>NW_022103928.1:64259702-64313596 GCF_000313985.2 Echinops telfairi | reverse complement strand
CCCACTGCCATCGAGCCGGTCCTGACCCCTAGCCCCCCTCTCTAGGGTTTCTGAGACTCCAGGCCTGGCAGGAGGGAATGCTGACACAGGAGTGCAGACTGTATGGCGCGGTATCTGTTGTACTGCCTTGTTTTCCACTCAGCTGGCTTCATACTGCGATGGTTAGCTTAATCACCTGAGGAGAGAACATGCCACTCTTCTGTCTTGTTAGACCAGGGCCTGAAGCAGTTAGCTCAAGCTTACGGAGGGGAACGTCCCTGTGGACGCTGTTTATTTCAGGCCTTAAACACGGAAGCCTTGTTGAAGTCTCCCTCTTCTCCCTGCATTTGCCTTCTCCTCGTGCATGTGCACTTCAGAGCTACTTGTTCCATGCAGCCTGTAGCAAACGCCCCATGCGCTGAAGTGGCACCTGCGCGTGCAAGCGAGAGGCCTGGCCTCGCTTTCATTCGGCCCGGAGGTTGCGTCGTCTCGTGCTCCTCACAGGAAACCAGCAAACGACCAGGCAACACTGGAGAGCGCAGGATGGCTGCATCCCATCTTGGGTTCTTTGGAAGCAATCATTTCAAAGTGACAGTTGGCGGAACTCAAAGGTTCTCTGCCATGCGTCTGTGCTGACTCACCGCGCCCCCTGAGGCTCTCGGAGACTGTAACTGTGGATGGGAGTAGAAAGCCCCGTCTTTCTCCTGTGGAGTTGATGGTGGTTTTGAACTGCCCACCCTGTGGGTCCCAGCACAACATGTAGCCACTAAGCCAGGACAGCAGGGCTCTGTCAGAGAAGGGCCGTGAACCCGCACCAAGACATGAGGATTCAGGTTCTGGCCCTGGGGACCACATGTGTGGACACCTCAACACAGTCCGGGGTCTTGATGGCACTGTCTATAAACGGAGACCGCTGCGCTCTGGGTTTCCGTCGGTGTTCTTACTTCCCTCCTGTCTTGTGTCTGGTCCTTCAGAAAGTCACCATCACACCACGGGACTGGGCGGGAGGGGGGTGGGGGGGTGGGGGAAGGGGAGGGGACCTGCATCCTGGCACCTGGTGGTCCCATTGCATCTGGAAATGCTACGCCCTCGGCACTGAGAACTTCGCGGGCCTCCGGAGAGGAGCCGGTTGGCCTTTGCTGTGTTGTCACACAGACATCTGGGGAGTGGGCTCAATTTTCAAGCCACAAATTGAGGTGTGCAAGAAAAGTATCTTGCTTTCCCTTCAATTGAACTTAATTTCTGGTTTGAGCTTCTGCTCGGCCAAGAGGGGAACGTTTCAAAATCCCAGTCCATGCCTGGTGTTCCCTTAGGCTTTCTCTCCTGGAGGATCTCTAAGTACTAAGGGCCCATGTAGAGCAGGGCCAGGAGTGAAGGCCATTGGCAGACATGACCTTCCTGGGGAGCCTCTGAGGGCCACACAAGGGCCTGGCTCCCTGGCTTCCCCGGAGCCCACTGCAGCACTTCCAGGTGAGATGAACTGTGTGTGATCAGCTGTGACCCCCCTCTTCCCAGGCTTTGTCCACTGAGCCCCCTGCCTGTGCTTTGGAAAGTTAGAAGCCAAGCTTTGGCCTCATATGTCTGGATCCTTCTGTGTGCCGCTGTGCCAGCCGCTCCTACTCGTCAGTAGAGGAGCCTTTACTCAGCGTCCTCGGCACTGTGGCTCTGTACCCTGTTGTGCTCGTTGTAAACACATCACTTGAGACGGGAACACAGCTCTGTGGTTCTGTATGCTCCACACGAGGGTCGGTTTGGGTGAGGGAGCTTGTTGTGGAATTTACGAAGGTCTTGGGTTTGGTTTCCCCGCCAACCAGCTATGCGTGCCTCCTGGAAATGAGGCTTGGATCCGTGTCAATGCCCTTGGCTGTTGACCCTTCCTGTCTTCCTTCCTTTTGGAGGTGATGGTGCCTCTGTAATCTTTCTCTCTCCCCTCCTCTACAACATCCTTCCTCCCTCTGGGCTCGTTCTAGAGACTTCCCTGCTGGTTGCCCACTGCTGTTTTCGCTCCTTCCCTACTTCAGGTCACTCGCTCTCTGTTGCTCACCCCTTCTCATGGCTGGAGTGACCTTTTCTTATGGCATCTAAAAGTTGGAACTTACCCATTCTGTAGGAAAATTGAAAAGCATAAATAATTCTGTATATATTGCAAGGAATCGGGAAAACATAGAAAAGCATAAGGTAGAATGCAAACAACATGTGTAACCCTATCACCTGGGTAGATCCATTTTGATTCTTCTCTTCAACACCCTGAGAGGCTCACTTTGTGTACAGTTCCCCTCCAGATACCTGTCTGTAGAGTATCCCCTTCGGGGCCCTGCCTATCGAGCTGGCTCCGTGTTGAAAGGCATGGCATCTTCCCCAGTTCCCCCGACATGGAGTTCCTTCTCTCCACTGTGTGGCCTGGTCTATTGTATTCATTATCTGTTGCTGTGTCACAAATTACCCTAAAACACAGAGACTTACTGGAACCAATATCACCGTTTCTAAAGGTCTGGAGTCTGAACTTGGCTTACCTGAGTCCTCAGACTCTGGATCTTTGGGAGGCTGCCCAGCCTCCTGAATGCCCATCAGATCTTAGATTTCTGCTGTAGTTCAGTGAATTGGGCACCTATGTTTTGCCTATAGAGCCTTCTCTGCTTCTAGATTCAATGCTACCAAGGTTCTCTGAGCCTCTAGCCTCAGTCTTGACTTATTCTTCTACAAGGACATCCAAAGCCCTTGAAAAATCCTTGTACTCCCTGGATAATTCTAAGACAAGTCTCCTGTAGTTTTGACTTAGTTTTCAAAATCAGGCCAAGACAGTGAACGTGTTAAAGCCTGAGTTGCCGCTGGGTTCCTCAGTCAGCCCCCATGTGACGTGGAAGCCACCACTCTAGCTGGATGCCTGATGCAGGTGACCAATACGTGGCCCATGCTTAGTGTGCACAGCACCCACCACAGAAAGGGACAGTGGTTTCAGCGAAGCTGCCAACTCGAGCATGCGGGTGCCAGATTCGATTTAGTTTTGAAGAGGTCTGGATCTAGGTGCGTCTTGGGCCACTGTGCACAGGAGGCAGTGGGGTACAGAGGGGGCTCTCGGCCCTGGAGCTGCTGAGGGCTGTCTGCAGGCAGAGAGAAGTGGTGGAAAGCAGCCCACAAGGTGAATGTGGAAGCAGGTCAGGCCTGACTCAGGGCAGTTTCGGGGACTTCTAGCTGTCCTTCCTTTGTACATCTCCCTTACCTTTCTCTGTGGTCTGGACAGGGGCCTGCCATATCAAGCCAGTCCTCTGCTCCAGAAGTACCTGTGGGCCTTAGGCTGGCCAATGGCTGCAGCCATCTTCTGTCCTCTTGGCTGTTGTGCCCCCCTCTCTCTGGTCGACTCAGGCCCGCTGCAGCCTCCAGGAGAGGGGGGACCTGCCCCTGGGGTTTCTGAGACTGGAGCTCTTCACAGGGACAGAAAGCCCCAGCTCTCTTCTGTGGGTGGTCCTTGGCTATAGGACAGAAACATTTGACCTACTCTGGCCAGGCAGAATCTTCGGTGTGATGCCTGGGGACTGAGGGGAAGAGGGTCATTTTCTGGTGGCACCACAGCTGGGCCGATGCTGTCCGCTGGATAATAAGGCCAGTGACCAAGAACTGGACACATGAGGGAGCAGCGTGGGAGGGCAGGAGCCCCGTGGCCTTGCCTGAACCCTGCGTCTATCTCTGCCATACCTAGATGCCTTCTGGGTGAGCTCCCGGCTTGCTGGCGTGTGCCCAGAGTGGCTTCTTGCTATCTGCTTTTTACCCCGGGGGCTGCACTAGGTCATCATCCGGACCAGCACCTGGTTCTAGAAAATTCCTGGAGAAACCACTGGTGCTACAGAGTGAACTTGGACTCTGAGGTCTGAGTTCTGGCTTTTACTCCCATCTCAGGTCCTTTTGAAACCGTGGCCCTGTAAGAAAGTCATTAACCTCTCGGAGCTTCTAGTTGCTCAGTTGTAAAATTGAGCTAATTATAAAACCTACCTTGCTGGAGGATTAGAGGAAATGGATGTGGAGTGCTTGGCTCACATGGCTAATAAAGGGGGCATTTTGTTGGGATTCACATTTTGTTGTGAAACCATCTCAGCGGTGGTTTCAGGCTGCTGGCAGGTTCACCCATCTTCAGTTGGGGGCCGGTCACATGGGCAGGTTCCATTAGCAAGACTTGCTCCCTGGGGCACTAGGATGCCCTTTCTTGTAGGCGTGGCCTCCTTCTAATAAGCGTTTTAAAAAGAATCTCTTACGATGGTTGCAGAAGAGTTTCAGGGTCAGACCTTTTTTCTGGAATGATGGATGGCTCTGTTTGCAGAATTTAACTTGCCAGCCCAACTGTTAGGTGATCATTAATTGTGTGTCTCTCGGCAGGACTCTGCCCGACTCGCGGTGCATTTCAGGTGAACTGGACGGACCAGGCAGCTGGTGCGCTGGCCAGTGGCTGGGATCCAGAGTCAACAAAGAGTCTCTACGTACCAGACCTGTGCCCCAGACAGCACTCCCTGTGGAAGTCGCAGTGCCTGGGGGGAGCTATTCCAATGTCAAGCAAGAGGAGATGCGTGGGAACAAATGTCCCAAGGCCAAGTACAACTGGTGGTTAGCTGGCCAGCTTGTCCTCCTGTCCTTCTGAAATTCCAGGTCTTTTCTGGTTGCCTGTGACATGCCAGAAACTGAGGTCAGCTCTATCATAGTTGAAGGCAATTGATAGTTATTCTTGGAGGAAACCCCTGACCAGCAGGGGAGAGAAGTGCATTTACAGCTGCAGCCAATACCTTGGAAATGATCAAGACCCTGTCTCTCCTCTGGGTGAGGCATGCGTACCAGGGACTGGGCACACAGCCTTAGGGATGTGGTCTCATTTAAAGCTCATGACCACAACATGTTGTAGGGGCTATCTTTCGTCCCCATGTACATCAGTCTGGGTTGTGGGGAGACCTTGACATTGATATGCAGATTGCCCATCTTCTGTCCTTGGGAAGTGCTGGCGGCTTCCAACTGCTGACTTCTTTTTAGGTTCCTGGCCCCGGACCGGTCACTCGGGTGTGCCTATACCCATGCACGTGTGTGTGCAGGTGTGCACATGAATGTCATACACAGTCTGCATACATACTGTTAGCTGCCATTGAGTTGGTTCCAACTCACAGTGACCCCCATGCCCACCAGACAAACTGTGCCATCCTGACGAGCAAGCACTGCTTTGTTTCAGCCCCTGGTTGTGGCCACCTGATCAAGCCACCGCATTGAGGGTCTTCTTCCTTTTCACGGACCTTCTTCGTTACCACCATGTCCTTCTCCCGGGCCAGGCCCCTTCTGCTTATATGTCCAAGGGAAGTGAGATGAAGTCCCGCCCTCCTCACTTCTTCTAAGGAGCATTCTGGCTGTATTTCTTCCAAGACACATTTTCTCATTCTCCTGGCAGTCCGTGGCATATTTGATTTTCTTTACTAACATCATAACTCAAAGGCACTAGTTCTTCTTTGATCTTCCTTATTGATCATCCCGCTTTTACATTCCTAGGAGGTGATTAAAAAGACCATGATGGGATCAGGCACACCTTAGTTTGCAGGGTGATGTCTTGACTATTTAACACTTTAAGAGGACTTTCGTGGCACCTTTGCCAATTCCGTCGATTTCTGGACTGCTGCCTGCGTGAGCACTGACTGTGAGTTAAAGTAAAATGAAATCCTTGACCCTGTAGACCTTTTCTTCATTTATCACAGTGCTTCCCTGTGGTCCAATTCCTGTGTGTTTTTGTTGGGGCACAACCATGACTGGGGGCGTCGTTCCTGGTTTTGTCAGCAAGTGCTCCAAGTTCCCTGTGCTTCCTTCCTTCGAGCATAGTCCTGGCATCTGCCTCTCGCCAGGTGTTACTGAGAGTCCCTGCAACCCTGGTATGTTCTTCACACAGGCTCGCCTCTGGGGTTACGTGTTCACTCCCTGCCATCAAGCTGATTCCAAATCACAGGGACTTTATACAGCTGAATAGAAACTGCCCCCTATGCTCACTGCTGCTTCCTGAGAGTAGAAAGCCTCAGCTCTCTCTCATGGATCTGTTGCTGAGTTTGAGCTGTTGACCTTGCAGTTAGCAGCAGCCCACCCGCATGCACATTACATCAACAAGTATGGTGAAAGGGTACAACCTGCGCACAGCTTTCCTGATTTTCAAACATGGATTTTCACCGTGTGCTATTTGAATGGCTTGTGCTCTTAGTCCATGTACAGGTTTTGTAGGAATACGGAGAATTTTCATTCTTCACCATATTACCCATAATTTGCTGGTTCACACAGTTTAATGCCTCTGCATAGTCAATGAAGCACAGCTAACCATCCTTCTGGTATTCTCTATTTTCAGTTAAGATCCATCTGACATCAGCCATGATATCCCTAATTCCACATTCCCTTCTGAATCCAGCTTGAATTTCTGGCTGTTCCCTGTCGTTGTGATCATGTTTCACTTATATTTGTTATCATTTCATTTGCACAGGATCTTAATGATATAACTTGAACATTCCCTCATGGTGTTGGGTCACCTTTCTCTGTAATGAGTCCCATGATGGATCTCTTCCTGTTGGTCGACCAGATAGCTCTTTTCTTAGCTTCTTGGCACAGAGTGGTGAAGATCCTCCTGTCACATCCATTCGTGCAAGCATCTCAGTTGGTATTCTGTCAATTCCTGGACCCTTGTTTTTTCTCCGGTGCCTTCAATGAATATTGAAGTTCTTCCTATGCTATCACAGGTTCTTGATTATATGCTACCTCCGGAAATGGTGAAATGTCCACCAATTCTGTTAGGTACAGTGACTCTGTCTCTGTGTAGACATATGCACTTGTATGTGTGTCTGTTTATGTTTGTAGGAACTCCAGTGATGCAGTGGGCTAAGCATTGAGCTGCTAACTGATAGGGAGATGAGGCTACCTCCTTCCATAAAGATTTGCACCTTGGGGACCCTGGAGAGCAGTTCTATTGCGTCTTACAGGGTTGCCGTGAGTTGGAATGGACTCAACAGCGGTGAGTCTGCTTTGGAATACATGGAAGGTATTATAAGGGAGACTTTGAACGCAGGCGTGAGGAAAATTGAATGCAAAGCTAATGGAGGGATTGCACACACGGGAAAGCATAGCTTTACTGGCAGCTGCTTCACGTGCCCTGCAGTCGAGTAACTCTGTCCTGCTGGGAAGAGCTGTGCAAGCGTCTCTACAGACCATTTCAGAACATTGCCATTCTTCTCATGCTCACGGCCGTTACCTGCCCCAGCCTCTCCTGCACCGCCTGGAGGCGGTTACTGTCACTGTGGGTCTGCTGATCCTGGATTGCATCTCCAGAGCATCATGCGAAACACAAACAGGAAGTTAACAAACAAACAAACAAAACCAACAACAATGAAAAAACAGGGAAAAAACATCAATAGAAAAGCAAGCAGAAAATATAAAAAATGGAAACAACTCTAAAATATGTCAAAAGGGAGAGATCAAATGCTAAGGTGTTACATTATAACGTAAGTATATCATCCACAATCCACTTTACCAGACTCTGTCTGCTAGCTTGGCTATTCAGAACCCTGGACTATGGTCAGACGGCCTTCACTGGAAGCTGAATCCTCGTGGGGACTCTGCACATGGAGTTTGGGCTTCCACTGTCATCCAGAGCCTTCTGCAAACTGAGTGTTCTGAAGTTTTTGAAGGCCCCTTGTATGCACACATGCATATGCACAGATGTACAAATCTAACGTTTCTCATTCTAAAGAACCGTCGTGTATGTTTGTGATGGCTGGTAATCCGGACAGTGCAGAGATGGCCAGCGGTCTGGAAACTTTGGCAGGAGCTGACGTTGGAGTGCCAAGTCTGGAATTTGCTACGCAGGCTGCAAACTGAGCATTTTCTGTTACAGAATTGAGATGTGCTTCCTCCCTCCCTCCCTTCCTTCTGTCTTTCCTTCCTTCCTTTATCTCAGGCTTTCACCTGATTAGATGAAGACCACCTTGTTATTCAGGATAATCTTCTTAAAGTCAACCAATCTGAAAGTGTAAACCAACCCTACAAAGCACCTTCACAGCAACTCCTAGACTGGTGTTTGGTCAACCCCCTGAGGCCGACAGCTGAGGCAAATGGACACATAAAACTAACCATCCCACCAGCCACTGGTGAGGAGGTGCCTCAGAGTCATACAGGCCATAGATGACAGTGGTTGGATCTAAGCACCTTCCATATATGGAATCATGAATTATTCACTGGATACCCACTGTGTCCAGCCAGTCTGACTCCACAGCTTACTTTTCTTAGGGCAGCACTACCTCCCATTGTGATTCACATCATAGCGATGGCAACTGGAAGATTTGGGGGCTCTTGGGTTAGCCATTCTTTACTTTCTCGGGTCTTGAAAGCTGATAATGGCAAACCTCCAGGAAACAGATGCTTTCCTGGTGGTTTCTCAGAATTGCAAAGTCATCTTTCGGTTGTTCAAGCCTTTCTTTTGATTCCTAGGCTGTCTATGTTGTTGGCTGATGTTGGGTCAGGGGTTCTGTATTATAATAATCTTGATTCTGATTTGTGCCGCAGGGAAGACACAAGCCCAGTGGGGCTCCAGAAACAGCCACCACCTGTTCTTATCCTAGAACATGTCCCTAGAAGCAGGAGCCTGTGGAAGCATGCACAGACTCTCAGGCACAGTGATAACAATGCCTTTAAAAAGCAAACAGGCTGCCCTTTTCTTATCTTTTTAAAACATGTGAGTATCCACAGCCCAGCTACAGAGCTGACAGGAATCAAATTAGCATTCTTTAATGTACACGGATCCTGTGAAGATATCTAATTCAGTGCTATAAATGAGCTTGTTTCCTCATTCCCCAAAGCTTTGTCCCTCCCCGCTCCAGTGATGAAGAGATTGGTTGTGTCATTTTGATGACTCATTTAATTTTTGGTTATAGGAGTAGAATGCAGAAATCTAGGACCAGAGTGAGGTGCAGTCTGACTAACGAGGAGTTAAAGCATTTCACAATGGCTTCAGTGACTCCTTCAGCCCAGGCCGTGGGCAGGTAGTAAGTCTCTGCACGGTGAGGACATGGCTGCCAATGGAACAGGATGGCCCCACTATTTTGCATGCCCTCGCCAAGCTGAGTAATTTCCCCAAGGACGGTAGACTTATTAAGTATTGGAATCTTGACGAGGTCTCTCTCTCTCTCTCCCTCTGATCTTGCGCCAGTGTCCGGAGATGACCTTGCCTCTGCTGAGACTGCACTTAGCCTTCACCTTGTGAGTGAGCGAGCCTTCTCCTAGAGACCCTGTCTGTGTGTGGCAGGCAGACACTCCCTTTTCTACAAGTTCTTGTTTCTGTGCTGCTGTCTCTGAACTACGTAGACCCACAACCCTGCGAACTACCTGTTTACGTACTGTGCCCATTTAAAAATTTGGGTTATTGGCCTTCTTCTTCTTGAGATACTTATAGTTTCATATAGATTTTAGAGTTTTGTCCCTTGTAGTTTTTTATGCATTTTAGAGATTAGTCCCTTGTCTTTGTGCTGTTTGCCAAAAAAAAAAAAAAAAGCTTCCCTTTCATGTGTTTACTTTTGATTCGAGGGAGTCTTTTAATGAGTACAATTCCTTCTTTTTCGTAGACCTGCCCGTCTATTTTGCCCTCTGCTATGTGTGTTTCCTTCTTTATATTTGCTACAATGTCTAGCCTGCAACCGGGCCCTTCAGTTGATCCCTGCTTTCTCATCAATGATCTTCTTAACTCGGGGATTTATATTTGGGTCTTTGATCCCTCTTGAGTCTGTTTCTGTGCATGGGACGAAGTATGGGTCCACTCTCATTCTTCTGCACGTCGAGATCCAATTTTGCTAGTACCATCGGTTGAAGAGACTCTCTGTTTCCCATGGAATGTTTTTGGCCCTTCGTCGAAGATCAGTTGTTTACAGGTAGAGGGATGTATTTCTGGGTTCTATATTCTGTTCCATTGGTCTGTGTCTCTATCGTTGTACCCATTGGTTGAACTACTGGAGCTATGTAATAGGTTGAGAAATGAGAGGCCTTGAACTTTGTTCTTCATAAAGAAAATCTTTGCTTATACCGGATCTCTTCTTTCTCCATGTAGAGTTAGTAATTAGTTTTTCCATTTCTTTACACATTGAAGTTGGATCTGGATCAGCATTGAATTGTCTTTACAGACGGCTTTGCCTGGTACTGACGTGCTCACAATGTTGAGTCTTCCTATCCTTGAGCATGGGGTATTTTCCCATTGATGTGGGTCTCTTTTGGATTCTTGTGGTAATGTTCAGATTTTCTTGGTACAGGTCTTTTGTTTCTCAGGTGAAGTTTATTCCTAAGTATTTCACCTTTTATGTGGGTATTCTAAATAGTATTATTTTCTTGATTTATTTTTCAGAGTGCTCTTCATTAGCATACAGGAATCCTATTGATTTTTCTGTGTTGATCTTGTATTCGACCACATCCGCCGGTCTTTCAGTTGCTTCCAGCAGTGCTTTTGTTGAGTCTTTGGGGTTTTATAATATAAAATCATATAATCTGCAACTAGAGTTTCATTTCTTCTTTGCTGAGTTGGTTCTGTGATTTATTTTGTTGTCTAATAGTGCTGGATAAGACTTACAGCACAGTGTTGAATAAGAGTGGTGAAAAGGACATCCTTAAAACTTTACATCTTACAGGAGTGAGTGCACAGCCTCATCTTTCTCCCAAGGAGCAGCTGATAGGTTTGAACCATTGACCTTGAGCTTAGCAGCTCTGTGTATACCTCCACTGTGACACTTGGACGTAGATCTTGTTCTCTTCTTGGTATAGATGGAGAACCCCACAAAACCCCACAACGGTTGAGTTGATTATAACTCACGGTGACCCCGTAGGACAGAGCAGAGCTGTTCCATAGGGTTCGATGCCTGTACATCTTCATAAAGAACCCTGGTGGTGGCGTGGGTATGCGTTGGCTTGCGATCCGCATGGCTGGCAGTTGGAAACCACCAGCAGCTCCACAGGAGAAAGACTGGGCTCTACTCCAGGAAACAGTCTCAGAAACCCACAGGGCGTGTGCATCGACTCGATGGCAGTGAGCATAGGTTTGGCCGGTGGCCCACTACGTAACTGGCTGTGACAGAGGGATGCTGATGGAGAGGCAGAGGAACAGAGTGGGGGCATCTTGTCCGCTGTTGCCCAGCTCCTGGGGCTCTGTGAGGTGGTATGTGCAGGATGCATCTCTTGCAGGTATGGTGGGCATGAGGAGCTCTGCCTTCCCCTCCGTGCTGCAGTTTGAGGGATTGTCAAGTGGGAAAGACACCAAAGTACGGAAAATTCCCCCTCAGCCCTGCGGGGTGATGCGATCAGATGGGGCATGTGCAGTGTGCAATAGGTGTCCCCTGGGAGCAGGCCACTTTCCCCAATCCTGCTACAATGGCCACTTCGCCAAAGCCTTTCAGTGTCCGTCATAGCCCTCACGGCATGACCACATCCTACAGAGGCGAGTGAGATCCTCACCATCGGGCCACCCTGGCCTTGCAGACTTGCATGCACAATTGCCCCTTCAGGCTCAGCAATTAAAACCCTCCCTGCCAACCATCCCGTGCCCTTCCTGGGGACGCCCTAGCCCTGCTGTTCTTTCTGTATTGTGCTTCCATCTTCTCCCACCTTCACCTTCTTAGCCCTCTGCTATTTACCCTTTGGGGCTCAAAATAGGTGCCCCTTCCTCTGGGATCCCTTTGTGACAGGCAAGTCTTGGATGGGCGCCACTCCTAAAATCCCTTGCACACCTTATACTGCCATCTCACAGTGTTGAAAGCCTCACTTTCTCCTTTTCCTTCTTGGCTAGGCTGTGCCTCCTGAGTGGGCAAGGCTGGTGGCTATTCAGGCCTCTGCCTCCAGCACGTTCCTTTGTGTTTATTGAATGGAAAGGTGTGGGGGCCAGTGCTGGCCTGGGAATGTGGCTTCTCAAACTCTTGAGTTGAGAGGAAGACGATAGCTAGCACCATGACGATTCACTGCTCTCCGTGAGGCATCGCAGCACACCCTACACGGAGACAAGAGGCAGTGTGGAGGACAGTCCCCTGTGCCAGCTTTTTCATGTTTCAGGCGTGGTTTCTGAAACAGGAAGGCGTTACTGTCCTGGGATTGAGATCCGCAGGCATTGCGTGACTCCTCATCTGAGCCATTGTGAATCTAGACAGCTGAAGAAGACCCATCCACCCCACTGTGGCAGGCCGGGTGGGCGATGTTTGGGGGGTCTGGTGACCATCCCCTGCCTCCTAGTGCCATGACAGGCCTTGGGGAGGGTATGCCCCGGTTCTGAGCAGGGAAGGCCGGCCAGAGCTCAGTCAAACATGGCAGCTCTATAATGAGGTGATTCTTCACTCCCTGAAGGGCTGAGTGAGACCTGCACAGAGGTGTGCCCGTGGCGGTCACAAGTGAGCCCCGTGTACCTCCAGAAGCCCCAGATGTCCGATGGGTGCAGCTGTGTTGAAGTGAGGCCGTCCCTCTTCTGCCCACGCTTACTGGGGGAATGGGGTCTGTTTCCTTGGGAAGAATTCAAGCTGAAGATGCGGAGCCTGAACTCTGTACTGGGCTTGCCGGGCGATCAAGTCGGAAGAATTTCCTGGCCATTAGAAATGGGTGTTTTCCTCATGGCCACGCGCAGTGCCCCGGGAGGCCGTGTCGTCCTGAGGTGAGAGAACGCTGCTCTGCAAGCAGCCGGGCATGGAGACGTTGTCACGTGAGCTCAAGGACACTAGGACTTGCAGGCACACTGGCACTCCCACATGCAGGCGTGCTCTTTGCCCCTAACATCCTCCATACGATGACACAGAAGGAGCATATCTTTGGGGCTTTAGGAAATCAAAGCTCGACTAAAGCAAGTGAAAAGAACCACAGAAACATCTGTCAGCACAGAGCTCATTAAACCACGCAGCACTCGTGAGAGGGTTCAAGACTCCTGGGCGATTTCCTTATCTCTTCCCCCCTCCACACACCTTGAGACCCTCCTGTCTGTTCAGTGTAGGGAAGTGAAGACACACACTGAGACAGTAAGATGTTGGTATCAGAGGGTGAATTCTACCTGAGATTTTCAGTGAGCAGTTATCTTGTAAAGTGCTAATAAATGAACAAAGACATAGGGAGTTCGACTTTGGGCTTGAGTGACGTAAGCGTACTTATGCCGCCTGGTGACAGACCAATGGCCCTGTGGTTAATGGCCCTCAACCCATTAAGTGTGGAGACAGATGTGTCAGGATAGATGTAGAGGAGTCCTGTGGGCTCTTTCTGGGGTGCCAGCACTCTGCTCCTGGCACGGAGGAGTCTTCCTGTTCATGGCAGGACCTCCCTAGAGCTCCAGGAAGAGCTTGCCTCGCGAGAGTGACTGCAGGGAGTGTGCTTCTGTGCTCCTGACCCTGCAGAGCAGTGCTGCGGGCTGAGGGTGTCTCTCTCACCCACCCACCCATCCAATCACCCGATTACCCACCCACTCACTCACTAACTCACCCCCCCCCACCCATTCACTCCCCTCACCCCCCACTCACCTACCTACTCATTCACTCACTCACCTACCTACCTACTCATCCATCCACCCACTCACCTAGCCGCTCACCCCCCATCCACTCACTCACTCACCCACCCATTCACTCACTCGTCCACCCACCCGCTCGTCCACCACCCACTCATCCACCCACCCACCCACCCGCTCACTCACTGCCACCCAGTTGATTCTAACCAGCAGCCACCCTACAGGACAGTAGAATTGCTCTTATGGTTTGTGACACTATAACTCTACAGGAGTAGAAAGCCTCATCTTTCTCCCACAGAATGGCTGGTGGTTTAGAACTGCTGACCTTGTGGTTCTGGAGAAAGACAAGACTTTTTACTCTTGTAAAGAGTTACAGACTCACATCCACAGGGGCAGCTCTACCCCATATACTGCAGGGCCACTCTGGGTTTGAATCCATGGAGGGCAGTGTGTTTGTATGGCTAGCGGCCCAGTGTGTAACTTACCAGGACACTGTGCTCCTCGGGGCCAAGGGGTAGGGTACTTACTTGTATCTTCACGTCCAACAGGCAGTACACAACTCCAAAGGGACTTCAAAAAGTGTGTGGAAACATTCCGTTGTCTTCTCACGGAATTTTCCCTGAGCGTTTTGGAGCCCTATACGTATGTCAATACAATGCAGATTGTGGTACGTGCTGCCGGACCAACACAGAGGCAGGTCGCAGTGTGGAAGACTAAGAGATGCCACTTTCTCGAGGACAGTTCTCTAAGATGAGCAGGGACGTTCCATAAATTGAGGGTTTGCGATGACCTGTGTCGGAAAGCTTACCTTGGTGGTCAGCCTTGTTTGTGATGGTAGACTGCAGTGTGTTAGCAAACAGGAAGCAGTATGCATGAGAAATAAGTCTTTCTGAGGGTAAGTGTGCCTTTTGATGAAGCCGTTTTATGTAGCATTAATGACAGGAGAGTACTTTTTACCTAAAGATAAATAAATAAAAGAGATTGATTTGTGCTTTCAGCTAGCAGAACTTTGAAATGTGATTAAAACGGTAGGATATGAATCATGTCGTATCTCTAAGAGATCTAGCAGGAAGGCAGCGTTGTAGAGTAGAAATAACAGCAGCCCAGGTGTCAGCAGTCATGGCTGCTCATTCCCGCAGTGACACAGCTGCTACCTGCTCTGGGCTCAGCATCCTTCCTCTGAAATGGAAGAGCGGGCATTGCGGTCCTGGCCTCCAGCCTCCATCATCTGTGGTGGTTAGGTGCCCTGAAGTTGGTTCTGACCCATAGTGAGCCCTGTGTCCAACAGATGGGAACATCGCTCCTTCCTGCACCAGCCCCACAACTGTTCTTGTTTGAGCCCATCCATGCAGCCAGCGTGTCCATCCCCCTGCCTCTTCCCCTGCCCCTGCTTTCCCCAGCGTGGTGTCCTTTGCCAGGGACTGCCCCCAGTAACACGCACAGAGTCCGTGAGACAAAGTCCGTCTCCGCCATCCTCATGGCCATAAGCATGGTTTTTGGTTTAGAATATAATGTAAAGATTAAGCATCTAGGCTCTTTCATCCGCATCTTTAAAAATGAGGGCAAGATGCTTCATGGGTAAATATCTTGATTTTTAGATTCTTCAGAGTAAAGGCAAATAAAGTTCTCCGGGACACTCTGGCTCTAGCAATGGAGAGGGATCTCTTTGGTGGCCCTCTGCAAGACGCTGGCTCTCACAGTGTGGAGCCATGTTCTGGGGCAATGACTTCATTGGTGTTTTCAGAAGTGGCTTTTAGCCCAGGGGTAGATCTCTTTGTACACATCGAGGGCCAACAGTGACCATGTTGTTCTTGATCTTCTGATTCCTGTGGCATTTATGTGTAGATAGAGCCCCAGGAGAAGAGATTGCTGATTTTGTATTTAACTACCACCCCGAGTTATGTATTTGCCTAAATATCAGCTACAGGGAAACTTTCCTAAGGATGATGTCAACTACAAAGAGGGCTTCATAAATCTCGTGGAAAAATCCCACTGCCTTTTCATCCCATTTTTACGTGACCTTTGTGAAGCTTCCTTATACTCCAATAAATAAGCAATTCTCCACGAGCAATTCCACTGAAGGGATTCGGTACAAAGACTAAGTTTGGCTGGAAGAGAGAGAGCTCAGTCCCAAGGTTCCCTGGTAGCGATCCTCAGAGTGCCTGTCGCAGCGGTTTCCCTAGCATGGGTCTCAGAGAGAGAAGTCCATGGGAGCGGTTGGTGTCAATCAAAGTAAAGACTGCCCTCAACAAGGGACTGGTTCATGGAGCCACGGCCTTCAATGCCCTGGGGTTCTCGCAGCAGTAACAATGGTGGTGTCAAATGGGCTTAATGCCACGATAATGTGCATGGTGCATGGGGAAACGTCGACCACGAAGGGGGATGTGAATAAAATAGGCGTCTACATCCACAGAAGGGGAGAGACCATGCTGGAAAGCTGGACATCAGAACACAGACGGCCGTTTATCCCTGGCTGGGGGTTCGTGAATGACCCATATTGACATTCTGCGTCGGTCCATTTTTTGCCTTCCCTGATGTGGAAAACGAGACAATGTATTACTTGTTTGATAAAGAAAACCATGTGGGTGTCCTGCTGTCACCACAGCCATTCAGAACGTGTTTGCGGGAATAACACGCTATCTCTTCACTGTTGGGCATTGAGGCTGCTGCATCTGACCTCAGACGTGGTCAGGAGCTTGTCTTTTCCAAACAGCCCTTCAAGAGCCTCCTAGAAGCACACTCTGTTTTTGACTTCTTTGACTTTCTCTCTTATTTCTGGAAGCTCAAGTCACAGTTTACCAGTACGTCTGGTCATTTAAACCATTGCTATTTTGTGTCATTAAAGGTGCAGTAAAGCATCGATGAAACACACTATATTCCTCTGGTTCCTTGAGGCTTTCTCACCCCCCCACTACCATGACCCCAGTGCTGTTCCTCAATTCAGACTGGACCGGAGCATGTACACAGGTATAGATAAGAGAGGGGGCCTCACGACACACAGAATCCAGGCACAGGATTGGGAATAGAGATACCAGAAGGGTAGGGGGAAGGGGGGAGAGGAAGGAACAAAGGAGGAACGATCACAATGATCGACACAATGATACACCCCTCACCAGGGGGAAGAACAGCAGAAAACATGGGGAAGAGAGACAGCGGTCGGCGTGAGCTATGAAAATCATAACAATTTATAATCTATCAAGGGGTTAGGAGGGTGGGGGGAGGAGAGAGGGGGGAAGAGGAGCTGTTACCAAGGGCGCAATAGAAAGTAAATGTCTAGAAAAGAATGAAGGCAACATATGTACAAATTCGCTTGATGCAAGTGATGTATGGATTGTAGCAAGAGTTGTAAGAGTCCCCAATAAATTGATGTTTTAATAAAAATAAACAAACTAGTTTCTACAGAAAAAAGAATGTTTTGACTCTGCACTTTTGTTTAGGAGAGTTGAGCGAGTTCCTCGTGCTTTGGGCACAATGGTGGAGGTGATGGAAGGGGCGTGACACTGGTAGACGAAGGAAGGAGAGAAGCGTGCAAATAATTATAAGGAAGGTGAGTACTGACTGACAGCCAGCAAACACAGTGGAACTTTAAAATCCACCGAAAATAAAGCTGTTGTCAAGTCAGTTCCAGCTCACGGGGACCTCATTTTCTTCAGGGGAGACCTGTGCCCCCTGCAGGTTCTGAAGGCTATTTTGTCGAAGCAGAACACCAAGCCTATCTTCTGAGATGCCTCTGAGTGGATTTGAACTGCCAACCTTAGATCTCAGTCGAGCACTGAAGAGTTTGTCGGAGCCCTGGTAACCTTTAGTGGTTATGCATTAGGCTGCCATCTGCGAGGTCAAAGGGACTTTCTACTCCTATAAACACTTAGAGTCTCGGGAATCCACAGGGCAGTTCTGTCCTGTCTCACAGGGTCACTGTGAGCCAGCACCCACTTCATGGCCATGGGTTGGGTTTGGGTTTTGAACAGTGTGTGACTCTTAAAATAGCATTATCAGTTTGCGAAAATGGGGCTCTGGTATAGGTGAAGAGTGAACCTCAAGCTTTACAACAGCTGAAGGCAGATGACTCCTAGTACCAGAGGGGAACATGCATTCATTAACTAGGGAAACACCGGAGCCCCATTGCTCTGGGAACTGTTGAGGAAGACACACATAATAATGCCCATCCCCCATGGCTCATCCCCGCCACCCTGCTCAAGGACTGAGGGGTGTATTCCAAAAGAGCCTTGTGTAATAGGTATGTGCTGTCAGGCATTTACTGAGAAGTTAGCATGAGCAGACTTTTGTCTCCTGGGCTTCAAGCTCTTTAGACCTCCCTCCTTGCTCATTCCTCCCCCCATTGTCCATCCATTGAGTCCACCTGCTGATGCACCAGCCAATGGGGAGGAGAGCAACCCCACCCCACCCCATGCACTGCACTCCGGCCAGTGGCAATGCACGTGCATTCTACAGGACGGACAGAACTGCCCCGCATGTTCCCAAAGCTGTAATCTCTACAGATGCAGACTGCCTCACTATTGTCCTGCGGGGCGACTCGTGAGCTCGAACCACTGACCTTTGGGTTAGAGAAGAAACCCTGCCTTTGTGTATGAATATGTGGTGTGGGGAGCACAAGAGGCTCTTCCCTAAATCCTTCCATCCCATCTCAAAAATAGCAGCAGTTTGATGACCCAGACCGAGGTGGATTTGGGACATTTTTTGCTATTCCAATGTTCTCTCCCTCTAATTTCCACCGCAGTTGTGGAGTTTAAGATAGGGGGAACCCAGCAAATCCAACAACTGGGTAGAGCTGGTCACTTCCTGGGCAGAAGGGCTGATGATGGCAGCGGCCTCTCCGGGAGCAAGGAGAGCTCTTCCTTTCTTGCCAAGTGACTGGTGGTCTCATCTTCAGTTGGTGGGCTCTGGGACTTGAAAAGTGATGACAGCCTGTGTTCTTGGCTTTTGGTTTATTCGAGGGAGAACCGTCCCAATTCTTTGCCCTGTTTCCACTTGGCTTCATCTTCTCATTTGTCCATTCACCTTGATTTGCAAACTTTCAGGAAAATACCTCGACTTCGTGCCAGCTAGAGTACTGACTGGGATTTCAAAGTCAATGAGGCAGTGTCCCTGCCTTACAAAGAGACGGATCAAAGAGCAGCAGTTAGAATCCCCGGAAGTGTGTCTGTCATGGGAAGACTTGGATCCCCAGGCACCCTATGAAGGGAGAACTCACTTTCACTCGGGTTTTAGGGAGACCTTGAACCTGAAAGCAGATCTGGTTTGAAGGACACAGGTAGGCAATGGGGAGGGGGATGGCTACGGAGCAAGGAGAACACCGCAGGCCCTTTGAACTTTGGGAGCATAGCTGTTCTGGGGTTCAAGAATGCCGGGGACTTCCAGAAAAGAAGGTAGTTCTTGTGGTTGGAGTGTGAGAGCAAGCTGATGTGAGGGAGGAGCCTGGTAGGGTTCAGGTAGAGGAGGTCTGTCCTGGGCCAGGTCTGCCCTCCCTTGAGGAAGGGCACACGTGCCTATGTTTCCAGGGTTCCAGGTGGGTCCGGGTGGCCAGGCAGACAGGCACTGATTGGTGGTTGGGGTGGTGAGCCATGGAGAGATGTTAGGGTGCATGTTGCAGGGATCAGGGTGGCCAGGTGGGCAGGCACTGATTGGTGGCTGGGGTGGTGAGCCATGGAGGGGCTTTAGCTTCATCTGGGGTGGGTGGTGAAGCCCACCACCCTTTTCCAGAGGATTTCTTTCTATTCCCACCCTTTCGATCCCCCCCACCCCCACCCCCTCGCCCATCTGCCTCCTGTGTCAGGGTTGTAGGAAGCCAACGCCTGGGTCGGTTGCCTCCTTGTTTCTTGCCCTGGGCCCCATCGCCTGGATCCTCGGAGAGACGTTCACCACCGGAAAGTGGAGGGATTTGGCCCGGGGAGCTCTGCATTCCCCAAGACAGCAGCAGTCTTTATTTGACATCATCGAAGCGGAATTGAAGCGAGGCCGGGCTCCGTGCCTGCTTCTGCACGCTGTGTTTCCCAGTTGCTCGCATTATCCTCTAATGACGGGATGCGGGCACGCTGGGACACCAGGGCCACTGGGTTGCAGAGCGGTCCTTCGCTCTCCCTCAAAAATGAGAAGAGAGGCTGCCGTCTGAATAATGATCCCTGGCTGTTTTCTTTGTACATGGGCCATTTCCTTAATTAGGTTTCAAGCTTCATCTCTCTTGTTTTTAACTAAAAAGCCAAGTGAGAGAGAGAGCGAGGAGAGAGAGAAATTGTATTGTAGAGAAAAAGAAGAGAAATGTGTCCCATGCAAAGGAGCAGCTAGATGTGTGACGCCAGACACTAGTGGATGAGAGACCCCTGTATCTGAGCCAGCCTTGTGTCTCCACCAGAGCCAGCATCTTTGGAGGTTTGGGGGACCTTACTGCACCCTCCGCCCCAAGGAGTACCTTCCACGAGTCCTACCTGGAGCTGTAGAAGCAGGTCTTGGCACTTGTCTCTAGGCTGCCATTCCTTTCGTTGTCGTTTGAAACGACCTTGGGAATGTATCTGGTGTACTGGCATGCTTTGGAATCAGACGGCCTGGCTTCAAATCCCACATGCCAGGAAGGAGCTCTCTCATCTTTGGCAAATCAGGGAAGCTCTGGTTACCCAGTTTTCTCTGGTGTGGGGGAGGGGCTAGTAGTACCTATTTCACAAGGCTGCTGTGCCTGGGGGATGGGAGACTCTTGGAGCAGGTGCCTGGATTCCCAGCAGGTTGCTCACTCAGCAAAGCGAGCCCGGGGTCTTTGTGCTCATCCAAAAACTGGCAGCCACACTTCCTCAAGGATTTCACCACGTCCAAGATGTGCAACTCTTCCCTACTGGGTGCTAAGCAAGCCCAAGGAATCCCAGGCTGACCTTTCAGGTTGGGGCCATCTGACGCTGGGCAGGGCTGAGGGAGGGGTTCCCCTATGCTGGGGCAGCTGCTGCTGCAGGGGTTCTCGTTATGTTATTAGGACCAGCCTTGCAGGGAACGTCCTCGTGGGGGGTTTTAGGACAGATGCGGTGTTGTTGTTGCACAGCTTGGTCTTCAGTTGGGAAAGCGAACCGTAATCTTGAGCCATAAATTACAGGGGACATTGACAACCTCATTTGCTTCTTCCCGGACATTCCCGGTTTCTCATCTTGTTTTTAACTTCTTAGCTCCCTGTCATGCTGAAGGCAGGGCTGTATTTTGATTCTACTTAATAGGACAGTAAATCAGTTTGAATTTAGATCGTTGTACTTGGCTCTATGTTCCGACTTCTCAAAGCTGTGTGCTGGGAGCATCACTGCTGGGTGGTTCCTAAGCAGAGTTAGCCACACGGAGCAGCTGGTCCGGAGTGGTTCTCCAGTTCCCCGCTAGCTCCCGCTTCGAGACTCCCACATGCACCTTGGCTGTGGACGCGGGACCCCAACTCTCTTCTGTTGAGAGCTTCCAGGGTGCTCACTGCACCAGCATCATCAGCATCACTTGGGGACATGATAGGAATGATGTGTTTTTCCGCCCCACCCCAGGCTGTTAGCAAGACCCCAGCTAACTCCTTAAAATATGTGATGTGCTGTGGTAGCTTAGTCTCCTTGGGAAGGCAGGTGGATAATCCCAAGGTCATGGAATTCTCACTTTAGGGATGAGGGGAGACGCCCTCCAAGGGAGTGACCCTTGGTGTGAGCGCTGGCAGGGTGCATGGGCAGTGAGGCCCAAGGGAAGGACCTCTGAGCAGGATGGACACAGCCAAGGCAGGCCAGGGCAGCTGACCTGTCTCTTCTGTTCAGAGCACCACGCTTTCTTGCTCCTTTTCAGGAGCCCCATGGAGCATGTGCTGGGCCAGGGGAAGTTGTTTCTAAACAATGCAGAGCTTTGCTTCAAACCTTTGCTCTGTGAGATGCAGGTTCTTAAGACAAACTATATAATTGGAAGATGATGCTTTGCCTCAACTTTCAAACTCAGTCTCTGGGAAGAAGAAGAACCCTTTGAGTTGGGTCTAGGTCTTTGAACAAGTGTGTAGCCTTGACAGATTCTGACTCCGCTGTGGTCAGATGTGCCTTTTGATGTGCGACTAGGCTGTTGGGAAAGCCTGGTTGGTTTGTAGTAAGAGTCATGCAATTCATGCGTCTCGACTTTCAGATATGTGGGTTGATATATACATATCTTTTAGCATCTGTGATTTGTAGTGTAACTGAAATATAGCAGAGGTGGGAAGGAGGGCACAGGGCTACACACTGCACTCCTGGTTGTGAATATTCTATTGTTCCTCCTCTGGGGATAATGCCCTTCTTCGGCATTTGCAAGGAAGATGTTCACCCGGCTGCTTCTCACCAGGGTCTTCCCTAGCAGCTTTACACAGCGTGTTCCAAAAGTGAACATTCGGCTTCTGGTTTGAGGCTCCAGCATCTACCTTTGCTCGCCCGTTTTTCCCTTTTCTGTTTGACCCTATTTAGCCCATCACTCATTGTGTGTTGTGAAAGATGAGTAGATGGCAGGCAGCCTGGTGACAGCAAGGAAACAGGACTGCTACAAAGGCAATCGATTAGTGAAGGAGACCACAGAATACAAAGTGAAGGCAACAAAAGGCAGATAATTTCAAGCCTTGCTTATTAAGTACTGTTCACCTTGAATTCAGAAAAGGGAGCCTTTCCAGTCCAGGGTAAGTGACAAGGTTTGAAGAGAGCCCTCGAGGAAGGAGGACTAACAAAAGGAGACATTATAGAATGAAATAGAAGTGAATTAACTAATCGATTTTCTGTAAGGGTTAGAAGATACAAGATTTATTTGCAAGATAAATATTTGGTAATTGAAGCTTAGAAGCAGTTTGTGGCTGCTGTTTACCGATAAAGGCGTGCCTGCAGGGAAAAGCGTCCGGCTGGCGAGTAGGAGACCCTCCATGCAGACCCCCTTCACTCGCGTTCCATGCTACAAGTCTCACGTGCTGGGCTTAGTAAGTCAAAGGCTGTCCTGCCAAAGGAACTGGTTCCAAGCGTAATGCGAATGCTTTGGGGCCAGAGCTATCACCCTTTTAAAAAATTGTAATTCTTCATTTGATATCTTTTCAAAACCATTTTATTGGCAGTTAAAACAAATATCATATCATTCCATAGTTCCATCACATCAAGCAGATTGTACAGTTGCTACCACAGTTTCAAAACATTCTCTTCCTTCCTGAACTCCATGACATCAGCTCCTTTTACCACCACCACGCTCACTACCCCTGTACCTAACCTGCCCCCCACGCCCCTCCAGGAGACCCTTATTCTGCTTGCTGTCCCTGTAGATTCATCCATCCTGGGCTCAGAGACTGAAACACATAGAACAATCATTCAAGAAGGTGACTTCCAGTGACACAACACATCTGAGAGAAACCCCAATATGGACAAATGAAAATTAAACAGATACAGAAAGCGTTGAAAACAAGATCAGGCCTTACGTGCATCAGAGGGGGGAATCAATTGACCAGGTTTTAGCCATTCAAGCCAGGTTTGAATCTTCTGTAGTCACCTCGCCAATGGAAGAAGCACACCAACATCAGTGACTGAAGGATTGTCAGTCATGTAATCCGAAACCAAAGGAAGGAAGAGTTCTGGAGCCTAAATTGTGAGAATGTGGTTTGCAGAAGGCTATGAATGACAGTGGGAGCCCACAGTACATTTGTGGGAGCTACACAGGAAATAACCCCCCTGTGATTTCCCTCTATCCATAATAGAAGAATGGGAGGAAACTGGTCATCAAACAGGGCAGTGGAGAGATGACTAGCCATTTTTTAGTATCAAAAGTTAATGAGTCTTGTGTTTGATCTTGGTTAATTTCCCGTGTGATGCCCCTGCCTTCTCTCCGAAACCCTTTACAGCCTTTCTGTCGGTTTCAGAGGAGCACCCTGGGACTCCTCGTGTCTGCTCACAGAGAACATGGCAGTTCACCTGACGGAGGTTTTATAGGGTGTGATGTCCTGTCACCCGGTGATGGATTTGATGTAGGAAATGCCACGGGCAATCCTGCCACATGGTCCATTCTCTGCAATGGCCCCTGCCAAAATCCCTGTATATGACCCTTCCAAAGCATATTGGGTCAGATTATTTGACTCATTGATTCACAAAAGATGATTGATTTTCTAATGAACTGTTGTGCCTGTGCCTTTAGGATGTAGACTGCGCTCCTGAACAGAGATGGGGGTGGAGGTTATTAGGAGGCAGAAGTGATCATGTGCATTGGCCCTGACTTAATTCCCATCCTCCACATAATTTTTAACCCATGCTTCTTTCCCGTTTCATTGCACAAGCATGGGGCATGGATAGCTGATCATACTGTTGACTTTTGAATGGGCTGGCTGCTCTCTGGGCACATGATCAGTTACCATCATTGTCAACAATTCTTGTTTTGATGCTCTACTGGGTGATTGTATCATTTTAAGTTGTAATGATATATTTTTGTAAATTGAGAAAAGGGAAAGAGAAAACAGCTTACACTTAGAAAATGAAATTTGAACCACACTATGCTTACTGCTGTTAAAATCTCAGAGGTACGGCATCTTATTAGGACTTTGCTGCAAAATGCTGTTGCTCCACTCATGTAAATAGCCCATAATTCCCTGCACGTCTATTGTTTCCCCATTCCCCCAGTGGATCCTTTTTACCACATAAAATCCAGTGTGCCTGTTTGCAGTGGTGGGGGGGGGGCTTGGGGGGCAAGGGCACCTGTGCTCCACCCCCTCCCAACTCCCACCCTCCCTGGTCTCTTTGCACATGCAGTTCTTTTGAACCCACCTGTGCTGGGAAAAGATCAGTCATGCCACTCAAGCCGACATGTGTCTCCCACCTGACCACCACTGCAGAGTTTGTATGTGGATTTGATATTTGTTGCAAAATAGGTTCCTTAAGGGAGGAAAAGAAAAGACAGCTCTGAAATTGAACTGCAAAGGCCTATGGACAAGTAGGCAGGCAGCTTTTACCTCGGCTGTCTCACCTGGTCACTTTTTTAATTCTTATTCCAGCACCTATATTTAGCATTGGGTATTCAATAGCACCAAGCTCAGATATACTGGAAGCCCTTCATTTTATACTGAAGCTGTGCATTGATCAACAAATTCTCCTCTCACGGGCACAGTCTTCCAGCCACGCCATCTACCTTGATGGTTTCTCGGTGGAGAATAATTCCCACATCCCGCAGGTGCAGTGAAATTGATGTGGTCTTTGGGTAGAGTTAAATCTTGGTGTGGGAGCTATGGAGTAGGGGTTTGGAATGGACTGTATCTTGCCCAGGAGCCTATTTTAAAAAGCAGTATCCCCCAGCCCTTTGGTGGAGGGGACTCTGGGCCATGCCTTTCAGGTATGTGAGAGGTGTTTCCAGCTGGAGCCACTGTTGGCATGCTACTGAGCAGCTCTGGGGATCCCCAAGGGACCCACTTGTCCAATGTTCAGAGCACTTGGCGGGGTCCAGTGGCTAGTGCTATGTTCACTGTGTCCAGGCTATCTACCTGTACCTGGGCTTGCACTTTTCATGCCCCCCTCCTCCCACGTCCCACCTATGGGGTGCCTTCGAATCCTACACAGAGACTGAAACTGCCTTTCACCCATGTAATGAGCTATGAGGGAACAGTGTCCATGTGCAAGCCAGCGTCAGCCTGGAGTGATCTGTGTGCGACGGCTCTCCCTCTTCCTTCTGGTCCGTCTTCCTTCTCTGTTTCCCTCCTCCTCGGCTCCTCCATCCAGTTGTCCGTGGAGACATCGGATGGGGCTTCTGTCTGTCGGTGCTTTCCCCTCCTCTCCCCTCTGCCCTCCAAGGTCCTGGGAGAGCACATGCCCTGGCGGCCTGTCTTTGCTGCACCGCCCTCCTCACTTGGGGCCCAGGCACAAACCTCCACTTCTGCCTGGTCGTCTCTCTCCTCAGGTCTCTCCTCTCGTCTAGACCCCTTTTAGCCTCAGTTGTCACATCAGTTCTTTAGTGATCCCGTGTCTTTCTCTCAGGGAGCCCTGGTGGTGGCATGGAGCTGCTAACTGCAGGTCAGCAGTTCAAAATCACCAGCCACTCCTCGGGAGAAAGATGAGGCTCCCTACTCCCGTGAAGTTTTATAGTCTCAGCAACCCACAGCGACAGTTCTGCCCTCTCCCCGGGGTGCCCAGGAGCCAGGATGAATTAGCTCAGTGGCACTGGGTTCCCTATGGTTCAGTGTTCCTTCCCCACAAGCTGGGTTAGATCGGCCTTGCTGGGACCACAGTGCTCAGTGCTGCTTGTTACAGATGAGAAACCCTGCTGGTGCAGCGGGTCACACATTGGGCTACTAACGACAGGTTAGCAGTTCAAACCCACCCGCCTCTCCTTGGGAGAAAATGAGGCTTTCCACTCCCATAATGATTTACAGGCTTTGAACTCCAACGGGACAGACCTACTGTGCTGAATCAACTGGACAGCAGCGAGGTGGTTTTATGAACTTTTTATTTATTGATGTTGGCACGTGTTTGGTGGGGGTTATTTGGTTAGCGTCACAATAATCGATGGTAAGCCTGGTGACGGTGCAGACTATGCTGTGTTTGCTCTTCTCTGGGGTTGTCCCTGCACAGAGCACCGTATCTGGCACATAGTAGGTACTTCGTGGACTTGATTCTATAACGTTTCCTGACAATATCATGGCCTTATTGAAGCTCTTCTAATTGTACTTGATTTCCTAATGTATGTTGATTTTGCTGGCTTTTGGTCAAGCAGAAACTAATGCTGAATTACTTTCTGCTGTGGGAACACCTCACACACTCATGAAGTCTCTCATGGCCCATCTTTCTCACAGAGGCATGAGTTGTGCCCTGAAATATATCCCTGGAGTCACTGTGGTAGACGGTCCATCTTCAAAAGCCTGATTTGCTCACATAGAAACAGAAGTTGTGGCCTGGCATGTGTCCCTGGGGTCACTGTGATGGACAGTCAATCCTGAAATCCCAGAGTGCCACACCACACCATACCACACTGAGGCTCTTACCTCACGGGGCCCCACTTTCATCGCCTGTGAGGACGAGCATCAGTCTCCAGGGCTGTTGGTAGAAGACATTGGTGCTGCTGAAACGCTTGGCTCAGGCTGGCTGATAGGAAGTGCTCCCTGCTATTAGCTGGCATCAGAATCGATGAGGTGATTGGTATGGGGTAAAAAGTGAACTCATGCTGCTTATTTGCTATCGCCCTCGTCAGTGGCTTCTGGCCCCACCATTGGAAGTGCACTCCCATGCCTCTCTGGCACTCTGCGTTGTTCACCATAAAAACGGAAGGACATTTTTCTCCAAGAAACCTTGACTTCATAATTCCCCTGTCACTATTGGTTCCTACTGTTCGTCATCATCCAGCTTCCCCGCACGGGGCCATGAAATGCCTAGGCCACCCTGAGACAGTCACTCCAGAGATGCTGCTGCCCAGTGCTGTGATGAGCCCTGACTGAGGAGGGTCAGGAGCACAGGGGAGGCAGCAGGCATGATCAGACCCAGCCTGAGCGGTGTGGCCAGAAGACACAGGCTCCTGATTTGAAGGGGAACAGGAGCAAACAGGGGAGGATTGTCAGAGAGGGTGGCCAGCGGGCAGAGGGGCCTGGTGTCCATGGTACCTGAGGGCCCTTTGGAAGAGTTGGGGATACAGTTCTCTGAATGGGAGGTGACCCCCATGGCAGGGGTTCCAAGCACTGCTTTAAGCACATTCGAGCCTTAGTCTCTGAGGCAACCCTAGGAGGTAAGTGCCACTTCCCCAGGTTTCTACTGAGAAATGGGGTGTGCCTTTTCTGCGACACCTCTCCAAACCTCAGGGAGGAGGGGAGTCAAGGTATTCTTCATTCTTATGTCGCTTGGCCTCCTCATCTCCCCAGACATTGCGAGGAAGGACAGTGTAGACTTCGCCCACACCGACCATGTCGACCTGGTGAGAGTTGGCAGAATCAGGTATGATAAGATAGATATGACAGAAAGGCTAGGGGGTTCAGGGGGAGGACATTTTCAGTGGTTCATGGCTGTCCAACAGCGGTAGGCCTGCAAGAACCTGACCCCAAAAGAGCCCAGGGGCTATTGGTCCAAGATGCCTTGTATAGAAGTTTGCCTTCAGAGAGAAATTGGGCTTGATGGCATGCAATATTGTAAATGGGGGAGAAAACAACAGAACTGGAAGTTCCAAAGGGACATGGGAGAGGGGGAGGTGGGGGGGGAGGAAGTGGGTGTTAACAAACCCAGGGACAAGGGAACCACAAGTGATCCAAAAATCAATGGTGAGGAGGGTGTAGGAGCCCTGGTAGAGCTTGATCAAGGGCAATGTAACCGAATGGAATTACTGAAACCCAAATGAAGGCTGAGCATGATAGTGGGATGAGTGGAAAGTAAAAGGAAATAGAGGAAAGAGCTGAGAGGCAAAGGGCTTTTATAGAGGTCTAAATATAGGCATGTGCATATGTAAATATATTTATGTATGATGATGGGGAAATAGATCTATGTGCATGTATGTATAGGTTTAGTATTAAGGTAGCAGATGGACGTTGGGCCTCCACTCAAGTACCCCCTCAACACAAGAATATTTTGTTCTATTAAACTGGCATTCCATGATGCTCACCTTCCCTACACGATCACCGAAAACAAATGGGTACATAAGCGAATGTGGTGAATAAAACTGATGGTGTCCAGCTATCAAAAGATATAGCATCTGGGGTCTTATAGGCTTGAAGATAAACAAGTGGCTATCTAGATCAGAAGCAACAAAGTCCACATGGAAGAAACACACTAGCCTGTGTGATCACAAGGTGTCGATGGGATCACGTATCAAGCATCAAAGAACAAAAAATTATATCATTGTGACTGAGGGGGAGTGCAGAGTATAAACCCAAAGCCCATCTGTAGGCAACTGGACCTCCCCTTACAGAAGGGTCACAGGGAGGTGATGAGCCAGTCAGGATGCAGTATAGCACCGATGAAACTTTCCTCTAGTTCTTGAATGTTCCCCCTCTCCCCCCACTCTCATGATCCCAATAATACCTTACAAATCTGGCTAGACCAGAGGATGTACACTGGTACAGATAAGAACTGGAAACACAGGGAATCCAGCATAGGTAAACCCCTCAGAACCACTAATGAGAGTAGCAATACCAAGAGGGTAAGGCAAAGATGGGGTAGAAAGGGGGAACCAATCACAAGGATCTACATATAACCCCCTCCCTGGGGGAAGTACAACAGAAAAGTGGGTGGAGGGAGACGTTGGACAGTGTAAGACATGACAAAATAATTTAAAAATGATCAAGGGCTCATGAGGGAGGGGAGCGGGGAGGGAGGGGAAACTGGGCAGCTGATACCAAGGGCTCAAGTAGAAAGCAAATGTTTTGAGAATGATGATGGCAACAAATGCACAGATGTGCTTGACACAATGGATGTATATATGGATTGTGATAAGAGTTGTATGAGTCCCTAATAAAATGATTTAAAAAAAAAAATCTCAGACTGGCCCCAGGGCCACAGTGTGCTCCTACACGTCCCCATTTGATGCTTAAGCTTCCTGGGGAAATAATTTGGAATAGACCCTACCACGGTGACCTCATTTTGACTGTAAAGAAGCAATTGTACTTAAAATCTTACATTAACAAAATGAAACAAACACACAAAACACTACTGGAATGTCAACTATAGTGGGAACTAGTACTTTGGGGGACATGATTGAAGTTATTTTGTTTTATTCTATTTATTTATATCGGTCACCTGGTTATTCTCCTTACAGGAAATACTTTGTTTTAAGAACAAGCCATGTTTTGTTTCCTTTTCTGGTATTTTAGGGTGCCTACAGGGGAAGCCCGGGGGTCCATCCGGAGCCTCCTGCCTGGGTTTGTGTCCCTCCCTCCCCCACGTTCCCTTTGTCTCCATTGTAGCCTTGCTTTGTCCAGTTTTGAGGCAGCTTCATGTAACAAGTTTGGAACACTGGAACAGTGTGCCCCAAATTCTGCCCCTCTTTCTAACACAACCATGACTATAATTTTACTGTGGTCTCTTGTCATTGTCTTTTGCTTTGCGTGGTTTTTTGTTTTTTGTTTTTAATGAAAAGATCATTTTATTGGGGCTCTGACAGCTCTTATAACAATCCACATGTCAATTGTATCAAACATATTTTCTGTTTTTGTAGGGCTTCGGTAAGAAACATAATGCACTTATTGTATACATCTTTAGCGAATATGATTTCATGAGCCAGTTGGTGCTCACTCATAGACATTAGCTGATATAATTTTTTGACTAAGATTGGTCAACAGGTTGTGTAATTAATGTCTTGAAACATATTTTAGAACATTTAATTGTGTTATAGGTGAAAGCCTACACAGCAATTTCATCTCCCATTCTAAACCATATACACAGATTATTCCAGGACATTGAGGGTTAGTTGTCGCCGTGAAGTGCCAGCACCCTCCACGTGGCCCCTGGCCTTCTTGCCTTGCTGCCCCGCTTTGCCGTCTCATCTCTGCTTTTGTGGAAATGTTGCCCCTCTGGGCTTGTCAAGTCGATGGTTCTGGGAGAACCCTCTCACAGGCATTGCTGTTTCTTTTATAGGCCGATCGATATTACTTAGCTGCAATGGGACCCCTAGCAGTGGGCTTAGTTCCAGGTTACGAGCATATTTTAGGGCTGTGTCTTGGGGGTTCCCCCATTCTCCCCTGTATTGAGTGAGTCAGTTACTCCCCCTGGGGGCATCTTGAGGCATTTATTCTATTTTCCTATCAGGGATTCCTGACCTTTTTTGAATGCGACCCTTTTGTGTATGAGGAGGCTTTAAAGCATTCATGGAAAAATTCTACTATCTTTTCATTCAATTTTTCTACCTACAAACTTTTTTTTAAAGCTGTCTCATTTTTTAATCATATAAGATGTGAATCTATGCTCCTTGTGAAGAATTCTAATAAGTTACTAGCATATAGGTGGAAAATTAAAGGTCTCATTAATCCTGCTGAAACCCCCTGGCCCAAGATAAATGTTGTTCCTAGTGTATTGTTTATCTTCCTGTTACACGACCACGCACCCAGAGCAACTAATCCTGGAATCTGTATTGAGACGGACAGCAAAACCATCCGATAGAAGATGAATTCATCGTTGAAGGAAATGTCTACAACTTGAGGTGTGTGTCACTGTACGCAAACCTTGAATCATACCAGCCGTATGCAGCAATGATCAGAGAATACGTGTGACCAACCCCAGCAGTCACCTGTGGACATTGCCCATCCTGACACTGCCTGTGGATCAGAGGGTGCACCCCTGTTCACATACTGGGGGGCCTTTTCTGGGGCCTTCTGGTTTCTTGGATAGTATACCAGACAGACACAGACAGACAAACCTGCTGACACTGATGAGTCTATTCCAATCCATATGGACCCTATCATGCAGGTGGAACTTTTTGAGGCTAAAACTCCTTTTAGGAGCAGGAGGCCTCACCTTACTTCCATGGAGTGGCTGGTGGTTTTGAACTGCTGACCTTATGGTTAGTAGCCCAACTCATGGTCTACCCGCTGTGCCACCACAGGGGTGCTTAATTTGGTGCCTATAAACTTGGGGAGCTTTCTAGGTGTGCTGAAGTTTGCTTAGCATAGGTGCAATTATTAGTTTTCAACTTGCAAATGTAGGTGAGAATCCTCAGCAGCTCTTGAGACTCTGTGGTCAAGAGGAATCAGGCGTTTCCGTGTCAAACCACCTCGGTGCCGTGGCTGCTATAGCTTGTTACCAACTCACCCATGAAGACACACGTATATGCTGGTCTCCCACATTCAGGGTTTAGGCATTTTCAAAGCTGAGGTTCGTATATCCTTGTTTTTCTTTTTTGTAGCCCTCTGCAGTTTCTTACGTTGGACTGAAAATCCTCCTTCTGAAGTGGGGTCCATAGCTTTTGACGAGATGCCAGCACAGCACAAGCATTGCACACCCTCACCCGTCTCTCACAAAACATCTCCCTGTCTAACAACATGCTATAGCATGGCAATACAAACAATGGAGATAAGCTCATTGTTGTCATATTTTTCTAAGTATGTTTTAAGAGAAAAATAATGGTATCTTATTGATTTGACACACATAAGCCTGCATGTAAGGAGCCCTGGTAGTGTAGTGGGTAGAGATCGGCAGTTCTAACCCACCAGCCACTCCGAAGAATGAAGAGGAGGCTTTCTGCTCCCATAAAGAGTTACAGTCTCAAGAACCCACAGAAGCTGTTCCACCCTGTCCCTGTAGGGTGGCGATGAGTGTGAACTGACTTGATGGCAGAGTTTTTTATGTGGGTGGTGGTGGTGGTGCTGTGTGTGTGTGTGTGTGTGTGTGTGTGTGTAAAAGAGAGAGAGAGAGAACTATGGGCCTTTCCTAACCCTGCCTGGATTTCTCAACTCTGAGGGTCATTTCCCCCTGGGTGTGGTGTGAAGTGTTTCCACTCACACTTGGTCACGGTTGGGCAAGGTAGCCTCAGTTCTGAGCCCCTTTGTGCCCAGGGAGCCCTCAGGGATGAACGAGGGCAAGCATGTGAGGTGGGCCAGCCTCTGCTGTCTGCTTGGTGTCTCAAGAGTTCTTCTGTCCAAGGAGAAGACGGTGTGCCTAGTTGAAGGGTCAGGGCACAGCTTCCAGGAAGCTGTGAGCACACTGTCTAGCCAGGTTCATTACAGCTTCCGGGATATGGGAGCTAAAGTGATTCTAGGTTCCACACAAACGATGAAAGAAGCAGGAACACAGATAAGCACGAAGCAGTGTCTCATTGCAGTGTGGTCCACAGTGCCCAAAGGCTAGAGACGACCTGCATGTTTATGAAGAGATGAATGGATTAGCCGCACATCATTTCATGCCATGCGGTGCTACTCTTCCCTAGAAGACCTGACACCTGGATGGGCCTTGATGACATTGTGCTGGGTGAAGTCAGTCACCAGGGCACAGTGGTATCCCACTGGGAAAACACTCCTCAGAGGCAGTCAATAGAGGCCAGTGTGCAATAGCCAGAGGATGGCCTTACCTCAGGGATACCAGCAAAGCTCCCGGTGAGAGGATATTTGGACACCAGAGAGTGGTCATGGTTGTGGGGAACTTAGTCACATGCAGTCTCAGGGCCACTCACATGTACATGTGAACCAGTTGGAATGGCGACTGTTTTGTTTTGCCTTTACCACATGAGAGGAGGAAAAAGGAAGAGTGCGGAGAGAGTGGGTTAGCGATGTTTTGTAGCTGGATCCCAAAGTACTAAAAGAAACCAATTTGGGAGAGAGTTCACGTTAAAAAACAAACAAACAAGCAAACAAACAAAAAACAACCTTAGATGTCTAGTCTCTCGTGACGTGGAAGACCAGGTCAGTGTGGGTCTGCCCTCCTGCTGCACAGAGATCCCCAAGAGCCGAGGAGTGGCCGCTTCTCAGGTTGTGGCTGAGGTGCTACTGCTGGCCACCGCCTGAGACCTGGCCAGAGCCTCCCTCCGCTGCCGGGATCCGCCTGGTCCTGGAGGCCATTGGACTTGGAGGCTGCAGGAATGGATCGCTTCTGCATTTTCAGATGGAAGCAGGGACTCTGAAGATCCTGAGGGCCCGTTCTGTGAACAGGGCCTGGCGAAGAATATCCGAAGGCCACTTTCTTCTCAAGTTAGTGACTCTTACAACTTTTTTTAAATCATTGGAAACATTTTAGGTGAGGTGAAATTCACATAACCAAAGAATAGCCATTTTCAAGTGCACGGTTTCGTGTCACTTACTACATTCACAGCATTCAGCAACCATGACCTCGGTCTAGTTCCAAACAATTTTCATCACCCAAAAAGAAACTTCATATCCGTTCAGCCAGTGGTTCTCAAGCTGTAGGTCACGACTCCTTTGGGGGTGAAACGATCCTTTCACAGGGGTCACCTGATTCATAACAGTAGCAAAATGACAGTAATGTAGTAGCAATGAAAATAATTTTATGGTTGTGGGGGTCACCATCCCCTGAGGAACTGTATTCAAGGGTCGCAGCATGAGGAAGGTGAAGAACCACTGCATACGCAGTCACTGTCTGGTACTCTGCTCCCTGCCCTGCCCCGACAACCATCCCTCTGCTTCCTGGCTACGGCTTTAGCTCCTCGGGGCTGACATCATGCAATATGCGATGGTAGGGGCCTGGCTTCTCTCAGGTGGCATCCCGCTCTGGAGACAAATACGTGCTGTGGTGCAGATTGGCATGCCACTGCTTCCTAGAGTTGAGTAAGATAAGCAGGATTCAAACAGTTCTTGGGAAGAATGGAAGGACAGGGTCATGGGGTTTTCCTGGGAATGGGATGCAGCACCTGGTATTTCATTTTGTTTATGTGGTTTTCCTTGGTGGCCATGTGGGCAATCTCTGCCTCTTGTCTAGTATGAATCTTGCTGCCATGAACGCATGTGCATGTGCCTTTCAGGACCTGTTGTCACTTCTTTTGGGCTTACTACCGAGGGCCCGAATCTCTGGTGCTTTGGTGGCACAGTGGTTAAAGTGCTCAGCCTCAGCCCAAAGGCCAGCAGTCCAAATTCATCTGCCACTCCACGGCAGTTTGCTTCTGTAAACATTCTAGTGCTGGAAACCCTCTCTCCATATCCATCGGGGCCCCCACAAGTTGAAGTCAAAATGGACTCCGTGGCAGGGGATTTGGTTTGGGGATTTTGTGCTGATGCTACATTTCCCTTTGTGGGGAACCTGAGACCCATATTGTATAGGGCCCTGGTCAGCCCAGGGCAGGCTCTGCTGTACCATCCTCACCGTGGGTGGGATACTGTCCAGGGAGAGGGCAGTGGCAGCAAAAGGCAGGGGCTCTGTAGGCCCCGCTGGCAGGGAGATGTTTCTTTGCAAGACGCAGGGGCTGCCGGTCAGGGCTCATGCTTCCTAAGCTCAGATGTCCGGATTTCGCTATCGGAATCTCCCGGACCTTTTCACACAGGAAGCTTTTCTGTCTAGACAACTTTATTTAGCACACTTTTCTTTTTTTTTTCTGTACTGTGCTAACTTTTAAATTTTAACAGTTTTATTGACATAATTCACATAACATACAATTCAGTGGGTTAAATATATAAAAAAGAGTTGTGCAATCATCGTAACAATCAATTTTAAAATAGTTTCTTCGTTTTTTTACTCCTTATTATTAGCTCTTCATTTTCCCATAATTTCCTCTTCCATATCCTTAAGAAACTGTTTTTAAAAATCATTTTATTGAGAGTTCTTACAATGCATATTACAATCCAAACATCAATTGCATTTGTGTGTATGTTGCCATCATTCCAGACAGTGCTTTTCACCATGAAGGGCGGGGGTGGGGGGGCTTTTTGTTCTCCCTTCCTTTCACCAGGAGGGCAGGCAGGCAGAGTTTGGAATGCTCCCAGACAGGAATGTCTTACTAGTCGTGTGATCATGGGTCATCACTTACAATCTCTGCGCCTCAGCCCTCTAGACTGTAAAATGGGGCAACAATATCTACCTGACCCAAAGTACCCCTGAAATTCTGGTTGCTAATGTTAGCATCAGATTCTTATTGTTGCTTCTCTGGTCCCTGGTTCCTGGGTAGGGTGGAGGATGAGTCCATTCACGTTAGAGCATCAGAAAAGTGTATGTGGGAAATTAGGATGGAGAAAACAGTCTTCATTAAGTGGTACAGGCTTTGGGAAGTAATATTATTTGCAGTTTGGATGTACTTAAATTCGCACACATAAAATACACTCATAAGCGCATGTAATCAGATTTTCTGCGCGAACTTACGTAAACCCACGATCGTTATGTTGGCTTTCAGCATCAGGAGGAGCCATGGCAGGATGAATGCCCTTCTTCTGGGCCTGGCAGCCCCACAATCCAGAAAAGACCTGGGCAGTTTTCATAAGCATTGAATCCGTTCTGTGTTGTCCCCTAGACAGACAGGCTTTGCCATGTCAGAGCTGTCTACCATGCTGCCATGCAGGGCTGGGCAACTGGTGGGGGGAAAGGGTGGTTGTGTCAACAGCTGGTTTAGGGGCTTGCCTCTGACTTCATTTCCCTCAAACAGAGCAGGAATTGAATGTAGCATTATCAGCTTTATTAATACCCAGGTAATATAAGTATATATATATCGGTGGCATTTGCCTAGTTGATCATGTTGAATAGAAGCTTATGAGACTTATAAGATAAATGGATAGACAAACACATAGATAAAATAAAACAGGGAAAGGGGAGCTCGCCATCTCCCCCCCCGCCCCCACAATTCAGGACCTGGCAATGTGGGAGTTGAAACCTTCCAGAGATCACCTATTGCAGAGATAGATGCTCTGCAAAGCAGTCTCCCTGGAATGTGTGCTGAATGGGGCACTTGAAAGTGCCACTGAGGACCAGGGACCCTAGGTGGGGGACCTGCTGATTCTCCTGCCTTGTGCTCTCACTTTGAGAGTTGTTGGACCTCCCACTCCCTCCCCTCATTTCCATCCTTTTCAAGCCATCTCACTGTCTGAAGGGGAGGTGAGGCAGTGCTGCTCACAGCAACCTTGGGGGTGGTGGTGGGGTGGGGTAGAATGGCCCCACCATTTCTGCAGCTCTAACTCTTTGCGGGAATTGACAGCCTTGTCAGCTGGTGGTTTTGAACTGCTGACATGGTTGTTAGCATCCCATTGTGCAATCCACTAGGCCACCAGGGTCCCTTTCTCATGCTCTCGAACAAGATGTACGAGGGTATTTCATAAAGTTTTAGGGAAACGGAATTAAACAATGAAAGACGCATTCCATGAACTTGAGGATACGCCCTCCCCTTCTTTCTTCCAGTTGGTGCAGTGATTACATGTTGGGCTACCATCTCAAAGGTTAGCAGTTCAAAACCACGAGCCACTCCACAGGAGAAAGATGAGACTTTCTACAACTGTATAGAGTTACAGGCTCAGAAACAGGGCAGTTCTTCAATGTCCTGTGGGGTCACTGGGAGTCAGCACTGATTTGATGGCAGCGAGTTTTACCCCGTTCTCCTCCAGCGCTCTTCATCAGCCGCAGCCCACGAGCTGCCGGGACTGAGCCCCTCGAGGTCTCCTTGCTGCTGCCCTTTGGGTTGTCATTTAGTGCCCTCCATCTCTCTCCTCCCTGGTGGCATAGTGGGTACATGTTGGGCTGCGGTGTGCATGGTCGGCAGTTCAAAACCACCAGCAGTTTCTCAGGAGAAAGACGCGCCTTTCTACTCCCGTCAATACGTACTGTCTGAGACACCCCAGAGGGTGCTGTGAGTCATCCCTGACTCAATGGCTGTGAGTTGTTTCTCAACCCTCATTCACAAACAGGGACGCAGTTACAGGAGATGTGGCTTGTCTCGATTGTGACAAGCTTGACAGAGAAACCCTGCCTTTGACAAGGAAGAGGGGCTCTTTGGATGTAGGAAAATGTGGCATCGATAGCTGGCACCTTGTGACCTTGGGGACGCTGGGATGGAAGAGCTGCATGAAGCAGACTTGATCCTGCAGAGTCGCTACTGTCCACACCCTGAGAGCACCCTTTGTTCTGTGGTTCTGCTTGAGAAGAAGGGCCCGAGCATCAGCTGAGAGGATTTGGAAATATATTGACTTGGAAACATAACTGCTCTGGAGTGTTGTATTTTGAAGTGATGCTTCTGTATACTGTAATTGAGTTGAGAGGAATACTAAGTATATTTATGTCATAATAAGAAAATGACTCTGCCTATAAGGAGAGATCCCAGAGATTGTAGATGATTGGATTTCATCGCAACCTTTCTAACAGCGCATTGGAAGTGTGTTGCCTCATCTCAGGTGAGAGCCCCGCTCCCCGCACTTCCCCCTTTCACTACAGTGGATTCCTGCGGAAGAGAGCCTTCCACAAGGACCCCCTCGGTGCCCGGTGAACGTGTTTGGAAAGGGCTCCTGCTCAGAGCTGTGCTCAGAGCCGGCCGGGCAGGTGGGCTGCGGTGTGATGCAGTCTTTCCCTTCTCTTGGAAAGTTTAGAATGGATGTCTGTGTCTGTCACCCCTCTGTCGTTTGGAGGGTGGCTTACCCTGTGCCCAGCCCTGCTCTGGGTATTCCGTACGCATCACCTCATTTGATTGTTATTGTAAGAGCGTGAGGTCTGCTATCGTTTGCTTTGCTGATACAACAAGGGCATTGACGGCGGTTCAGCAAGTTGTCATGTCAGGAGTAAGTGGGGATACTTGGACTTGAACTTCACCCTTGCTGAAAAGCCAGGCCTGTTGTTGCTGGAGCTAGCTGCCCTGACATGGACCCCTGGGGGCCCGTGGGCACAGCAGAGTGAAGTGCTGCCAGGCCTGCCCAGCCTCGGGATTGGTCGACAGTCAGCGGCCGTGATCCACGGGGTTCTGCTGGCTGGTTTTTCTGTTTGAGGCAGGTCACCAGCCTTTCTTCCTAGTCCGTCTCAGTCTGGAAGCCCCATGGAGACATAGTTAACACCGAGCAGCCTGCAGCCCTCCACCTGCAGACAGGTGGTGACATGAGGGACAGGCATACCGGCAGATCGGACCAGAGTTTCCCACATGGAAATTGAGAATTCCACCACGGCACCGTCATGCCCCTGGGTGGGGACAAAGAAGAACACCCCTGGCTGCTAAGAGAGGCCAGGCATTGGGAGAGAGGCCTTGTGGATCTGCTTCTGACACGTCAGCACTGAAAACCCAACGGCGCTCAGGTCCGGTCTTACGCACACGTGCAGAACTGACTCGACGATAACTGGTTTCCCGATCGGGAGCCCTGGTGGCATAGTGGATCCACTGCAAACCACAAGGTCAGCAGTTTGAGACCACCAGCCACTCGGGGAAGTGGCTTTCTAGTCTTGGAATGAGTCACAATCTTGGAACCTGACAGGGCATTTCTGCCCTGTCCTCACGGGCTCATACGTCAGCATTGACTCAATGGCAGTGGGTCTCTTTCCCTGCTGATGTCAGCACTGTGCTTACCTGCAGAGTGCGGGGGATGCCTACTTTGCTTTGGGCGAAGTCTCAGGGTACAGAATGGGCAGAAAGGAGGCACAAGTGAATGCTTCTAAGAAGCTCAGAGGTGGGAGTGGCAAGGACTTGGGGGAAGGCAATGTGAGCAGACACGGGAAGCCAGAGGGGTGGAGCTGGCCAGGATTCACCAAGAGATCTGATGGTCAGACAGCAGGTGTGGACTAGTTGGCTGTGTCACCTACAGGGGTTCTTTTTTGTGTGTGTGTGTCACCTACAGGGGTTCTTTAACCCTTGTGGCCTCATCAGAGCCCAGGGAACAAGGATGCCCACTTCCCAGGGCTGCTCTGCCCCTGGCTAGGGAAGGGGCAGGAGTCTGTGCAGACTGCCTGCATATCACAGATCATCCCAAAGCCACAGGGCTCCCTGGCTCTTCCCTCGAGGCATCTCTACCCTGGGGAGGCCTCATTCCATGAGGTTCAGATCCAGGTCTCCCTTAAAGCCACAGGGCTGTGGATGCTCTCCATTCTGCCACCCAGCCCCCCGGGCCTGGCCCCTGCTTGGTGCTATGGCCTGGGACATGTGAACAGCTCAGCTCGGGTCAATGTCAGGGGCAGGGCAGGGCTGAGCATGGTCCTGTGCAGGACCGCCTCTCAGCATGCAGGCACAGAAGGCAAGCAAAGCCTAGGGAACCCTTTATTTCCTTTGTCTCCAGAGAACATCGGAAGAAACCACTCCTTTGCTAGCAGAATCAGCATTTGGTAAGAAACCCTGTGCAGAGCCAAACACATTTATCATTCGAGACGGGAGACACAGAAATGCATGATTTCTGCAGCATCTATTTTGCCAGATCACTTCACACAAACACCAGGAAGAGAAAGGCACTACTTCACTGTCAGAACGCTTAATGTTGTTCATACATTTCGGTCAACCCCCACCCCCCACACGTGATAACCACTTATCTAGAAGTGAGTCACCTAGAATAGTCCTCAGAGAGGGAGCTCAAGTCTGGAGGCTTCTGGGCAGTCTGGGCTAATTGGGATAAAAGCCAGACAGGGGACAATGGGTCTGGGTACCTAGAGTCAGGAGAAGTACCCACTGTACAGGAAGGGAACGGGAAGTTACCAGTAGACAAAGAGCTGTTGGCTAACCTTTTCCCCCCAAACTGAAAGTATGTGGAATTACAGCTCTGTAGCCCTGGTGGCATAGTGGTTAGGCATTGGGCTGCTAACCACAAGGTTAGCAGTTCAAAACCACCAGTAGCTCTGAGGGAGGAAGATGAGGCTTTCTCCTCTTGTAAAGAGTTAGAGTCTCAGAAACCCACAAGGGCAGTTCTACCTTGTTCTATAGGGCCACAGTGAGTTGGCATTGACCAGTGGCAGTGAGTGAGTCTTTGTGATGAACTCCTTCACAAGGATCTGTAGATGGTCCAGGTAGAAGACGGTGAACGCAGGGCCTGCCCACCTTCAATGAGACCCTGGGAAGCCTGCCTCACAGCCTGCCTTTCCAACCCTCTCCTAACCCCGAGTCCAGATCTCCCCTCTGACATGGTCACTTGGAAATCAACCTAAGACATTGCTATCCTAGAAGCCTGAGGAAAAGCCACTTATGTAAGAGTGGATGATCCAATGGTTCATTTTCTTAAGTCTTCCTGGCCATCTACGACCATCAATATTGCAGGCAGGAAGACCTGAGTGCAGGTAGATTCTCCTCTGTCACATGGTGTTTCTGGGTCTGAGTCAACTCAACGGCACCCAACAACATCATTTGTGTTCCTTAATGTTCCAAGCTCTGAAGTATTGACAGTGTAGGCAATATAGCCACAAAACCAGCCCCGAAACCAGCCATTCACCTAACCAGCATACATTTGCGCACACACACACACACACACACACACACACTCTCTCTCTCTCTCTCTCTCTCTCTCTCTCTCTCTCTCTCTCTCCAGTTAGAGCAGCCCCTTCCGTTCATTCAACATATATTTAGAAACCACTCACCGTGTGGCAGGCCATGGGCATATGCTGGAAAATGCAGATGGCTCCTGTGGTTCTGGAGAGTCAGCCATCACTTATGTTTCTGTCACCTTCGTCCCCTCTGTCACATCTACAAGGCTCTGGCCATGCTTTCTGAGGGGCCCTGGGGGCACAGTGGTTCCACGCTCAGTCACTAAGTGAGATGGTGGTTCAAGGCCACCATGTGCTCCCGGGAGAGAGATCACAGCCTGGGAACCCTCCAGGCAGTTCTACTTGGTCTTACAGAGCCCTTAGGAGTCAGAATTGACTCAGTGTCCATGGGCCTGATAGGTTGTTCCTTTTTTGGGGGGGATGTTTTCCTAACTCCTCTTTCTGGCCGAAAGTTGATTGCTCTCACATGAAGCAAAGTAATTGCTAGCAGAACCCTTGGAGCGATAGAAAATAAAGGCTCTGTTGCCCGCACAGCTGTGTGCAGAGTAAACTCCCAGAGGAGAAGGATGAGAGCAGTCTTCCCTCAGGGGTCTTGGCATCTGGACAACACAGGCCTATTTGAAGCCTGACGGGAATATTAACGTAAAGAAACTGGGGTCTGGAATCCGGGTGCTGCTAATGGTTCACATGAGCCTCTGACCAAAGATGGAAGGTTCCTGTCCGACCAGTGGTGTCCCTGCAGGAGGACGTGATCGCCTGCTTTAGCCACTGGGAGCGCTGTGGAGCGCTGCGGTGCTGCTCAGCTGTGGGGGCGCGGGGGCCTCTGTGACTCCAAATAGGCTGGCCGGCAGCTGGTTTTAACGGAGGATGAAGGTGCCTTGGGTGTGTTGCTCCTCTTCTCCGGGTATTTTTATTGTTAACAACGGTATCTGCTCTTTGGGGACTGGACACTAAACTTGCCCCCCAAGACTCTCTGGAGGGAGAGAGCTGATTCCTGAGAAGTCAGCTGTGGCCTGGCCACGTGGCTCTGACTAGCTTGGAGCAGCCTTTCTGACCACGTGTCCTCAGGTTTGGACACTTGACCTGGTTCTCCCGCCGAGTCCAAGGTACCACTGGACACCGCGAGTCAACGGAACAGGCGTTGTTATGGGGATGCAATGGGCCCCGATGCAAGTTGGCTGATACTTAGACTGTCGGTCCTCTACCTCCTCTTGTTTGAACTAGAAGTCACCCCTCAGTGGGTTGAAAACCCCCTTTCTAATCTTTTAGCTTTCAATGACTCACTGCACACTCTATGCCTCAGTTTCTCCAGGGCCTGCCTCTCAGGGTAGCTTTGAGGATTAAACGGATGACTGTGTGAGAGGCTTCCAGCCTGGAGCTGGGCCTGACACACAGAATGGTTTGCACTGAACCTCCAGGCTGCACGAATGAAGACCGTGCCTTACTTATGTAGATATTTAACCAGGTGAGGATTCTCCTGAACAGTTCTGTTGATTATGTGCCCCTATTCTCCTCTAAATGGAACGACAACACTTACATTTCCTAGTTTCCAAAATAGTGCATTGTTGTAAAAATTAGAAAATGCAGAATAAGCAAAACCAAGAGAGATAGATTTGTTGTTCTGCCACCTGCTGTGGACATTTGCTGTGTGTGTCCCACTAGCGGGCTGTGTGTGTACATGTGCATGCGTGTGTGTGCATGCGTGTACATGCATGCATGTGTTTGAGCGTGTGTGGGTGCACGTGTGTGGGTGTGCGTGTGTGTGCTCAGATTAAGAACTTAAAACAAGAGGATCAGTTACTGCTTGTCTAGCAGTAGCCGTTTCTTGGACAGTCTCCTGCGTGATTTGAGATGGGCATGTGCATTCTGTCATGTTGCCCTATCTTCCTCTATCCAATTGCTGGAGGTCAGATTGCTTGGTTTCTACTGTACGTTCATTTGTAATGGTTTTGATACGTATCGTCATCCTACGCTGCGAAGGGCTTGCTACTGCTTAATGGCTATCATTGAGCCACTTGTCTCTGTTCTTTAAAACTTTTGATTCCCGCAAAATGAAATGTTTCCTGGTAAGAATGAGGGACTGCATGATTCTGACTTGCTTCCTGCGGCATTAACACATTTTGAAAAGGCAGAAGGTGCTTTTTTGCTTAGAGGATGGCTTCCCCGGGGCGGTGAGAGAACAGGCTAGGCTCATTTGCTAAGAGGACCCCTTGGACCAGGCTCAGAAAGGAGTGTTCGTAGGCTGGACGAGGAATGGAACCAGTGAACTGAGAAGTTTGTCTCAGATCTTGAATCCTCAGCTTGGCAAAGAGCGTCGTGTTGAGATTTGGTAACGAGGTCATGGGGCACAAGCACTCCTGGGAGCCTGACAGGCCTCTGTAGAGTCAGTGGCTCCTACTTAGGACAGACCCAGAAGAAAGGAGGGTACATGAAGAGACTGGCATCATAGTAAATAGCCAAAGTGAAATGCATGGATTCCCTGTAGAGGCCTGTTTTGAGGGGACACACACAAGCAACAGATGTGGCTGAAGAATGTGGCCTGACATAAAAACCAAGAAGAACCCTGGCACATAAGAAACTCAAAAAATCCAACTCACTGTCATAGAGCTGATTCCCACTCGTGGTGGCTGATGCTGGGCAGCACCAGGTGGATCTGACCCTCAGCAGCCCACCATGCCACAGAAGGAGGCCCGCCTGGGCCCGTGCCACCTCACCACACTGCCCGTGCTCTAGCCCCTCGCTGCAGCCACTGTGTCAATCCTCATTGAGGGCTCTCCTCTCTGTTGTTGCCCCTCTGCTTTCCCAAGCACGATGTCCTTCTCCAGGGACTGGTCTGACGCACAGCTACCCAACAGGACTGGTGCTACTGCCCCATAGAGTTTCCACAGCTGCAGTAGTGACGGACGCAAGCTGCCTCCTCTCTATCCCTTGTGGTGGAGGGACAGGTAGGTTTGAGCCGCAAACATATGGGCTAGCAGCCAGATACATAGCCACTAGTATCAGCAGGCAGGGCTCCTGCTGGGAAAGGTGACAGCCTATGAAACTCTATGGGACAGTTCCACTCTGCCCTGTAGGGTCACTATGACTCGGAAGTGACCCGATGGCACATAGCACATTTTTAAAAAGATTCATTTTCTATTTAAAATGTCAAACCAAATGCACTGCCATCATGTTGATACTGACTCCAGCGATCTATAGGTGGTAGTAGAACTACACCCAGGGTTCCTGAGGCTGTAAATCTTTACTGAAGCAGTCTGCCTGTCTTTCTCCTACAGAGCAGGCTGGAACCACTGACCTTTTGGTTAGCATCCTAATGCTCAACCCACCGTGCCACCAGACCTCCCTACTTAAAATTGTTCCGCTCTCATCAAAATTTGCAGCCCCGAAACTGATGCAGGGTCGCCCGGAGTCAGGACTGGCTTTATGACCGTGTGTTTGGTAGGGCTTCCCTGTGAACCCACCCTATCCTTCCTGTACTGCAGCCAGGAGATCAGTTTACGGGCAGAATTACGTAAGACAGTGATTAATTTTAGTGACTCATCCTGTTACCTGACTCGAGTTTGGTTTGATTTGATGCCCTTCTTGAACTTTGTGTTTTGGGTAGTGAAGCGACAAGCGGGCCTCAGCTGTTGGCTTGTGGTGCACATCTGGCAGGCAGCAGAAAACCAGCAGGGGGTTAGGCTCCAAGGATACTGGCTTGCTGTGAAACTTAGAGTGAGTTTTCCGGGATTCCTGCTCCAGTGTTATCCAGACATCAGAGGACACTGTCCGCTTGAGCCAGGGTTTTGATGGTCAAAGTCCCACCAAAAACCAGAAACCAAACTCACTCCTATCGAGTTGATTCTGACTCATAGAGACCCTATAGGGCAGAGTAGAACGGCCCCTCTTCGCAGGACTCATAGAGACCCTATAGGGCAGAGTAGAACGGCCTCTCTTCGCAGGACTAGGAAACCTCATCTTTCTGCAGTGGAGCAGCTGATGGTTTTGAACTGCTGACCTTGCAGTTAACAGCCCAGAACTTAACCCAGTTGTCGTGGGATGTGGGAACATTGGTGGTGGGGTGGCTTAAGTCATCTTCCCAAAGGATGGGAGGAGTCACCCTTAGAGAAGGAGGCTAAACATCCTTTGACTGCCCCAGTACTGAGGCAGCACACAGCACAGCTGGGTAGGAGAGAGCCACTTGGTCACACATATACTCAGTTAAGACAACCGGGATTTTTCAGCACAGGCCGGTGAAAATAAGAGTGAAGCTGCATTGTTTCATTGTCCCATGAGAAGAGGAGAAAGGGAGAGAGGGGGTGGAGGGGTATGGGAAAGAGAGAGAGCGCTGCAAAACCCTTTCCTCCCTGACTCAAATCCCTAAGCCTATTGAGGCAGTAGTGTTGTGATTCTGTAAGGAGAAATTCAAGTAGACCAACATGGGTGGTCGTAGGACTCTTGTTTCCATCAAGTTTGAAGATTCTCTAAGAAATTCTGTTTATGTGGGTTGTATCTACTAGTATTTTTTGTACTAGGAATTGGAATCAAGACATTGAAAACTTATTAAATTAATTGGAAAAACTCACTGTGTATAACATAAATAACCTATTTATAAAAATGGCTCGGTAAAAAAAAAATCATTTTGTAAGCCAATTGAGTGGCATTTGTTTAGTTTTTATTTTCACAAAATCTCTTTACTATTTGGCTCAAGAGCAGACAGCTGGGGTCTCATGTCTTCTGCTTACAAGCTTTTAAGCTGTGTTTGAGCAGCACGAATAAAATACACCTTCGGAAAAAGAAAAAGAAATATAAATTATCAGTGGTTCATGAGGGAGGGAGGGTGGGGAAAATGAGCTGATAGCAAGGGCTCAAGTAGAAAGAAAATGTTTTGAAAAAGATGATGGCAACCTATGTACAAATGTGCTTGATACAATGTATGTATGGTGTTAAGAGTTGTAAGAGACTCCAAAAAAATGATTTAAAACATAAATAAGTAAAATCTATCTTCACGTAGATATATTGTTGAAAAGGGAGGAACTCATGGACCCTTTGAGGGTCCCTGGAACCCCCAGGGATTCTTGAGACACTTTTAGAATGACTAGTTTAAACAGGGAATTGACCACTGTGTGTCATGTGTTTTACATGAAAAATTATCTTTAATTGAGAGCATGAGTAAACTGCGGGTGAAGTTAGTTCATTATCAACAGGTGAACAAATTGTGAAATCTCACATAAAGTGTTTTCAGTATATTTTGTACTTTCTGTTCACCCACACCCCTGTGAGCCCCGTGGTATACTAGGAAGTCTTCAGTAGACACTTTTGTGTTTGTGGGTGTGGGTGTGGTCATGGTGGTGGTGGTGGTGGTTTTTGTGGTGGTGGTGGCGGTGGTGGTTGCTGTGGCTGTGGCTGTGGTGGTGGTGGTTGCTGTGGCTGTGGTGGTGGCAGTGGTGGTTGCTGTGGCTGTGGTGGTGGCAGTGGTGGTTGCTGTGGCTGTGGTGGTGGTGGTGGTGGGTGGGTAGCTTCCGCTCTGCTCCTTCTCCTGAAAGACCTGTGTGCAACAGAACAAAACTTGGGCTGGTCCGGAACCACCCTCACGATGGCTGTTTGCTTGAGCCCATTTTTGCACCCACTGTGCGGGCCTTCTTGCTGGGGTTCCCTCTTTTGTGCTGCCTCCACTTCACCCGGCAGGTGTCCTTTCCCAGGAACAGTTCTCTCCGAAAAGACGTCCAGAATATGCGAGGCCAAGTCTCGCCATCCTTGCTTCTGGGAACACGCTGACTGTACTTTCCCAAGACAGATTTGTTGGTTCTTTTGGCAGTCCATCAGCCTTTTTTCTTTTCTTTTAAGAAATCATTTTATTGGGGGCTCTTAGAGCTCTTATAACGATTCTTACATCAATTGTGTAAGCACATTTGTACATATGTTGCCATCATTCTTTTCTAAACATTTTCTTTCTACTTGAGCCCTTGGTATCAGCTCCTCTTTTTGTCTCCCTCCGACCGTCATGAGCCATTGATAAATGATAAATTATTATTTTCATATCTTATACTTTCCGCTTTCTCTCTTTACCCATGCTTCTGTTTTTTGTCACAAGAGTGGGGGTGTAATGTCAATCATTGCAATCCGCTTTCACCTCTCCCCCACCCCACCCCACCCCCACCTTCCCCCTACCCTCCTGGTATCGCTACTCCCAGGGTTGTTCCTGAGAGTTTATCTGTCCTGGATTCCATGTGTCAAGAGGTCTTATCTGTACCAGTATACACGTTCTGGTCTAGCAGGATTTGCAAGGTAGAACTGGGGTCATGATAGTGGAGGGGTTGGGGAGAGGAAGCATTAAGAACGTAAGGAATGTGTTTGTCAGTGCTATACTGCACCCCTTCTGTGAGGGGATGTCTAATTGTCTACAGATAGGCTTCAGGTCTCTATTCTGACCCCCTTCATTTGCATCCAAATGGTTGTTTGCTTTGGGTCTTCTGATACCTGATCCTGTTGACACCTTGTGATCACACAGGCTGTTGTGCTTCTTCCACGTGGGCTTTGTTGCTTCCCAGCTACATGGCCGCTTGTTTTCCTTCAAAGCTTTAATACCCCAGATGCTATGTCTTTTGATAGCCGGGCTCCATCAGCTTTCTTCACCACATTTGCTTATGCACCCGCTTTGTCTTCAGCGATTGTGTGCATCGTACTGAGAATATTCTTCAACAGCACCATAATTCAAATGCATCAACTCTTCTCCCGGCTTCCTTATTTAAGGTCGAAGTTTCACATGCATATAGAAGTTGGATGATAACTATTTAGTGCATTGATTTCATAGAACAAAGTTTACAGCAATGACTCAAATGTTATAAAAAGTTTACAAGACTATTTCTTTTGCCTTGTCACTTTCTTGAATTTCTCCTTCAGTTCAAGGCTCAGCAAGCTTTTCTGTAAAGGGCAGGATAATACATAGGCTAGGTGTTGTGAGCCATATGTTCTGTCTCACAAATTTTTGACTTTGCCCGTGTAGCTGTGTAGCAGACGTAGACTGTGCATGAGAAATATTTATGCTTGTGTTCCAATGAAACCGTATTTATAACGTTGGTGATGGGTTGAAATTATAGTTGGTTATTAGCCCTCTGATTCCTCCTCTGGTGATCTGTCCCCACAATAACCTTTAGACTATGTTTTTCCTGGGTGTCAGTTTCCAAGGAAGCCAATTTTGAGATTTCTTAGTTGGTTGAGATATTTAGAAACCCAGAGTACTATTTCCTAAATCTAATGCAGACTGGCAGGTTGTAGCATCTTTTTGCTGGTAGGTAGATATGCTCCGAAATCACAGGTATGGTGTTTTCTGGTGGTCCCCCTCACGCTGCCCTCTCTCTGCGTTGTGACTGTCCCCCTCACGTTCTCCTCTCTCTTTACAGAAATACAAAGAATACGAGAAGGACGTTGCCATTGAGGAAATCGATGGTCTCCAGCTTGTGAAAAAGTTGGCAAAGAACATGGAAGAGATGTTTCACAAAAAGTCGGAAGCAGTGCGTGTAAGTTCCTTTGTGTTGCTTCTAAGACACAAAGGCAGCTTCGGGGAATGGGCCTGATGAAGGCAGACGTGCCAAGTCACGGAAATCTAAGTTCTCAAAGGGTGACTATGGACTCAGCTCCTCTGTAAACACTTTCAGCTCCTGCCATTGGCTAACCAGGACAGGTCATCACCAGGGGTGGGATTGCCCTGTTTCCATGCGCTAGCTTTTGCCTCGAGCCTTCCGTGGTGGCAGTGCCAGTGTGGGTCTAGACTGTGAGACCAATTCTTCATTGTCTGATTGTCACAAGGCACCTGCTGCCTGTGCACTAAAGAGCTATGGCCATGTTGGAATTGAAAACCTCTGTTTGGTAAGCGCTATCTAGATCAAGTTGGAAGTTTTTCTTCCCTCAGTTGGGACGTTCCTGCAAGTATAACTTCTGTTGTGACTGGGACGAGGCTTCTGAAAGTCACATCATGAGCATCATAGGTAAAAGGGCAGCGCATGTGCAGGTCAGGTCAGATTTTCAGTGTGGCCTCCAGGATGGCCGCTGACTACACGGGTGTTTTATCTTCCTGATGTAGGATATCCGAATGTTGTAACAGCCGATCTTAATGCTTTATTGGTAGTCCCTGACTTACAACGTATCCGGATTATGATGAGCTATGCTTATGGTTATGCTTCTGGTGGGAGATGGTGGGTACATTTTCTTGTTAGTATAATTCTGGGGAGTGTTGTTTGCAATTATTATCATTGTCATGCTAACACAAGGACAAATAAAGATAGGAGTTCAAAAGATCATTTTAAAATACTTTCCTCACTGCAGATACGGTGGCCCAATAAAGCAATGATCATGTGAAGTGAAAAAAATAAAGGTGGCATTGGCTCAGAACCGGTTCATGACAGAGCCATGTGAATGGAGCCCTGTTTTGAGTGGGCGTCCAGCTCTGTTGACGCAGGAGGCGGGGAAGCCCTCAGCGGGGAAGCCCTCAGCGGGGAAGCCCTCAGCGGGGAAGCCCTTATTTCTAATGTGTGGTGTACTGGTCTCTCAGTTACTGTCTCTAGATGTTCAAATATAAAATATGACTTCCTCCTTTAGCTTTTCTCTTGTTCAATGTCTCCAAGCCAAATATCCGCAATTTATGTGTGCTGTAGACATGATAATCTCACCCCTTTGCTTGTCTGTCAAGCATGTTTCCGTACTGCTGTGATTCAGGGAAGGATGAGAGCAGGTATCTGACCTGTGTTCAGTGCTTGCTTCTGTCACTTACTAAGCTTTGACCTTTGGTAAAATATTTTGTCTTTATGTGCCTTTGTTCCTTCCTCTCATGCACAGGGAATGTGAAGATTAAGTGACGTTCAGATTTTGAGTTGCTTAGCATAGACTGGAGGAACTCTGGTGTCATATTGGTTATGAGATTGACCGCTAACTGTAAGGTCAGCAGTTCGAAACCACCAGTCACTCTACAGGAGAAAGAAGAGACTTTCAACTCCCACAAAGAGGAATTGTCTCAGAAACCCTACAGGCCCTTCTGAGTCAGAATCAACTTGATGGCGATGAGGTTTGTAAGTGCAGACCCTGCTCACAGTCTGCACTTATAGCTTCTGTCACCCCCCCGCCCCCGATTGTCATTTAAATAAGATAAGGAGTCTTGGTGGAAACTATGCAGCATGAGGGGAAACAAGCAACAATAGCCTTTTGTGTGCATTGAGCTTTTGTGTCTCGCAGCACTGGAAGCTGTAAGGCAGCGCCCACCCCCCACCCCCCCCCACCAAAGTCCTTATGTCCCTTACCTGCTGCCAGTGTGGAGACAGACACCACCACTGCCTTTAACCTATTTAAAGGAAAACCCCGACTTCTCAGAAGCCAGAAAGACTTTTTGCACACGAGGAGGACATAATGCCACGCCAGATTGTTACTGTGCCTTTCCACCCCACACGCGCCATGCTATTTCCAAATATCCATCCAAGAAAAGCTACAAAGCAGGAACTGGGGCAGGGTTGTACTGGGGCATCTTCTGATTGGATAACATTTGCAAAGTTACCCACAGCAGGATCGCAGTTGGCTGCCTGTTAGAGGAGTTGGGCTCCTTTGCAAAGGGGGCCTCAGGTGACACGATATGGCTAATTGTACATTTAAAGTTACAACTGTTTTCCAAGTTTGAAGCTTATGTATGTGTTAAAAGAGGTTAAAAAGACTTTTAATTAGGGCTCTCTAAAAGAGATAGCATTCAGCACTGAAATCATATGTTTAACATGATGGGTGACCATCCTAAATTATCTCTAACCACTGGCAGTTTCTAACTGCAAAATTGAGTTGAAATGAACAGAGCCAGACTCAGGCATCCCGTAATATGCAGTTTATCTCCTGAGCCAAGCCTTCGACAAAGGGAAGAAAGAAAAATAGAGAAGGTACCGGTCACAAAATGGAATCACTGATGCCAAAGAAGAAAGAAATCAAAACAAGACTTCAGTCAAGAGATTTTCAGCAACTTCAAGGTTTTCGTTTTAAAATACTCTTCCTCACTGCATCTGTGCAGCGTGATGGCCCTTCTGATCCGACAGACACAGCTGGAACCGAAGGCACAGCCCACCTTCTGACACGCAGGAGCCGCGTGGGTGGAACCGTTAGAACATGTCACTGCCAGGCGTCCAGCACGGGAGAAAAACCACCTACTGTCTGAACAGCCCGTTGGAAACCAATGGCTCGAATTAGTCTCCGCTGTGGTCCCTTCCTTCCGCCTTTCGTGCCGGCGTGTGCATGCGTGTGCCTGCGTGTGCGTCTCTTTCCCATGTTCAGTTGTGTGGCATGGCTGCGTTGGACTGTCGTCATGGAAGCCTTTCTCGCATCACCGTGTGCTGTGGATTTCTTAACTGCCTGATGCAGTGTGCAGGCAGAATGGCTGGCACTGTTGTGTCTTTGGAAGGTTCATTTCAATCGTGCGATTCGTGACACACACACTGTTCTTGGGTCTTGGTCACAGACCCACTTTCTGTGCTTGAAGGACTCCTGGAAGGGGTCGTGGCCTGCACTGTGACAACGGGAAGCTCTGGGCGACTGGACAGCTCGCTGACAGAGCCCTGTTGGTGCACTGGCTGAGCGCTCAGTTGTGGGCAGAAAGGTCGGCAGGTGACCCACGGGCTTGCCCCATGGGCCAGCCCCTCCCGGCTTCCAACTGGAGGGGTTGTCCGTGAAGTGCCCCTCTTGGACCCTCAGATGGCCGCTCTGGTTGCCTGAAGCCAGGTGCTGGCCTTCAAGACACGCCTGCATAACTTTCAGCCCGACGTGCACATCCACAGGCATCCGTTCTCGATGCCCCACTCTGGGAGGCCATTCTCCACCTCCCCCGCCTTCGGGATGGCGTGGCTGAAGATGGCTTTCTTCCAGGGTCCACATCTGGAAGCGAGCGGTCTTTTCTGAAGAACAAGTCAGACAAGATCCTGATGGCAGCCAAGCCCTCTGATCATCAGGCCCGGGACACACAGCCACGTTCTAGACAGAGGAGCTGAGGGACCGCTCTGGCCACATCCTGCTCATTGTGGATGTCCTTGTCATCCTAGATGTAGATGCTGCGGTCTCAACAAGGACGGCACTGCCGGGTGGGGTTAAAGATCAGTGCCACGATGTCTGTGTAAAGTGCTTCTGCCCCCAGGCCCTGGGGAGTGGTGCTTGGGCGGGTTGGAGAGGTAGTGCGGGCTACTGGCTGGGAAGAAGGGGCCGACTCTGTCTGTGCAGCCAGATGAGCTCCTCACCCACACAGGCTTCTGTGAAGACTGCGGCTCCCGTGGAGGCTGTTTCAACCCACGGCGACCCTGTGCAAAGTGAAGCACCGCCTCGTCCTGTGCCGACGGCTTCACCGTCCGTGGTTGTGTTGGAGGCCAGTGTGGCAGCCACGGGGTCAGTCCGGCTTGTCGAGGGTCCTCCTTTTCACTGCCCCCCCCCCCCACTTTACTGAACGTGCTGGTCTTCGCCAGGGACTGGCCTCTCCTGATCACACAACCCAAGTTACGTGAAATATAGTCTTATCACCCTCACTTTGAAAGAGCATTTTGGCAGCTGTACTTCTTCCCAGACAGATTCACCTGTGAAATTGCTAACCTTAAGGTCAATAGTTCACAACCCCCAGCTGCTCCACAGGAGCAAGACAGGGCTATCTCCTTCCAGTGAGAGGGACCATCTCCCGAGCTCACAGGGCCGCTCTGCCTTGCCTTGTCGTCATCAACAATCCCTATCAACTCGATGCACGTGCGTGTGGTCTGTGTGTGCTCATGCACACACGCATGTTAGACTGGATGGCTACTAACAACATACGAGTGTCGTATCAGGATCATGTACACACACGTGTGTTTTATTGTCTTCTTTTCAATTCTGTTTTTTATTTTAATCCTTTTATTGGGGACTCTTACAGCTCTTCTACCCATCCATACACACATTGTATCAGGCACATTTGTACATGTGTTGCCATCATCCTTTTCAAAACAGTTTCCTTCTACTTGAGACCTTATTTTATCATCTTTTAATCCCACTTTTCCACAAGCTCTTTGAAACGACATCACACACACACACACACACACACACACACACACAGTTGCCACGGATCATTCCCAACATGTGTGCTTACACATGACTCTGCAGTCAGTGGGTAGCGGCTGAAGACGTGTTCTCTCAGTAAGACACGTCTCAGACTCATTAGGGAGCCGCCTGACAAAGATAAAAGAAGGCTACGATCAAAGCGCTGGCTTCCCAGTAGACCTGCTGCGCCTGCCATGTTCAAGGCAGAGATGTCAGCTCGGAAGCTTGGGGCACCCAAGGACATGGCACAATCACGGAGACTTCTAAGAAATTTTTAAAAACACTGAACATTGCATTGGTAAAAAAATTCCAGGGAAGTTGTGCCGCGGAATTTCCCCCACGTGGACACTCATTCTCTGAAGTAGCAAGGACAGTCCTGTGAGAATTACACTGGGAATCCTTACCTCACCAACCCCACCCTCCCCAAACTCTGAACTTGTCTCTTCAGACTTCCTTTTGTTCCTCAAAGTCAACGAACATCACAAAGGAACACAATTCGAGTTCTTTGAGGAAAATGCTGTTTTGACCTGATGTACACTGAGGTCAGTCACTGAGGCACTTAACCCAGTGCTCCACCAAGCACCTAACCTCCCTCCCTGTGCACACACGTATTGATGGAGCCCTGGTGGCACACAAAGAGAGCTGGGGGAAGAGGTGTGCAGCCCGCTTCCATCAGGAGGACAGCCCAGAGACCGTCTCACGTGGTGGCTTTGAGCAGGAATCGGCACGATGGCATCAGGGTATGTAACACATGTCTCTGTTATAATCATTTTATGGATACATGAGTCATGTGTCACAGTTTTTAACTCTTGTACTGCTCCCAGTGCCTTCCTCTGCCTTTTAATTCTTTTTTACTGACCTCCCTCTTATTATTACTATCTTCCACTTTGCCCAAGTTGACCTTTGTCTACTTTCTAGTTAGTGACTTACCATTCCTTGCCCTCCCACCCCCCCAAAAAAGGATAATGAAATGTTGAGGCCCCCTTGGGTATGTGTGTGCTTAAAAAATTGTGGAAATAATGTATGATGAAAAAATCCATATATTAAAAAAATATTTTTTTACAGCATAAACAAATGTGGAGAAAGCTGATGGTGCCCAGCTATCAAAAGATAGAGCGTCTGGGGTCTTAAAGACTTGACTTTAAACAAGTGGCCATCTAGCTGAGAAGCAACAAGCCTACATGGAGGAAGCACACCAGCCTTTGCAATCATGAGGTATCATCAGGACCTGGTAACAGGCATCAGAAGACCCCGAAATAAACAAACAAAAAGATATTGTTGAGAATAAGGGGTGTCAGAGCAGAGACCCAAAACCCATCTGTGGACAATGGGGCATCCCCTCACAGAAGGGTCACAAGGAAGCAATGAGTCACCAGGGTGCACGATAACACCGATGAAACGCACAGTACTCCTCTGGTCCTTTGAGGCTTCCTCACCCACCACTACCATGACCCCAGTCCTGCCTTTCACTGCGGGTTTGGCTGCAGCATGTGCACAGGTACAGACAAGAGATCAGAGCTCACGGCACACGAAATCCAGGAACAGGAATGGGAGTAGCAATACCAGAAGGGTAGGGGGAAGGTGGGGAGAGGTGGAACGGAAGGAGAAACAGATCACAATGATCATCA
>NW_022103928.1:64236231-64259464 GCF_000313985.2 Echinops telfairi | reverse complement strand
GACGTGTACAAATGTGCTTGATAGGATTAATGTGTGGATTGGTATACAAGCTGTAAGAGCCCCCAGTAAAAAAGATTTTTTAATTAAAAAAGTCACGCCACAATAAGCTTGTGCTCATTGGTTGTAACATATCTGAATGGGACCTAGTTTCAGGCACTGGAAAGCCTACAGTGAAGCAAAAGCAAGCACCACGCGTGTGATGGAGCTTGGGTGGCAGAATGCTTAGCTCACTGTGCTTTACAAGAAGTCTGTGGGGCCAGTGCCCCAAGAGATGGGTAACTTTTTACAAATAGATAACAAATGTGCACCTTGTGTTAAGAGGGGATGAGTGATGTGAAAGGTGAAACCTTTAGCGGCAGGCAGGCCGTGCACATCAGATTTCAAGGAAAGAATCCATAGTGTTCATGCCCTGATTGAAAAGGACCAGTGATTAACAGCAGAAACAATAGCCAACCCCACAGACAATTGATTACGTAATTCTGACTGGAAAATTAAATGTGAGCAGGCGTTTTGCTTGGTGAATACTAAAATTGTCCCCCAATCAACTGAAGACAGAGCAAAGCTTTCAATGGAAAGTTTAAACAAGGGGGTCAAAATTCTAAAGCTTTGCTCAGAAGACTTGCAATGGGAGCTAAAACATGGTTTAGCAGCATAGTCCTGAAGGCAAAGCACAAAACAATGGCTGGATGAAGCCCCAGTGGATGAGCCCAGAGAGACAAGAAGCAGAATAAGGTTTCCTGGAGGGGCAGAGGGCAGAGGGCGGGCAGAAGGGAGCTGAGGTCAAGGAGGTCACGAAGGAAGAAGGTGTTCAGAAACGGATTGTGGTAGCAATTGTACAGTCATGCTTATGGGATTGAACTATGGAACGACCTGTTTTACCTCCCCATAAAATGGTTTTGAACTCAAACTAAACCAAACTGACCGAAGTGGTATCTTCAAAGCAAATGCAGAATCAGTTATGAGCAGTGGTCATGACAGTTTTGGGGGCTGCTTGTAGCACTTGCTTGTTGACTTTTTGGAAGGACAATGATAAGATACACTCACACACACTCACTCTGATACACACTGACACACACACACACTCACTTTCTTGCACACTGGCACACACTGCCACAAACACACACATTGATACATTCACACATACATACACATTCATAACACACACACACACACACACACACACACACACACACACTCTTTGTAAGATCCAGGACCCCCGATGGTGTAGTAGGCTAAGCTTTGGGTGGGTAACTGAGAAGTTAGCCCTATGAAACCATCAACCACTTCTTGGGAAAAAGATAAGGCTCTCTCATTCCATGTTTGCCCCAAGGTGGGAGGTCAGGAAAAACTGCTGGGCAACCTCCACAGGCCTCCTCTGGTCCTCCGTCATCATGTTCGAGGGATCTGTAGACCCAGTTGTCAATGCTTACCTGTCTTGCAGTCACAGGGGCTGCCCCTGTACTGTACCCATGCCATCTCGCTTCATGCTCACCTCATCCTCAGGAGGGCAGGGGGCCCGGAGCTTGTGCAGGTTGCACATGGGCTCAGTGGAGTCCCCTTTTGTTGCAGGTAACACAGAAGCTAGCATAGAGCTGCACCCACTCGTGTTGTACCCGAGAAGCCCGAGGGCTCTCTGTAACAGACAGACCGCTGTTTGCTCCCAGTTCTGCGGGCTCTCAGGCCAAGCTCAGGGGATGCACTGGCTTGCTCCTCCCTGTGTCGGATTTTCTCCTGTTATGTCTTTAAAAGACATTAGGTTCAGTAACAGGAAAACCCTATCTCAAGTGGTATTCTCTACAAAAGTGTAGGGATTGGGATTCTCATCCATACTTTGGGAATCTGTTCTATTCCACTTGTAACAACTGCAGAGGAGTCTCTGTGCATCTCTGTGTGTGGCATGTGTAGCATAATGCCTGGTAAATGAAAAACCAAACCAAGTCCACTGCCATCAATTAGCGTCTGACTCACAGGGCCTGATAGTGTACAAGTGCTTCCTCGGTTTCCGAGGCTCTAAGTATGCACGGGAGTAGCCAGCCATCATCTTCCTCCTGAGAAACAGTTGATGAAATTAAACCATCCCATCTTCCTTGTGGTTCACAGCCTAACACTTAGCACGCTGCACCACCACGGCTCCATGGCAGACAACGCTCAGTCCACAAATGCTGCTTCTGCAGGGTCAGGGTGCTCAGAGTGTGAGTGCTCAGAGAGCCAGCCAGCTGGGAACATGGGGAGGGAGCAGAACTGCATTTAGCATCTACAGATTGTGCTTGGATTTCATATCTGCATTGGTTAATTGTCAATTTTGTCAATTTTCTTGGCTGTTGGCTACGACTAGTGGGAAAGGTAACCTAGAAGGTGCTTTGTTGGCATTGCAGTGTTCCCAGAAGAAAGGCAGACTGGATGCTTTGAGATGAGTACTTAGGTTTCCATAAGCGCACGTGGTGCCATAGTGGTATGCAGCGCTCCCCCGCTCCTCTGCTTGGTCTTGGAACAGGCAAGGGGGTTTGGGGGCAGAGTGGAGCTCTGGTCCGAGGCGGTTTCCTTGTTGGGCATCAGCCTGGTCTGTGTGGTGAGCTGTTGGCGACAGTCACAACCAGGTGGCCTTTGGAAGGACCGGGAGTAGCCACTGAGAGCCCACCTGGTTGCTGATGTGTCTGAGGCGAGGCCAGCAGTAGTGTGGCCATTTCTCTGACCGCCCTGGTCCCTCTCCCTGGTGGGCAAGCTTGTGAGCCTGTGGAGTCATGTGCCTGTGGGTTCCAGTGGGAGCCCTGCGTGCTGGGGCTGTCCTTGCCCACGCCACCCGGAATCTGCCAGACCAAACCAAGCCCCCTGCCGTGGGGTCACTGCTGACTCAGAGCAGCCCCCTGTGGGTTTCTGAGAGAGTCACTGTTGACAGGAGTAGAAAGCCCAGTCTTTCTCTCAAGGAGCGGCTGGTGGTTTTGAACTGCTGGCCAAGAGGATCAAAACCCAGCGTGCAACCACTGAGCCACCAGGGCTCCTCCAGGAACCCACAGGAAGTCCTGCCTTCTCCCTGCACAGACCTCAGGTAAATGGGGACCTAAAGGGGCCTGCTGTGTTATGGTCTCCATTGGCCCGGGGGAAGGAGGGGCCGGTAGGGTCGGGATCTCACAGGCATCTTTGGGAGCTCCACCCTGTTCCTGGCAGCGAAATTCCTTTCCTTTTTGGCCCCATTTCCCCAGCAGTTTGTTGGAACTGTCCGTGCACATAGAGGAGGATTTCCAAAAGGTCCATGGAAACAACGGAAAAACAGTAGAATCCCACATGCTTTTTGAATCTGTGTGTACGACTGGAATAACCAAACTGACCCATGAACAGCACTGATTATTGAGATGCCCGTGGATATAGGTGAGAGAGTTCTGAGACCGGCAGCCGCAATTCAGAGAATGTCAGTAATAACCCCTTCTGTCTGCGAAGGTCGTTCCTTCCATGCTAGGCAAAAACAGGAGAGAGCAGCGTGGTCACCCAGCCCTTCCACACAGCTGTCATGTCTTCCCTGGGAACCAGTGTTGATCTTTTTCTCTCTTCCGGCTTGATTTCGTCATCTCCCATCACTCTCCCCAGTGATGAGCTGAATCAGAGTGACTTTGTCCTGCTCGTCCCTATTTGAATGACTCTCCACCATGCAATTATCCCATCACCCGAAGCCCGCTTTTCTCCCTGTCCGATGTCTGAGGGAATGTTCAGCCTGGAGTGACCTGCCCACGACATAGCCTCTGTCGACTGTCTGCTTGGTCATGGACGATCTGTAACTTGTTTTCTTTTCTCTTCATTCTGGCAGATTACAAATCACCTTAGCTTCACTAATTGCTCCTCACATAGTGCGTCCCCCACAACCATTGTTGCATTTGTGAACCAATAGTGTCTAGCACTTTCTAGTGCCACTGGTGATTGAGATACATCTTTAAACTCTACACTGTGAAGGAGGCTTTAGGACATCTGAGTGTAAAATCTAATGGAGTTCCAGGCAGCCTTGCTGCTGCTTGTTTTTGTGCAAAGCAAAGCAAGTGTGCCCCAAGGCGTCACCTTCCCAACTCTTGTTCGGCGACACCAAGCCCTCGGGTGATGTTATGGAGATATTTGTCAGGTGTGAAGTCCCTGTGAATATCTGAGTATGTAATCAGTTTGCTTTTAGTTCATGAGCATCTTGAGGGAGACACTCCCCTGGCTGGACATGGAGGGATGATGCCTATCAGTCCTCTAACAACATGGGTCCTAAGGGGCTCCTCGCTGTGCGTGCCTGCCTCTGCGTCACAGCCAGAGCTCCTCTGGGACATAGAGGGAGATGGACCCCAGAGCTCCCCAATCTTCTCAGGGGCTCAGCTTGAGACATTTTCCCTGATTTTGAGAGCAAGGAGAAGGCAAAGCATTTGCATTCCCTTCCATTGGTGACACAGACAGTCTGCCATCTTTGTCTTTAAACTCAGCCTTTTCCAGGAGTGGCAAGAGCCCCAGGGTGGTGCAAATGCTTACGTTTTTGGCAAAGAATCCAAGGGTTAGTGCTTCAGATGCCCCTTGGAAGAGAGGCCTGGGAATGTGCTTGTTAAGAAACCAGTCACTGAACAGCTTCTGACATAAGTTCTACTCGACACTCGGGGTCCCCATCGCTCGGAATCGACTCCCCAACACCTGATTTGTTTTTAGTGGGGGGCCCAGGAACAGCACAAACCATCGACTGGTGGGAAGGACCACTTGAGGCCATAGGGAGTGCTGAGCCATCACTGCCAAAACGTGCGTTAGAAGAGAATCTGTAAGCTGTGGCCAAGTCACCTTGAGCATCTCTGGATATGAGTGGCCCTTCGCAGCAGACTGCAGCCCGGGCTGGGGGAGGGATGGCCCTGGGCTTTGGGTACCATCTACGCCACCTTGATGAGCATCATGTTGCGGTGGTGGTGGGCTGGGCTGGCAGATCAACTAGGAGATGGCAACAGGACTTTGGAACATTGAAGACATTATGCTCGTGTTCTCCAAATGGCATCGGACAGTGAATTCCCCGGGCTGCATTCTGCCTTCTGCCTTCTGCCTTTGGTTGTGCAGGGCGGCCCTGCAGTGGCAGTCTCTGCCTGTCTTCCCAGATGGGCTATGGCGTTACATAGTTACGTGTCATGCTCAAGATCTGTTCTATTTGTCCACACTTCCACAAGCTGAAACACCTTCCACAGGGGGCACTATACAATTGTCTGAATTGGTAGCATGTTGGGCACATCCCCAAAAGGCAAACATTGACAATTTTATTTCCTGCCAAATTTATTTGTCTCTGAATTCAGGTTTGTTTGCTTGCTTTTATAACAATGGATTTTAAAAAGAGTTAGCTATGTGAAAACAAGGTGAACCACCTCCACTGGGCACCGATGGAACACACTCCACTCAGTCATTGGAGTCTTGTTCTGGTCAGACCTTGGATAAGACACTTAATATACTTTTTAAGCACCATGAAGCGCTTACCTGTAAATAAACTTAATCCTGTTTCACTTATTTCAAGATTTACATTGATAAGAAGATAAATCAGGCACTTGGAAAAAGCGTCTCACTGAAAAAGAAATATCCTGGCTTCTTGGGAAGAGCTCAGAGACAGGGTTTTATTTTAAGCCCCACCCCCACCCCCATAGCTACCTGCTGTTCATTGCAGAACTGATTCCCATTATAGCTGTACTGGGGAAAGTAATTGCTGTTGTACAGTAATTCAATTTCAGTGCATTCATGCATCAGTTCACCAAGAGGGGTTTTATCGGTAGAAACCTGGGACTCGAAAGCTTTTTATCGAGAAATTCCACATGCAGCAAGACGCTTTTCCTAGGTAACGAATATCAGTATTTGCATTTAATAAACATTTACCTTCTCAGGAAAATGGATTTTTTTCCCCCTGCAGAAAAGATTTACGCTTCCCCAAACGCTGGAGGGTGCAATGCAAGTGGCTTCCTCCCACGGCCTGCTTGACCTGCGCAGGCTGACGTGCATGACGAGAAGGCACCTCTAGATTGTCATGTGAAGAGACACCCAGGCATGACAAGCAGGCCACCCAAAGCAAAGCCTGCTGTCTGCCCCAAGCACCAGCGATGCACAGGGGAATGTCCAGAGGGGCTGTATGCGTTTGCTGGTTTCAGGAGATCTTCTCCATCCATGGGCATAACATTGTTGACTTGCCTGCTTTCCAAAGATACCGATTGGCTTAGAAATGAAAGCAACAATTTTTTCCCTAAACTTGAAAATTAGAGAGAGGTCTTTAAGATCCTACAGGCTCGCTCTCTCTCCCATGCCTTCCTAGATCATAAGGACTCTAGATGTGACATGTCCAAAATGAGTTGTAGAGACCTTGGGAGCCGAATGTCCTGCCATTGCTGGATGTGTCCACAGCGCTCAGGCAGTAGACATGACTGTACACCTTGAAAAGATGTTTGTCTCGTCCTTGGTGTTCATTTCTGATCTCTTCTCAAAATTGCAAACTTTGTTCCTTAAAAGAGGAGTCGATTTGTTGCAAAAAAAACCCAACAAAAGTTTTGAAGCCACAGATGAACAAGAAGAGATTATTATTGGTTAGTGTATCTGTGGCCTACTTCCCTCTCTTTTTCCCCCCTTTTCAAATTGGATGGCATGTTCTTTGTATGTGTGTAAGAAGATGTGGTCTTCATGGGTTCCACTGCAAATCAGGTTCCGATGTCCTGCCCACTTTGAGTTGGCCATCTCCGGTGTCCGACTGCAGATGTGGTAAGAGCAGAAAGGAGAAGGGCGTGTCCTTTCATCTTGGGTTGCTGTTGGGTTGACTCGGGAAGCTCTAGCCCAGCCTTCCTCCTGGTTCTCCTGATGTTGCCCGGGACACGCTCTACTTTGTCGCCAGAACCCCTGGACGGAGCCCTCACCAACTCACCGTGACTTGTCCCTTTGACAAGTGCTCTGTTATGGGAACTTTGTGGAAGACTGAGTTTGGGACTTTCAATGTACATCCCTGTAGTATGTGCATTGTTGACTGACAAAGTGTATGCCTACATCCCACTCCTTGGAATTTTTGGATGTTGTTGTTCTTGAGTAAGGAGCTTTGTAGGTGTGATGGATTTGGGAACCTTGAGGTAAAGAGAACATAAATTCAACGACAGTCTCCTTAGAAGAGAAAAGCATAGGGGGAGTTGAAACAGACAAGAGGAGCTCACACAGGAGAGGAGAAGATGAGAGACCAAAGCCGAGGTGTGACGCGGCTGTGAATGGGGAGACGGAAACCATGTGAGTGTGAGAGGCCACGAGCCTCCACGACTGTGGTGGTGGCCACTAAAAAGTGGGAGACGGGGGTAGGGGCATGCAGTGACTTCCCATTCGAGGATCTGTGACAGTATGGTCTGGCTGACACCTTGATTTCAAACTTCTGACCTCCAGAACTACGAAAGAATCATCTTTTTTAAAAAATAAACCTCCTAGTTTATGGTAATTTGTTATAGCAGCCACAAGAAACTAGTACCTTAACCCATGTGTGCTTTAAAAAAAATAATTTTATTGGGGGCGCATACAACTCTTATCACAATCCATACATCCATCCATAGTGTAAAGGACATTTGTACATTCATTACCCTCATCAGTCTGAAAACATTTACTCTCCACTTAAGCCCTTGGCATCAACTCCTCATTTTTCCCCTCTCTCTCACTCCCCACTCCCCCATGAACCCTTGATAATTTATAAATTATTATTTTGTCATATCTTGTACTGTTTGGCGCCTCCCTTCACCCACTTTTCTGTTGTCCATAGATCCCTGTAGTCGGTATGCCTGTTGTTTTGCTTTGACTTTTGGTGCATGTACAAGTAACGCATGCTGCTGGGTAATAAAGGCAGAAAAGGAATATGCAGAAAAAATAAAGGAGAAAGAAAGTAATATAGCACCAAGAAGAATTGAGGATGTAAAACTTTTCTTTATGTTTCGGTTCTTTGAACATCTTAGTTCTCTATTCTTAACTTCTTTTATTTTTCTCTTTGTGCATATGTGTGTACATACTTTCTAGAACATTGGATTATCTGATTGTGTGTCACCAGCTATTTTTAAAAAATTTTACAACATGATGTGGTTGCCTTTATATGCCAAGGAATACCTAACCTTATCCCTTTTTCAATGGCTGCATCATAGTCTTGCTTTCTGAGTGTCCCAATCAAGCAGTTCCCTTGATGAGCGTCAGCATCACAGCCGGTGCTTCGCTGCTTTAAGGGGTAGTGCGGTCCCTTCCCTGACACACAGGCTTCCTTCTCCTTGCTGCCTGTAGGAGGGTGAAATCCAGGCTGTCGGTTGGCCTTGCCATCTGCACCTCCACACAGCATGGACCTGCTCTACTCTTGCGTTTGGGAGGAGCTGTTCCCCATGCTCTTTCTCAGTAGCGAGTCATACCAGCCTTCCAGTCTTTGTCAACATTACAGCCAAACACAGCATCTTATTGATTTTCTTAAATGATTTTCTGAGGTTGGCACAGAATGTCTCTTCTGGCTCTTCACTTGCCCATCACCAGGATCCTAGGGAACTTGCTTGATGTCACAGAGCAAAAGGCAGTTTCACAACAAAGGAGACCACATGGGGAGGGATTGCCACAATCCTGCTGCCAGGTGTGCCGCCCATGACCCAGGGGACAGAGCCTTGTGTCATCCTTTCCCTCCCTCCTCCTGGCATGGGAGAGCCAAGTGCCCTAAGAATGGCCTTGCTGGAGAGAAAAAGACTGACCCATCACAGTCTGCCTGGATTGGGAGACCAGTGGTTTGAACAAGTTGTCTGGGAGCATCAATGACTTAGTACCTGTGGCCAGGGACAATGGTCCCTGGAGTGTTTCAGACTTCCTATTGTGAGAGAAAGCTATTAGGACCATGGGAGACTGAGAAAGGACCCTATTCCCAGCTGACTGCTTGTTCTGGACACCAGGGCTATTTAATTCACTTCTGATCATCCTATCACAATACGTAAAGTTGGCCATCTTCTGATGTTTATTGCCTAATTCTCCTTTTCCTTCCTCTTTTTAAAATACATTGCCTCTTAATACCCTTCGCATTAATTACACCAAGCCCAAACCAAACTCACTGCCTGTGAGTCGATTCTGATGCCTAACAATAACAACCCCATAGGGCAGAGTGGAACTGCCCCTGCGGATTGCCCAGACAGTGCCTTTTAACAGGAGCAAGAAGCCTCCTCTTTCTCCCGAGGAGTGGCTTAAGGTTTCAAACTGCTGACCTTTCAGTTAGCATGCCAATGCACAACTCTCTCCACCCCACTGAGGGCTCCTCCTTAATTACAGAGCCCTGTTTGTTTTCATTGTCTTGACATGCTCCCTGTGCTACCCCCAGTGCTCATCTGAGTGTCCCACCTCTGGCTAAGTGCTCAGCAAACATTTGTTGATGAACTAACAGATGTGATCTTGCAGTTAGGATGCCTTGAGGTCAGTGTGATGGAGTCTGCACATCTTCCCTTTGGCCAGAGAACTCCTCGGTGCAGAAGGAGGATAGAAGTGGTTTTCCTCCTTGAGCTCAATGCAGGGAACCAAAGCCCTTCTCTGATTAGTGCAAGTAAATTCGCTGTCTGCGGGCCTCCCCAGGTCACACTCAGTGTCTGCTGTCAGCTTCAGCATGACTTGCCCCACAAGAGCTTCCTCTGGGAGCTGGGTAAAGGGAGGAATGGAGATGGCACCAAACAAAGACTACTCCCTTTTCCTCTTGGTCCCTTCTGTCCCCTGCCTCTTCCTTCCTCCTTGTCTTTGCTGTTGACTGATAGAAGGCTAGGGAGCATGTTTTTTTTAATTGCCTTTCTGTGAAAGATAAAACGAGTGGACTGGAACTGGTTAAGAAGGAGGTTTTTCCCCTTGGCGTGGGGAAGGAGAGGGAAGTGAAGACAGTTGCCATGGGAGAGGACGGACAGCAGGTCAATGGATGGATTTCCTCGGTGTTCTTCTCTGTGCTTGGCTGGAGGGCTCATTTGATTGTCATCCTCGGGCTGCCGCTTAGCCTGCCAGTCTTGTCTCTCCAGACTGTAGGTGGTGAGCATGGCCAGCTCACTGTCCCAGAGAAACAGAACAAGCTGATGTTATGAGCAAGTTTAGGAGGGTGCCTTCACTTTGGGGGTGTGGGCTCCCCGGGGCTGTCTTGAAGGGGCCATCTGGAGAGATGCTGACCATCTCCGTCAGGCTCTCATCATGGGCACTTGGTGTTGTCCAGTGGTTGAAAGGCTGGGCGAGGGCACTCCCCTCAAGCCTGTGCCCTGCCGACAAGCCCTACACCACGTTCTGCCCCAACATCTGTTCACTGCCTTGAGGAAACATGCTGGAAGCTAGACCCATTCTGTTTGTGGGGCACCGATGTTCCAGAAAGGGCCATGGCGGTGGTCGTGTTCGCCATTCTATCCCCAGGGTCCAGCCAGGGCCATCAGTGAGTGTCAGTGGATGGGTGAACTCAGCACACCGGCAATGATGGCACCGCGAGGGTCAGAACCCCAGGCTGAGGGAGGCAGCCCAGTCAGCAGGACACCTCTGTTTGAGATACCCTGTGTCAACCCCCACCCCTCCAAATGAGTCACTCCTTCTCTATTTCACAAGTGTTGTTTGGATTTGGTTTATTTTGCACAGAGAAAAAGAAAAAAAATGGCTTCTGTCCCCAAATTGAAATGTCATTGAAGTCATGTTTCCCATTTTTGCTGCATAGTTTGTCTCCATGTACAAATCCAGTTTGAAAGAGTCCCTGTCGCCTCAGTCAAGACCGAGAAGCACGGAGAAGCCCGTGTGAAACTACAGGGCCAGCTCCGCCGTTCCCTAGCAATCATGGCAGCCCATCAGGGGCCCACATGGAGACACAGCCGGGCCTTGGGCTCTCGGATGCCCTCACCCACCCTCACAGGGAAAGCTGGGCATTTGTCTGCAGGGGGCAGGCAGAAGTGGAGGGCACTTAGTCTGGACTCAAGTGGGGCGAAGGAACACGGCACGCAGCAGGGTTGTAAGGAGACGCTGGCCGCCGTTCTGATTTTCTGACTGTTACACTGCTGTTCCAGAACGGTAGACTAGGTGGAAAAGTGATGCCACTTAATTCATACTGCCCACCAGGGACAGAGAGCTTAAAGATCTGTGGGTAACAGAGGGGCCACAGGGAAGGGATGAGTCACCAGGGTGCACTCAAGCATCAATGAAAAACCACTCGTCCTCTGGTTCCTTGAGGCTTCCTCAACCCCCCACTACCATGACCCCAGTGCTGCTGCTCCATTCCGACTAGACCGGAACACGCACACAGGCATAGATAAGAGATGGGAGCTCACGACACGCGGAATCCAGGAACAGGAGTGGGAACAGTGATACCAGCGGGGAAGGGGAAGAGGGGGAGAGGAAGGGAGAAAGGGGGAACCTATCGTAATGACATACATAACCATACTGATCGACATATAACCATACACCCCTCAGTGTGAGAGATGAAAATAATAACAATGTACAATCTATCAGGGGGTTATGAGAGTGGGGAGAGAGAGGGAAGAGAAAAAAAGGAGCTGATACCAAAGACTCAATAGAAAGTAAATGTCTAGAAAAGAATGAGGGCAACATATGTACAAACATGCCTGATTCAATCAGTGTATGGATTGTGATAAGAGTTGTATGAGGCCCCAGTAAAATGATTTAAAAAAAAGATTTGTGGGTAGTATACAATGATGGCGTATCAGCGACCAGCAAAGGCTTGCCATCCAAATGGCAGGGTGAAGCCATTACCAACACCACAATAGAATGACTGCTGGCTTTTCGTTCTATGGTATGGGACTTGGAATGAATATTAGGTGAATTACTGGCCACCTTTGAAAGGTTTTCAGCAATATTTAGCACGGGTGTGTGGCATGTTTGACTGCACATGCATGCAAACTATCGCAGGCAGCATCCGTTGTGTTCCCGGGTCTTGACTTTGCTCTGTTTCCCATATGCAGGTGAGGAGCAGCTGGTCTAGCAAACGCAGTGAGATTATTTACGTTTTCTAAATTAGGTGACATGGGGAAAATGAAAAGGTACTCAGGAATTCATTGGCATTTCATCTGTATCGCATTCAGCAGAGGGCTGACAGCCCTTGTGAGTAATCAGACTCTTTGTTAAAGATCAGCTGGGATAACGTTTATTGCGAATCCCAGGCGGGACTGGCTGCTGAAACAGACAATGCGTATTACTTTGCACTGTCAGGGACAAATGTGGATTTCTGTTTCTTCTGTGCTTTTTAATTAATTTCGTGTGTGTTAGTTGGTGAGGAAAATCACATCCTTGGGAGTGTACTTCCAGAACACTCCCTCTAGATGTACCCCAAGACTCAGCCCCACCTCGTCAGCTTGTTGCCCATGAGCTTCATCGAGGGGAGCTTCTCTGGGCGCCCCTGAAGGCCCGGGGTCCTGTTAAAGTTGGTTCCTCAGCGGCGAGTGGCTTTGTTAACATTCCAGCACCAGCCAGTGAGGAAGAGTCCTGTGGTCCCAAGCACACATCTTTAAAAACATTGAGCTGGGTGAGGGGACCTGGGAGAGGGGAGGACACAGGACCAGCTGCAGAGGGCTGGTGCCACAGCCCTGGACAGGAGCACCTTCTGACTGGCCAGGGAGCTCTGGCCACAGGCATCTGTTTGACCAGACAAATGACGGTCCTGTTAGGGGGTTCCTGGGGTCAGGCAGCCTATCTCCAGGAGGGCTTGTCCCAAAGGGCTGTGAGCACAGCCCCGTGCGGCTTGGAGTGGCTGCTCTAGTTCTGTGGCTGTGCTCGCTCTGTGCCTCGGCCTGGGCTGCTGAGGTCAGAGATGGCACGGACGGTTTTACTCTAGGGCAGGGGTATCAAACTGGCGGCCTGTGAGCCGCATGCGCCCTGAGGTAATTTTTTGTGGCCCATAATGCTCTGAAATAAAATGTAATGAGGGAATTGTGTGTACGGTATTGCCTCGATCTCTCCTAAGCACTATTTTCTTCATAACAATTTTTTATATTTTCATTTTATTTCAGAGCTTCGTGGGCCACAAAAAATTACCTCGAGGGCCGCATGCGGCTCGCAGGCCGCCAGTTTGACCCCCCTGCTCTAGGGGAGTGGGCCCAGCTTCTTTACTTGGAGAAAATGACTAGCAGATGCGGTCCCAGGCCATTCTCCTACAGCTGTATGTGTGGTGGTAGTGGTGGGGGCAGTGTGAGGGCCATGAGGCCTGAAGCCTCCCTCTCTTATGAATTGCCTCAGTAAGGGCAGCTGGGGAAGAAAAGGGGGCAATTAGACCAAAGTTGTAAACCTTGGCCCCCAGGGCCACCCAGTTTCACTTGGTCAATGGGGATTTTCAGGGAACAGGTGGGGAGGGGGAGACAGTCACATTAAGCGACTTAAAAGAGCAGATTCAACACTTGGGAAACTGGGAGCTCCCTCCCCTGGGTACCAGTCAGCTAGTTGCCTCCCAGGTTGTGTGTCCTGGAAACAGTCCCCTCTGGCGCCTCTCTGGCTCCCAGAGCAGCAGCTGTGCAATCTCCATCCAGCTCAAGAAGATCTGCAGGGGGCATGGCTGGGTCTCAGCCTTATGAAGCCTGAAGGCTTCAGGCAGAGAGCTTGCAGGTTTTAGAATTCACATTACAGAAAGTAGAGCCAGAGTGGTTGTCACTGTGGTTGTCGTCCACAGCCTACTCTAAAGTGCTTCTCACTGGTAATGCATGGCTCTGTGCACTGTAGGCACCATCTCATGTCTCTGTCACAACCCTATGAAGTGACATTCAATGTGAGTATGTTCTGGGTTGGGGTTGGTGGGAATTGGCTCACCAGACATAGGGCAGGAAAGCCTTGATAAAGGGCTGAGGTAGTTTGTTTATTGTGCCAACCTGGCCGATAAACACATGTGGGGTTAATTGAAGGGCAGAGGGATAAATGGCTCAGTGAGCCTCACCTTTCTAGTTCTCCGGTGTCTTGCTTTCTGATGGTTGGACCAGGGTGCAGCTGCCTTAGCCAGTTCCCTGCTTTAGCTGGCAAGGCTCACTTCCTATAAGACATCCCTGAGGAGAAGCCACATGGACCTGCCCCGATGCAGCCCTGGGTGCTGGAGCAGCCATGTGGTGACCCCTGCCAGTGCTGAGATGCTTACATGTTCACTGACTCAGCTTTCCTCCTGAAGTCAGCATCATTGCATGTTTTGTGAGATGGAGGAGGACTTTGTGGATTGGTGTAGGACATATGGGTTAATGTTGGATTTGTGGGCTTGGGCAGGACTGGGTTGGGATGTTTTCTTGATGCGCACATAACCTTTATATAAAACTCTCTCTTATACGTGAGTTTTTGTGGATTTGTTTCTCTAAAGTACCTAGACTGACACAAGGGCCCTGGGATTTTGTTTCTTTGGGTGGACCTATTTCTGAGGGGTTCCCTCACCCTTACCGTTCTGGACTTCAGCACTTGTTTTAGGCTCCTATCCATCAGACGCTTTGTTTCATTGTGTGCTTTCTCCCAGTGGCAAAGACCAGCTGCTGCATGGACCGTCTGGTCTCTGTGACAGAATCAGGAGGCAGACACCTAGAGTGAGCCCTCAGACACTCACACGCGTGCACACAAGTGCACACGCACATGCACACACACACTTTCCCCAGGGAATCATGGCGGAGACGGGATCTCTCCCTGGGAAAGGGATGAGCAATGCCCCCAGTGGTCACATTTGAGTCACGGAGCACTTATCTCTCTGGGCAGGCACCTTATAGGAAAAAATAATTCATCAAACTTCATTCTAGGAAAGAAAAACGGGAGAGAGCATTAAGCCTTCATCAACGACACCACAAAGGGCTCACCGTGGCAGGAGTGAGACAATAAAGAAGTTATTATAGCAGAATTAACAGGCAGAAATTAGCCCAACATATACTTTCTTTTTATCACAGTGTGGCGCATCTACATATTTTGAAATCCCCCATTTGCGTAGTCAATGATTTTAAATTAGATTCTTTCCTCTCTGATGTTTGTTATGTGTATAACTTATCTTAATAACAGAGTTGCTGATATTTAAAAAACCAGTTACCTACTCATTTGCTGGACCCTGGAAAAAATGACACAGTTTTAAACCTTTATTGAGATATAATCCACGCACCATACAATGCACTCATTTAAAGTTACACAAGCCCGTAGATTTTAGTATAATCACAGTGAGGTAACCATCGCCATAAGCACTTTCAACTTGTCACTCCCTGAAACAAAGTATGAGCTCTGTAGCCATCACTCTCCGTTGCCCCCAAGCCACCTTCCTCAGTCCTCCTCTACTGCCTGTCTCCATAGATTGCCTGCTTGGAGCATTTATAGAAAGGGAATCATACAGTAGATAGTCTTTTGTGAGTGACTTCTTTGACCGGGAGTAAGGCTTTTATGTTTCATCCACATCGGTTGTACATTGACTTCATGTTCGCTTTAGGGCCAAATTCCATTCCATTGTACGGACATTGTGTCCGCCCATCAGCTGTGGTAATTCATTCGCTTCCACTTTGGCGTTGTTATGCAGAATGCTGCTTTGACAATAGTGTAGAAATTTCTTTGTGGACATATGTTTTCATTTCTCTTGGGTACGTCCAAAAATACCCCTTTTTGGCTCTTTTCCAAAGTGATGGCACTACTTTATATCCCCACCAGCAGCGTATTCAGGCTCCCGCTGTGACACATCTCTGGCGACACTTGTTAGTATCTGTCTTTTTACTGTCCCTGTCATAGTGAGTGTGTAGTAGTACTTTATGGGATTCTAAAGAGACTTCTCCCCAGATTTGTCTCCCCCAAAGGTAGGTCCCCCCAAAACATGCCAGACATTAGAGGCTATTTGCCAGCATATGGTGGGAGATCAGATGCTTAGAGATATCCTCCCTGAAGGCAGTCAGCTGCCAGACTACTGTCTGGTCCCACCACAAGAGGGGCCCACCCCCTGCATTAAGGACAATGGACTACTTCTCCAGAAAGGCTTGCAGTTATCAGTTTGGTTCCTGTAGGTGGGGTTTATACCCTACTGATGACGGTTTCTATAGTGAGCCAGAGAACAGGTTAGACCAGCTCAGTGACATCCAAAATTAAGCTGCCTCCGTGAATCTAGGATCCACCCATCTTGTCACATGTGTATGTGCCCCCAATACCTCCCCTTCCTATTATGTGGAACCCCTAGATCACCCCACTGTCATTACTGTATTACCTATAACACAACCCTTTCCTGTGAAGTATGTCTTCACCTGTAATTAGGGGCCTTGCATGTCTCCAGAGAATATAAAAGCCTTGGTTAGCAATAAATCTCTCTCGCTCCCCACGTGGACCACTAAGCAGGGCTGAGCTGAGCATGCTACCATGAAATGTGTCTGACCCCATTATTTCAATCTCTCTTCTATCTCTCATGCTCTCTATGACTTTACTATAATCTTTACTTATTTTCCCTGTACAATTGTGCCTACCGGACCTGTGAAAATGTGTTCGGGGCTGGTAACCCTGACAGTACCTGTGGCGTGGGCTGCATTTCTGCTTGGGTTCATGATGTCAGGCACCCTCCCATGTGCTTATTAGAGATTTTCTTTCCTTGCATTGTGCATTTCATAAGTGGGTTGTTTGTCCTTTTTTGCTTGAATTAAGAGTGCTTGGGATGTTTTAGACAAGTCCCTGATTTGCAACTGTTTCCTCCCATTTGGGGGATTGTCTTTTCACTTTTCTGATAGTATCTTTTCTAGGATAAAAGTTTAAAATTTTGATGAAATTTGTTACCTGTTTTTCCCCTATGATTTTTTTTGTCCTTAAAAATTTTTTTTATTAAACAATCATTTTATTAGGGACTCTTACAGCTCTTATTACAATCCACACATTGATTGTATCAGGCTTATTTGTACATATGTTGCCATCATTTGTTTCTAGACATCTACTTTCTATTGAGCCCTTGGTGTTAGCTCCTCTTCTCCCCTCTCCCTCGTAACCCCTTGATAGGTTATAAACTAATATCATTTTCATATCCCACACTGACTGCTGTCTCCCTTCCTCCATGTTTTCTGTTGTTCCTCCCCCTGGAGGGGGGTGTGGTTATGTGTCGGTCATTGCCATTGGTTCCCTCTTCCTTCACTCCTCTCCCCATCTTCGCCCTGCCCTCTGGTGCCGCTACTCCCATTCCTGGATTCCGTGTGTTGTGAGCCATTATCTCTTATCTATACGTGTGTACATGCTCCGGTCCACTTCAAAGTGAGAAGTAGTACAGGGGTCATGATAGTGGGGGTGTAAATACATTAATTCATAAAAATAGAGGTATTGGCCTTTGTACATATCCTTATATGGCAATACACCAAGGGAGTGGACAGATTTCGGGCCTCTGCTCCTACCCTCTCTCAATACAAGAACACTTTGTTTTAACAAACTGGCATTCTGTGATGCTCACCCTCTTGGCACAATCGCTGAAGGCAAAATGGGTGCATAAGCAAATGTGAAGAAAGTGGATGGTGCCCGGCTATTAAAAGATATAGTGTCTGGGGTCTTTAAGGATTGAAGATAAACAAGCAGCCATCCAGCAGAGAAGCAACAAGCTCACATGGAAGAAGCACACCAGCTGGTGCAATCATGAGGTGTCATCGGACTGGTCACAGGGATCAGAATACTCATAACAAACAAACAAAAACAGATTGTTGAGAATGAGGGGGGTTGGAACAGAGACCCAAAGTCCATCTGTAGACAGTGGAACACCCCCCTCCTCCCCCCCCCCCCCCCCCCCCCCCCCCTGCCCTCACCCCAAGGGGTCACAGGGAAGGGATGAGTCCACCAGGGTGCAATAAAGCACCGATGAAACACACTATTCCCCTGTGCTCTTGCTGTCATATCACAAAAACCATCCCCTAATCCTAGGTCTTGAAGATTTCAGCCTCGGCTTTCTTTCAAACGGTGTGCAGTTTCAGTTCCTAAATTTAAGCCCGTGATTCATGGTGAGGAGAAGTTCTGTATCTTGCCAGTCCCACCTCATTCTTTCCTTGTCACTGTCAATCGTCCCAGCGCCTCTTGTTGAAAAGGACTCTTGTAATTTGTGACGGATTTGGCTCTGACATTTCTGTTAGTTGAATAATCTCATGTCACTTGGAGGATATTAAAGAGTGAATGGAATGGAGGTTAGCCTGTCAATCAGGTCACAACCCGACGATGCCTCCTGGTGGGCATGATCTTCTCATGAGGACTCTGGGAACTTCCCCCTCTTTCTCCCCAGAGGCAGATCACTCACGCACTCTCTCTGCTTGTGTTGCTGCTGAGGAGACACGCTCAGGATCTGGGGGAACCATGTGGAGAGGCTTCCACCGCCACTGGCTCCACAAGACTCCCCCCCACTGGCCTATGATCTGCCTGCATTCAACGTCATTGCATGTGCTGTGTAGGTCTGAGGGGAATTGCCTGTGGGGAGTGGGACAAAATGCTTGCCTCTTTGGGAATCCCTGATATTTCAAGTAGGAGGCAATAAAGGCTTGAGGGCAGAGGTGTGTTTATCTCTGCTTCTATCCTGAGTTACCATCTCTTGATGTGCGGGGGTCAGTAGGTGGCTCTCGAGTCTTCCCTGGGCACACTCCTCTTCTCCCACGGCTTTTGCTTCCTGGCTGACCCTAGCTTGTGCCCAGTGAAGCTGGGGAGCTGGCTGCCTGGGGTTGGGTCCTCTTAGGAAGGAGATTAAGAGCCACCAGGCATAACTGCCAGCTCCCTGCCTTCAAGGCATTTACAGGCTGTGGTGGGAGTTAAGAGTTGGTGGGATGGGAGCCCACATGTGTGTGGCAAGGGGCAGGGGAGGGACACCAGAACTAAGCCCAGACCTGAAATACAATAGAGGGGTGTGTGCTTCGGGCAGAGGAACAGTGTGTTGGAAGCAGAGAGTGGATTGAGTTGGAAGGAGGATGCGGGGTGGGGGGCAGAATGGAGACAAGGAAACAAGCTGCAGGGGAGGCACAGGGGTGTGCAGGGCCTGGGAGATTGGGATCCACTGGTTGTTTGATTGCCTCCCTCCCACACTCAAAACAATGCCCGTCCACTGGCTCCCCAGTACCTGGCTTGGCAAGCAGCTGGCCCTCCTTTGGGGAGCTGGGTGGCCTCCTAACAGCACCGGAAGTGGTAGATGGATGGGTTGGGGTTCCCGTTTTGCCCTTCTCATTTGCTGCCTCCCTTTCCCTTTGTGCTGAAGACAACCTTGCCACAGTGCTCTGATTTCCCCCCTCCCTGTAAGTGCTTTTGCCTCTCTGTCCTGGAAGCAGGTTGTTAGATGGCCACTGCAGGTCTCAGTAAGCCACTTGGCTCCGGGTTGCTGCACACACAGCCCCCACCAGGAGGACTGTGCCAGTTGGAGAGCACATGCTGTGCTCAAGCTACTAGGGCATGGTGCCTGGGGAGCCCCCAGGCCTGGGGGTGGGTCTGTGAAGTCCCAGCAGCCTCTTTTGTTGTAGAAAGGCTATTCTCAGGAAACACCTCGCCTGCATGTTCTCCTGCATTGAGGAGAAGGGTCAGACCTGGACTGCCCTCTTGTGAAGAGCGGGCCACCGCTCAGCGCCCTGATGGTGCTGTGAGTTAGGAGTTGGGCTGTCAACGGAAAGTTCTGGGGCTCAAACTGCTCAACTGCTCCTTGAGAGAAAGATGAGGCTCTCGGCTCCAGTGTTAATAGGTACAGCGTGGAAAACCCTAAGGAGCCATCCCACCCAGTCCTATAGGGGCGCTATGAGTCAGAAGCCACCACCCAGTCCTATAGGGTTGCTTGGTTTGGCGTGGCCTACCACTGAGACAGTTGTAGCAGTGGATAGTGCAGTAGCAGAGGGGCTGCAGTAGAAGGACCCAAAACTAAACCCAAGGTCCTGCTATTGCGTTGATTCCAACTCACGGAAACCTTATATGGGCTCCAGCGACTGATCTTTAAGGGAGCAGACAGTCTCATCTTTCTTCCAAGGAGCAGCCGATGGGTATGATCTGCTGATCTTGCAGTTGCCAGCCTAGCGCCTAACCCACAGTGCCACCAGGGCTCCTCACGGTCACCCTTTCATCCTCTGAGCCGGAATCCCTTTGTTACCACTGCTATGTGTCTTTGCTTGATTCTTGCGATGGCTTCTTGAAGCACTGTCCCTTTGCCTCAGTGGCCCAGCGACTTGAGAAGGCAGGCTTACTCCCTCTTGTAGCAGTAAGAGCACAAGGGCCAGTGCCCACACCTTCCGTTTCACCCCCAGAGTTCTCCTGCACTTGGGTATTGAGTTAGCTCTTGAGAAACTGGTGTGTTTCATCTTTGGAAGGAGGTAGATGAGGGGTCACCCTCCCCAAACCCAGAATTGTGCTGGATGGAGCAGAGCTTTCTTAGTGCACGCTCCCGCTAGGTGAGCATCGAGCAACTCTCTGAGTTAGTGCACACAGTGGCATCTCCTGGGAAGGTTCTCTCTGGTCATAGTGAATTTTTTCATAAAAGTAGTTTCACTTGAACTTTGTTTTTTGGGATGTCTGATTTCAGAGAACAGAGTGCGGCTGTAAAATTTTGTTTCCTACTCGAGAAAAATGACACAGAAACTGTTGTGATGCTGAACACAGCTTACAAGGGCAGTGCTGTGGGAAAAACTCAAGGGTACGAGTAGTTTTCTCATTTCAAAAAAGGTGAAATGTCGATTGATGACAAACCTTGCTCTGGATGTCCATCAACTTCCCGAGCAGATGAAAATACTGGAGTTTATTCTACCAGGTCAGACTGTCAATCGAGCGTTTATTTAGAGCTTCTGAAAAGATGGTGTGACAAAAAAAGGTCGGGGGGAAACAGGGACTGGCTTTGCCACCATAACAATGGACCTGCTCAAGCAGCCATCTCTGTGCGCTAGGTTTTTGCAAAAAACAGCATGCCTCTCGTGCCCCACACACCTGACTCACCTGACCTCGCTCCGTGTGACTTCTTTTTGCTTCCTCAAATGCAGAGGGACATGAAAGGACAACGATTTGGTGATGTAGAAGATGTGAGGAATGAGGGAGGTGCTGTCAGCTACCCAAACAGAGGAGTTTGAAAATGTTTTCCAGAATGGAATCGCAGATTTGACAAATGTATTAAGTGTAATGGAGAGTACTTTGAAGGTGATAAGGTTGTTTTGTAAAAAAAAAAAAAAAGCATAGCTTTGGGGGGAAAAATCCATTTTGGGGGGGGCACCCCTTCATTTGTGGTTGGGCACTGGCTGTGAGACCTTTACCTCTTTGGCTATCAGTGTCCCTATCTGTAAAACGGGCATGAATACATGTGACAGGCACCATGCCCATTCAGATTCAGATAGGCCTTTCCTGGGAGACCGAAGAACAGCCTTCTGCGTTCTCAGAGCTCAGGGTTCTCCATTCCCGACCTAGAGATGCCCATGCATCCGACTTCCAAACTGATATGAGGATCAAATGTGAAAGCCCAGAGGCTGCATTAGTTCGGTGGCTGGGATGTAGTGAACATGCTGAAAGGCGACCATCTGGATAGGTGACTACATGTCCCATGTACCTGGCATAGTGGGAAAGGCTCTGGTGCTGGTGCTGGTCTCCTGCAGTTCATATCGCTCCATCTACTGGCTAGATCCCCTTCTCAATTCCCAGCCTTTGTTTCGCTATGTGAGAAGTACCAGTTGTACTGCTTATCTCATGGAGCTATGTGGAGAGCCACCTGAGGAAATTCACAGCAAGCATTTTGACCCATGCCTGACACACAGGGGTCACAGAGAAGCTGTGATGATTGCGGTGACCAGCCATCTCCTTGTAATCGGCCAGGAAGTGTGGGTGTGATGGAACACTGAACAGTAATGTCTGGGGAGGTCTTTCCAGATTCAGCTCTTCAGAGTTCTAGTTCATAGCTGCCTTTGGCGAATCACACTGGGTTAAGAAATTGGACTACTGGTGTCAAGCTCTGATTCGGACCATGAGTTGCTGTTCGGGAGAAAAATGAGGCTGTCTGCACTCATTAAGGTTTACAGTCTCAGAAAGCTTGCGTCAGTTCACGGTGAATTGGAATCGACAAGACAGTGGATTTGATTTTGGTTGGTTTGGTCGTCAACTGATGGAGAACTCCACGCACCTAGCTGTGCCATCCCCAGGGCAGGTTGTGAATCCGACCCTAGGGATCAGAAGACTGAGACAGACTGAGTCCAGGAAGCACCATGGATGGCCAGCCCTTTCTTCCTTATTTAAAAACAAAACAAAAACTGGCAGTGGTCCCTGGTTGGCTGAGACCCAACTAGGTCCTCCCTTGGCAAGGTCCTGGGTGGTCACGCTCACACCTCTGGTATGTGGCGACGCATCAGCTGGACTGGTCAGGTGCCTTTCCCTGCCCTTGGCAGTAGTGTAGCCCTTCTTCTCTGTTCAGATCAACTTCCTCAGGAGTTGGTCAGTCGGCAGGCTGGCTTAGTTGCCCATGAGCCACTGGTGGATTTTGAAGGCAGATTTCAGACAGGCCTCTGCTTAGTGTGCCCTCAGGGGCACTTGGAGACAAGCCCAAGCTTGGCCTGGCCCTCTTGCTGCCCTTGATCATCAGAGGGAAGGTGAGCTGTGAGTGAATCCGTGTGTTTACATATGAAAATTTGATAGGCAAACACGAGCCTGTCTACCCTGGCCATCCCGCTGAGCCAGTGCAGACAAAGGTCCATGTCTCCCTTGTCCAGACCAGACCTTAATGGAGTGACGGGCACAGGGAGCTCAGGGGCGTACAGGCATACTGCTCATTCCACTCTGATTAGGAAAGACATAATGATGCTTTAGAATCCAGCGGTCTGTGATGTGAGTTTAGTGCAAGAAGTGTAGTGTGTCGAGGTGAAGTGAGGGCCCAGAGGCAGCTTGACGAGCGGCAAGGGTCGTTGACATCTAGGAGCCCCGCGGAAGCAACGGTTATGCTCTAGGGAGACCAGCTGGAAGGCGGTCTGTTCCAACCGGGACTTCTAAGCTGTTTAGTTTACTTTGATCTCCAGGTGATTCTCAGGGATCTTACAGACCGGGCGGTCTTGCTCAAATGTAGACTCTGAGTTAGTATATTTGAGATTGAAGTGCAAATTCTCTGCTAACTAGAATGTACCCATCTGCAGGGCCTGGTTTGAGGCCCCCCAGGCTCTGCTCAGGTAAGACCTTGGCAAGCTCCTTTTGTCAAGACTGCAGCCTGGACAACCTCAGGGAGGCCTCGTGTTCCGGTCTGTCAGCCGGGTTGCTCTGAGTTAAAATCAGCAGGATGATGGTGAGGAGGGTGTAAGAGGCCTGGTAGGGTGTGATCAAGGGTAATGTAACCAAGAGGAATTACTGAAACCCAAATGAAGGCTGAGCA
>NW_022103928.1:64212512-64235190 GCF_000313985.2 Echinops telfairi | reverse complement strand
GACAGATGATCCATTCAGGACCAGTGCTAAGAATGGCAATACTGGGAGGGTGAAGGGAGGGTGGGGTGGAAAGGGGGAACTGATTACAGGGATCTATCTACATATAACCCCCTCCCTGGGGGATGGACAACAGAAAAGTGGGTGAAAGGAGATGTCAGACGGTGTAAGATAATGACAAAATAATAATAATTTATAAACTATCAAGCGTTCATGAGGGAAGTAGGAGCAGGGAGGGAGGGGAAAAATGAGCAGCTGATACCAAGGGCTCAAGTAGAAAGTGAATGTTTTGAGAACGATGATGGCAACCAATGTACAGATGTGCTTGACACAATGGATGTATGTGCGGATTGTGATAAGAGTTGTACGAGCCCCCAAGAAAATGATTGAAAAGAAATCGGCAAGACATCAGCTACCAACATCACCAAACGGGAATGTCTTCAAAGTTCCAGCCCCAGGGAAAGGAGCCGAGGGCACACCGGCTGAGTACTTGGCTGATTACAGAAAAGCCAGTCGTTTGATCTGCGGGAGAAAGATGGCTGCCTTGGTAGCCCTCCGGGCCAATTCCCTGTCCTGTAGGGTCTCCATGGGCTGCACAGCAACAAACATCGCTGTGGAAGGCGATGAATCCGGTGTGCTGGGTGTGGCCGTGAGAAGCAATATATACTCACCAGAGCACCCGGATGTCAAGTGAAACGATACGGAAAGACTAGAGTAGGATATAAATACAGTCATGTTTATATAAATTCAAAGCATATCGGATAAGCCTACATTTTAGATGAATGGTCAGGAGTCTCGGTGGCTTTTCCGACCTTACAGTGAACTGCCCATGAGTAACTCACTATGCTGCTCGGGTTCCCCTAGTGCAAGGATGTGGTCTGCCCCTGTTGAAGCAGATTTTGTGGGAAGGCTTGTCCCTTCTTGCTGGTGTGGATCCTGCATCTCATCAGCCCACCTTATTGCCTGCTGACCTTGGGAACCATTAGAGCATAATTTCTGACCCGCTTGATCTTGGACTCAGCCATGCCTGCATCCACCAGCTGTGGTCTTCCCGTTTCCTGGTCCATCACCCCAGCAGCTGTGAACATCAGGAAAAGTCTCCTGATGAACTTCAGACCCACCAACTTGAACTAGACTTAACTTGCCCATTTCCATAACTGTGTGAATCACTTCCTGGACAAATAGATCTATGTATAATTTCACACAGTTATGAAATCTGCTAGGGCTGGTACCTGCAGGGAAAATAAACTTGAGTGAAAGTCGATGTTGAACAGGAAAAATGTAAATTAAGGTGAGATCTCACCCCTGAGCTTCTATTCAGGGTGGGAAAGTACTTTGCAAACCTTCAGTGGTGACGGTTACACATAGTGAACATAATCCATGTCATTGAGCCAGACATGTACAATTTGTTGAAATGGCATATGTTTGGTTATGTATTTTATCATACTAAAGCAACAAAAAAAATGCATGGAACCAAATAAAAGCTAAAACAGAAAGCTAAAGGGGGAGGGGCTTACTTGTAGTCCAGTGTTGATAAATGTGCTAAGTGCATAGACGCCTTGACCTTCTGTCTGTGTGCAGTTGTGTGCGTGTACAGAGTTGTGCATGTACGTATGCCTGCATAGTGGATGAGCTGTGAACAGATACACAGGTCCACACACCACGCAGAAATCTGGCCACTGATGTGATTGGCTGAAAATGCGGGAGTGTGATCAGCCCTATGAAGGTAAATGAAGTCATCCAGAGTAAACTTCTGCTGGTTTCCTCCTGTGCACCCGACACACATCATTGCTTCCCACTTCCTCAGGGACCCTATAAAGAAGGGACTGTTGTCACTGATTTTCCATCAGCGAGGAAACTGAGGCATGGCCAATGCACATCCCAGTTCCTCTGACTCCAAAGCCCGCCACTGTCATTTACACCCATGTAGCCCTCTATTTTAAGGGTTCCTTTAAAATGGATGGGCTTTCAAACCCTGGCTAAACCCTGGGTAAAAGGAACTCTGATGGTGCCGTGGGGTAAAACGGGCCTGCTAACCACAGTCAGCAAGTTAAACCTTCCAGCAGCTGCGCGGGAGAGAGACGAGACTATCTGCTGCCATAAAGACGTCCTTCTGGAATATTCTTGTGCTGTCTTGCAGAGTCGCTATTGGAATCCACTGGATGATAATTTTTTGCTCTTTTTTAAAAAATATCTGTATCAGGGGTCCTCAAACTTCAGCCCATGGCCCGCCAAGGACATTTATCTGGTCCACCAAGTGTTTTTGCCCCATTTGATTTTTAACTTCCAAATAAGATACGTGCAGTGTGCATAGGAATTTGTTCATAGAGTTTTTTTAAACTATAATCCAGCCCTCAATGGGTCTGAGGGACAGTGAACTGGCCCCTGTTTAAAAAGTTTGAGGACCCCTGATCTGCGTGGTTCAAATTTTGCTTTCTCAACTGAAAATGGAGTGATTGCCGGTACTTGACGGCCTTGTTGAGAGCAGGAGGTTAAGCCCTGTCAGGTGGCGGGGAATTGTTTCTGCCTCCTCTGTCTCCTTTTGCAGATCCAGTTACTTGATGATGTTCCACTGAAGCCCCTGGCCTTTGTGTTATCTGCATCACCAGCACATGTTGGACCCTTTCCCCACAGAGCCAGCCAGTCCAGCCACGTCAATCTAAATGGCATCTTGGTGCACATCGCCTATCATGGATGATTACAGAACACTGGCCATGCGTGTATGTGTGTGCTCAAATTAATTTGCTCAGGGATTCAGGCTTTCTGGCAGACAGCTGAATCACCTGGGCTGCAGTCTGATTTCTGTCTCTGCCATGTGAATGGATCAAGCCTGAAGCCCTTCCTGGTCATTAAGATGTTAACTGATGCTCACATCCAAAATGTTTGCGTGCCTTCAGGGAGAGCCCTGTCTGGGCTACTGGCGTTGGCAGGGCTGGCGAGCACTCCCGCCCCTGGAGCAGCCCAGCCACCAACAGGAAATCGTAATCACACCGGAGCAGGATGGGAGAAGTAAACAGTTCTGAAAGTGTACTATAAATTGTCATCCAGTGATGATTCTGTTTTATTTTGGAGGTTAAATTACAGCAATCACTGGTGCACACAGACTCCGGCGGTTAAAAAAAAACCTTCAGGAACAATGTTGTTTCTCCTTTGACTTGGGTGACGGGTGCTTGGGGATAAAGCACTGTCACTTGTTTACCGAGGCCAGAAAGGAAAATGTGAACTGTGGCTCACTGCGAGCCGTGCCCTCATCTTTCCTCTGAGGTACCACGCAGGCTGCGAGCATGCCTCTGTTGCCATGGGACACAATAATAAACTTGGCATGAAGACAATTTCCAGCTATGTTTTTCTTGGATTTCTTCATTCTGTCTTACCCTTCCCCCACTGCTCTGTGTGTCTCCGTGTTTTGGGGGGTGCGTATAGTTCTGGGTGCATACTTATAGTGTCTGTAGGTGTGTGTGTTATGTCCACTCATACTGCTAGCAGAAGATGACCCAGAAGACAACGTCTGCTCCCATGATGACCAGCTTAGGGATAGGACCTTCCCCATCACCCTAACGTCATCGGTCTGTCTTTCCCAGAATGTGGCACTTGATGCAGAGTCGGGAGGATGGGCCGTGGAACCCTCTGGATCCACATTCAAGTTCTAGTTATGCCTCTCTGGTAGCTATGTGCCTTCAGAAGGCCATTTTTCTCTCTTGAGTTTCAGGACCCTCCCTCAACTCTACAATGAAAGTAGTGACTTACAGGAATTGTGGGGCTTTTGGGGGGGAACGAGGAGTACACTGTGGTGGTGCTTAGCTGGAAGCAAGTTAATTACACCTCCCTGGCAACTCCACGTGTGCAGAAAACCACTGTGTTCCCAAGGCTTTCCCAGGCAGAGACCTTTTGGAAGTGGATCATCAGGTCTTTGACGGTGTCTCTGGTTGGGTTTGAAACACCAGCCTTTCTGGTTGTTGACTAGTGCTTTTACCATTTGGTCCACCCAAGGACAGCAAATGCATGTCTCTGTTTTGTACACACAACAAAGTGCTCGGTAATGTTTCTTCTTCCCGTCTAGTGGCAGCAGCAGCAACGTCACCACAGATCGCCGGGTGGTCTCACGGCCACGTTGCTTTGACTAACCTGGAGGTTCTTTGACGGTCTTGAGGGTTTGTACAGAAAGGCACTCATGTCAGTGCTGGGAGCACAGTCTGTTGTTGCAGGGAGCTCATCGCCCTTCACAGCGTCTGCTTTCATTTGCCATGGCATCTCGCGTCATTGCATGGCCACTGGGTGAGCTGCTGTTTGAAGGAGGGTGCCCCCCAAGTCCACTCCTGCCATGTTCCCAGGTCAACTTCCCTGTTGTTCCTTGAACAAGCCGAGTCTCTTGGTTCCTCAGTGCCCTTGCAATTCATGTCCTTTTTGAGCAGAATCTTTTTTGTCATGTCTGGCTCCTCTCAGGTATTCTCAGGGAAGTCAGCTCTCAGGAGGGTTCATCTCAGATTCCTTTTCTTGGGAGAGGCTTCTTTGGCCACTTTCCCCTGTTACAGATTGAATTGTGTCTCCCTCAAAGTTATGCTGAACCCTTATACCTTTAAATGTAACCCTGTTTGGAATTCAGGGTAGTTTCTGGGTAGTGCACTCAGTGCTAACTGAAGTATTGGAGAAGTGGGTCCACCCAAAGATGCAGGGGAAAGAATGCTGTAGAACCTCTTCACACCACTCCTGTTCAACAGTGTGCTGTGAATCTTGGCACTAAAGGAAAGAGAGACTAAAGGCATCCACATTGGTGAAAAAGAAATAAATTCTTTTTATTCGCAGATATGTTTCTCCAAGCCAAACTCATTGCCATCGAGTTGAATCCAGCTCAGTGGCTCTGCAGAACAGAGTAGAACTACCCTTTGCGTTTCCCAGACTAAGCCTTTGCGATAGCAGTAGGTCACATCTTTCTCTCTTGCAAAGCAGCTACTGTTGTAGATTTAAACTGCTGGCCTTGGGGTTCGCAGTCCACTCTGTGACCTCCACTATACCACCATGGTTTCTTGATATCTTATACATAGAAAATCCTAAAATATCAGCAAGAAAAGTATTGACACTAATTGAAATTCCTGTCACAGTGGCAGGGTAAAAGATCAATATAAAAAAAGCAGTTGGATTCCTTTACACTAACAAGGAGACATTTCACTATTTAGGAGGTCGCAAATGAACAAGAACAAATGTGTTGAAGGAGGAAGTTCAAGCTGTACTGTAAGCATTAGTCAGAACCAAGCTTCCAGGAATTGATGGAACACCCATTGAAATGTTGCCACAAGCTGATGAAGCACTGGAAGCACCTACTCATCTTGGCCAGGAAATTTGAAGACAGCAACTTGGCCAACTGACTGGAAGAGATCCTTATTTGTACCCATTCCAAAGAAAGGTGACCCAAAAGAATGCTCAACCATAGAACAATATCATTGATATCACATGCAAGTAAAATTTTGTTGAAGGTCATCCAACAAAGGTTGCAACAGTACATTGACAGGGAATTGACATTGGTTCACATTGGATTCAGAAGAGGACGTAGAACAAAAGATATCATTAGTGATGTCACATACTTCTTGGCTCAAAGCAGAGAAGACAAGCAAGATTTACTTGTGCTGTCTTGACTAGGCCGAAGCATTTGACTATGTGGCCCAGTATAAACTATGGATGACCTTGAGAAGAATAGGAATTCTAGAATACTTAATTGTGCTCATGTGAAACGAGTGTGGATCAAGAGGCAGTTGTGTGAACAAAACAAATGAAAACTGCCGAGTTTAAAATCAGGAAAAGTGTGGCTCAAGGTCACATCCTCTTACCATTCTTGTTCCATGTTTATGCTGAACAAATCATTCGAGAAGCTAGATTATATGAAGAAGAATGCAGCAGCAGAATCCAAGGAAGGCTTATTAACAATCTGCGATCTGCAGATGACACAGCCATGCTTGCTGAAAGCAAGAAAGACTTGAAATAGTAGCTGACATAGATCGAGGTTTGCAGCTTTCAATATGGATTACAACTCAATGTGAAGAGGAGCAAATCCTTCACAACTGGGCCGATAAGTCACACCATGATAAATGGAGAAAAGATTGAAGTTGTCAAGGATCATGTTTTGCATTTATCTCCAATCGATACTAATGGAAGCAGGAAGAGATCAAAAGACACATTGTATTAGCTAAATCTGTTACGTAAGGCCTCTTTAGAGTATTGAAAAGCAAGGATGTTACTTTGAGGACTAAAGCGTGCATCATATACATGTGAAAGTTCGTTTAATTGACATTGAATAAGAAAGTACTAAGAAGAATGAATGCATTTGAATTGTGGTGCTGGAGAAGAATATTGGAAGTACCATGGACTGCCAAAAGGACCACCAGGTCTGTCTTGGAAGAAGTATAGCCAGAGTCCTCCTTAGCATTCCCAGAATCCTCAGGAGAAGGCCATGCCCACACCAGTCCTTAGAGAAGAAATTTATTCTTGGTAAAGTGGAAGGGCAGTGAAAAAGAAGAGGGCCCTCCCCAAGATGGGGTGTCACTGTGGCTGCTACAATGGGCTCAGGCACAGCACGATGGTCAGGATGGTGCAGCACCAGGCGGTGTTTCATTGTGCTGTGCTTTGGGTTACTAAGGGTAGGAACCAATGCAATGGCGCCGACAGCAACAACAGAGAGTTCTGAACAGGACACCAAGAACATGACATCACTTACAACAGCCACTCAAACGATGAATTGCTTAGGAATACATGTAACTGGGGGTGGGTGGCGGGAACTCTATGCAAAGAAAACGATAACGCACTCCTACAAGCAAGCAGGAAAGCTACAGCCATAGAAGAATTTATCATGCTCATGGATTAGAAGCTTAACATTGTGAAAATGCCAATACTACCCCCAAACGATCTACAGATATGACGCAATCCAAATCCAGATCCTAACATGATTCCATGTAGAGGTGGAAAAATGAATTCACAACAGAAGTGGAATGGAAGGAGAGCTCAGCTAAGCAAAGCATTACCAAAGCTGGAGAACAGAGCTGGAGGTCTCCCACTTTCTGGTCTCAGAACTTACTGTGTAGCCTCAGTAGTGCAACAATAGGTCCGTCGATCGATGGAACACAAGCAAGAATACAGAAGTAAATTCATCCACCTAAGTATAGCTGATCCTTGATGAAGCGGGGGAGCACCCTAAGTGGAGAGGAGATGGTGCTGGCAAACTGCATGTCCATTTTTAGAAAAATGAAACAGAACCCATCTCTCACACCATTTAAAAAACGAACCAAAGATTGACCAAAGACCTAGATGTGAAACCGAGAATTATGCAGATCATCAATGAAAGTATAGAGACAAACTTAGAGTAGGGAACACATGACACGAATATACCATCACAAAGACACCAATAGCAGAAAACAAAACAGATACCTGGGGTGCTCGCTGCGCTAGCACATATACTACAATTGGAACAATACGGAGAAGATTAGCATGACCCCGTGCAAGGATGACACGCAAATTCATGAAGCGTGCCATAATCTTCAAAGAGAAAGAAAAAAAACCAAAGCATACCTGGGATCTCCAAAAAATTACACATGTGTGCATGGAAAGTCCACTGAGAGGGTGAAAGAACACACAGACTGGAAAAAAATTAGCAATGACATGTCAGACAAAGGCCTAATTTCTAACATGTGTAGAAAACATATGTGCTTCAGCAACAAGACATTCTTGTGATTGTTAGCCAATGGAGAGCTGCAAATCAAAATACTGAGCTATGCCCTCACAGCAGGATTAATAGGAAAGTAAACAAACAAAACAACAACAAAACCCAGATAACAACAAATGCTGGTGAGGGCTCCGAGAGACTGGCACCCTCCTACGCTGGGTAGGCGTTCCTACCATTTTCTCGCTCAGCACATCTCAGCCCCTGGAGGGCGGAGCCTGTGTATGTATGATCCACCAGCGCAGATTCCATGACATATGCTTTGCATAGACTGATATTTCTCTGATGCATCAGAAATCAGAGTGGGATATTTTGCCTGCATATATGTATAAAAAATGAAATGCAAGTGATATGAATAAATCCTCACTGATTAATAGCATTCGAAGTATTGGGGAACACCACCCTTTTCTGCAAGTGAATGGAAGGTACGTTGCAGTGGGTGGAATGACAACTACTAATGACGCCACCTACTGGTAATTACAGGTGGGAGGCAATTTAAACCTTACTTTTCTCATGTCCTTAAAGAGCATAATTTACAATGACCTGTAAATATTTACTGAATATTTAATTATTGATTTTACGTGCATTTATTTCAACATAACACTAGACAAGAAAAGGGACAAACCTGTGGAGGAAGTTATTTTAGAAAACCTAGGTTATAGATAAATTCTGTTGATTTCTTTTTTGTTGTGTTGAAAACATGCACACCACCCATCAGCCAGTTCAACAGTTTCTGCGGAGGGCCGCGGGGACACGGATGACTTTCTTCGTGTTGTGCAGTCATGCCTGCCGCTCTTCTCCGGGTTACTCCATCACTGGGCAGTGGTGTCCCGTGCGCCACGCTGCCCTCCTTCCTTCTCTCCTCGTGGCCACTGATAGCAGTCCCTGCGCTTTCCTGATTGTGTGCTTCATGTAGGTGCGGTCAAGCAGCCTTTGCCCTTTGGGGACCAACTGCATTTTGAAGGCTCATCCACATTGTGATGTGTGTCAAGACTTCCTTTCTCTTCGTGGCTGGGTTATGTTCCTCTGTGTGTGTGTGTGTGTGTGTGTGTGTGTGTGTGTGTGTGTGTCTGTCTGTCTGCGCATCTCAGGTCGTTGCCAGTGTTTTGGGTAATGCGAAAAGATCACTTGAGTTAGGGTGCTAGTGCTTTTGTTTATTTTCTTTGCTCAACATTTTATTAAGAAAAAATTTATAGCATAATTGAAACATTTCCTTACTGTGGACTGCCAAGTCAGCCTTGGCTCAAGGTGACCCCTGAAGGGCATGGGGTGGGAAAACCTTCCAGATGGTAGAGCAGTAATGTGGAATTACTGGGCTGCTAGAACAGGGCGGTTGTGTTTCCTGGGCATCTGTGCCTGCCCTGTAGCCCTGGTAGGTCTTTTTGGTGGCATTGGACCTACGGTGCCCCAGGAAGTCCCCATTAGACTTGCGTAACCCTGCTTCAGCCAGATTTGACCCTTCTGGCATGGCCAGCTGCTGTCTTGCACCGGCCAAGACCCCGTCAGCCGCCTTGCTCTGGGAGCAGCACCCTGACTTTCCTTTGGGAAGCAATCTCCCCATTCTAAGCCACAGGAGTATGTGTTTGGGGGTGGAGTGATGGGGACACCACCACCCTACAGGGACTGCACTGTCCCCAGGCATGAACGGTCTCTTCTAGGCACAAGCATTTTCCTTGGGCCAGGTGTTTGGTCTATACTAGCCCAAATTATCTGTTGCAGCACCCCCCAAAATTAGCGGCATGTTTTGGAAAGCTGCCAATAAAGTCACTTTCTTTTTGCCACAGTGGCTGAGATGTTAGGTAGAACCTGGAGGCACCACGACTATGTCCCTTATCCCCATGGGAGGACAAAACCCATTGTTGATGGAGAGCTGTGTGCACGGATGCACATGCGTGCACAGTAACACACGTGTCCAGGCAGATGACATGGTGTGAATCACTGAGCTCTGCTGTTGAGGCTCTGAATCTGCATGAGCACAGGGAACATCCCCTGGCACTTGTCACTTTGATGAGCCACTTGCTTTCCTTTCTTCGCTGAGTCTGTTTGCTTAATCGGTCACTTGCACCACTCACTTAAAATCAGAACCTAAACCCAAACTGAGACCCTCAATGAGACTCCTGCCGGATGCCTCTCTGGACCCGGAGAGCGGGTTCTCTGCGGAGACCCTCCTGGCTGTCTTTGGGGTGCTCTTCGTGACCCAGCGTGCCAGAAAGGCAGACCAAGAGCGGACGGCTTTGAAGAACAGAAATGTACTTTCTTGCCCCAGGAGTGGAGGTGTGCGAATCTAGGGCATGGCTCTGGAAGGAGAGCCATTAAGTCAAAGTCAGCTTCTAGGAGCTTTGGTATTTCTGGGCTTGTAGACACACCTGTCTTCCTTGCTCTCCCGGGAGTACCTCTGGGTTTGGTGTGGTCTAAGGACTCAGAAGGATCCAGCCTACTCTGATGCAATCTCATTAGTGTAGCAGTAGAGAACTCCCTGGGCTCTAACCCTCTGAGAGGTGAGAGGTTAGAGACTTGGTACCTTTCTGTTCAATACCTTACAGAGTTGTAAGCTCCAACTGCAGGAATTGCGTCGGCGTTGAGTGAGAGAACAGCTGACTCCCTCTCCTCTCCCACTCTGCAGGCTTTACACTGAGGCGGGCTGACTAAAGCTTTGTCAAATCAGAGCCCTCAACTGTCCCCTCACCTGCCTGAGGGCTCTCTACCTAGGTCACACCACTCTCAGAGCTTGTTTTAGGTTCTTGGGCCTCTTGGTAACACTGTGACCAGCAAGTCAATGGTGACCAGCTTCTTGCTTAATCCTCTTGGCTCAGACCACAAAATGAATCATTTTACTTTGTAATCCCCATTCTGTGGTACAAAGTCCAGACATGATCAGATCATGCACTACACAGTACACAGATTGAGATAGAGATACATACGTGTTGTTTTCGGACTCTTACAAGAGGTTATAAAAATAAGTATAAGCATGCACAAAGTCATGACGAAATGATGATGCCAAACCCAGCACCAGTGTGTTGATTGTGACTCCCTTTGCGGGTCAGGTGCCCTGCAGTGAGCTCTCGCTCGTAGCCACATGTGTGCAACAGAACGAAAGTGTGAGCGGTCGTGCGGCGCCAGCTCACAGTTGCTATGCTGGAGGTCATTGTTGCAGCCACGGTGTCCAGCCAGAGTGTGGATTTATTAACGTCTGGGCGATCACATTGTTTCTGTTGCCCTGTAGGTAGATGTGTTGTTTCCCTTTTGAGCATTCCAGTTGGGCCGCTCAGTCACTGCCTCGCTTCGCGGGAGCGGTGCATGCTGAGGGTCCCAGGCCCCCACGTTGCTGTCTGTACAGCAGCCATTGCCTGGCTTCCTGGCACTCCTCTAGCTTTTCTTCTGGGCGTTGACTTTCCTTGTCCCCCTTTTCCTGGCTGGGTAGAAGCCCAAGAGTTCCCTGGTCAGGAGGTCACCCTAGCCCATCCCAAGGTGCATCTCTTTCCTACGGCTGCTGTGACCCATGACCACACACTGGCTAGCTTCAAACAGCAGGGCTTGATTCTCTAATGGTTTTAGAGGCTGCAAGTCAGGAATCGGAATGCTGGCATTTATGCTTTCCCTGAAGGTGGGCAACTGGTCCATGCCTTTCTCTTAGTTTCCAGAGGTGCTGGCAGCCCTCGGCACACCCTGGAGTACAGCCCTGGCACAATCATCAACAGTCTTAGTGTGGTGGGCATCCTGTTCCAAAGGCCGGAGAGGTTGGGAAGAGTTAGCAGCATCTCCAACAGCGGGTAGAGATGAGACACCGCGAGGCTTCCCTGTGCATCTCTCAGGGGTCAGGAGTCAAGATCTTCACCTTGTCCGTGCTCCTTGGGTGCCACTTGCACCGTGGATGTAATAACTGTGCTCTCTTGGTCTGTCAAAGCTGGAGTGCACTAGGTTTGTTTTTTCCTACAAGTACCTGAGCCAATAAATGTTGACTAGCCTTAGTAATCCCTGCCTTCAATTAACGTTTATCTTCGTGTATGTATGAGAGACTGTGGAGAAATAGAATCAACAAAAAAAATGAGATTTCCACCAACTTTCCCCCCCTCAATTTGATACCATTTTATTTTATTTTCCAAACCATTTTATTAGGAGCTAATCCAGGCATTATACCATTCCATAATTCAATCAGATCAGGCAGTGTTGTACAGTTGGTACCAAAATCTGTTTTAGAACATTTTCTTCCTTCTTGAACTCCTTGATATTGGCTCCCCCTAGTCCACCCACCCCCTCCACCTCCCCTGCCATAGTCTCCAGGAACCATTATTCTAGGTTTTATCTCTCTAGATTCACCTGTCTTGGGTTTTGTGTACCAAAAAATACAGAAAATTGCATAAGAGAGAGTCAAGACGGCTACGAACAATGACAAAATACAACAGATAAAACCCAATATGGGGAAAAACCCCCACAAAAATATTTAAAATCAGATCAAGCCCCAATTCACCGACTTTTTGGAGCTTCATCGTGTGTGTATGTGTGTATATAAAACTTAAAAGCTGTCCATGAGAAATTAAACGATGAGAGCATCACTACGTGATTGTTAACTTAAAGCAGTCATAGCATTCATTCAGTGCTTACATTGGCAGGTTATGTTCTAATCAATTAATCTCCACAGCAACATTGAGGGGTGGCATTATTTTGTCTGTTTGGTAAGTGGGAAACTGAGGCACCGAGCTTTCACTTACCCGGCATTGCCAAATTGGTCTACTTGGATGTGAGTCCATCAATATCTATGTTTTAAAAATCACATAAAAGGAATCCGTTACTGCTGGTAGCCATCCATGGCTTTCACAGTGACCGGGTGTGCAAAGTGGACCTGCTCCTGAGGGTGCTCAAGGCCAGGGCATTTCAGAAGCAGGTCACCATACCTTACTTCTGAGGGGCTGAACGTCCAACCTTTGGGTTAGTAGTCCAGTGCTTAACCATTTGTGCCACCCAAGGATACCTAGGATAACATTTCTAATAGACTATCATAAGGTGTTCATCCAATACGCTTTTATTGAGCTTTGTGACAGCGGTTCTTAACCTGTGGTTCGCGACCCTTTTGGGAGTTGAACGACCCTTTCACAGGAGTCGTCTGATTCATAGCAGGAGCAAAATTGCAGTTATGAAGTAGCAACGAAAATAATTTTATGGTCGAGGGTAGGGGTCACCACCACATGAGAAACAGTATGAAAGTGTGGCGGCATTAGGAAGGTTGAGAACCACTGGCTTATATGGAATAGTAGGGATTCTCACTAAGCTCACTGCTATGCAGTTGATTCCGACTCAAAGTGACCTTCAAAGGCCCTTTTTGTGAGTCTTTGCAGGAGCAGAAAACCTCATCTTTCTCCTGAAGAGCAGGTGGTGGTTTGGAGCCGCTGACCTCGAGTTTAGCAGCCCAACAGCTACATAGCCCTCCTGGTAGGGCTTAGAGAGCTTTACAAAAGAGTCCACTGGTTTCAGGATCAGGGAAGCTTACAGTCTTGAGTTAGTAATGGAAACCTACACACAAAGCTGTAGGGAGAAGTGAAAGGACCGAGTATCACACTAAGCATCGATTCTGATCTTGGCGTCTGGAGAAGGCTCCGAGAGGAGGTGAGGGAGACATGTAGGCTGTCTGGGTGGCACTTAGAGGGGAAAGTGACCGGGGTGGGCTGGAAGGGGGGCGGTCATCCCATAAACAGCTTGATCATGGACTTAGAAAAAGGAAATGTTTGTGTGTTAGACTTCTGCTACAGAACCTGGAGCCCAATGGTCCATTCAGACTGGTAGAACAGATGACAAATGGGAGACAGAACAGTTTAAACTCAAAAATAACTCTCAGTCCCAGGAGATAAAACTGACATCCGTTTTTATCTGGCATCAGTATGGATGACAACTGACATCAATAAAGCAGAGCATCTTCAGTGGTTAACAGGACTGACTGGTTGAGAGCTGACACGGTTGGTAACTTACCACCAGATCAGGTACCAAACCTGGCTGTGCGGGGCTGGGCAGGCAGTCTTCTCCAAAGGGGGGACCACTGGCCTGGGAGGGGGGTGCTGTACACCTGGCATGTTTGTGCCCAGCACCATCTCTTGTTCCAGCCAGCCTGTAGATGGACACTCTCACACATCAAATCCCCTTCACTGTTCCTGCTGCTCAGGGTGAGTGTTCTTGGGGAGTGAGTAGTTTAGACAAATTAATTGCATTAAAGATATTCTTAAACGATAATCTTTTGCCTCTTGGGAAATTTCATTTTATCCAAAGAAGTGCTTCTTGTGAAATGCTGATTTTCGCCCCCTTCTTCCCAATGTTTGATTCAGTCAACTTGGAAAAGGATGGGAAAACTGGAGTTTGAACGCCATCTCTGCCCACCTAATGGGGCCCTGGGTTGGGCTGCTAACCACAGACAGGGTCAGCAGTTTGAAATCACCAGCCACTCTTCGGGACAAAGACGAGGTGTCCTACTCTCATAAAGAGTTACAGTCTCAAAACCCACAGGGGTAGCTCTTAGCCTGTCCTGAGGGCTGCGGTCAGCTCTGGCAGTGAGCCAGCCACCCACATCAGTTTCCGGCCAATTCCAGCCCCAGAGGCCCTGGGATGTCACCTCAATGAGCCCTGAGCCGGAGCCCTGGTTTCTAGAGAAGTCTGTGATGCTCTCCTCCGGTAGAGGAGGGAAGTGTTTGTCTGTCTCGATGGTGATTTCTACTTCTCTTCTACAGTAGCTGTATTTGCACACGTCTCACATTGTGCATGGTAGAATGTTAACCCATAACGTACATAATGGAGTGAGAGCTGTCTGTATTGATGGGCCTGTTTGGGGACATACAGTCAGTTTGGGTTTGCTTCTCTCTCTTTCTTTCACTGATAGGAATGCATTAAGCTCTCTGGAGTCTGTTTGTTTAGAACAACGGTTTTCAACCTGTGGGTCGCGACCCCTTTGGGGGTCGAATGACACTTTCACAGGGGTCACCCGATTCATAACAGTAGCAAAATTAAAGTTAGGAAGTAGCAACAAAAATAATTTGATGGTTGGGGGGTCACCACCGCATGAGGAACTGTATGAAAGGGTCGTGGCATGAGCGAGGTGGAGAACCGCTAGTTTAGAGGGATGTGGGAGGATTGGCTTGCTGAGATGTGGTGTATCTGGTCAGAGATGACGTGGGGACGTTGTTAGTCCAGAAGAGCTCCTGGGTGGTGTAAGTGGTTTAGTGCTCACCAACTGGTCAGAAGGTCGGCAGCTTGACACACACCGTCCCCCGGCCCCCCCCCTCCCGCCTCCCTGAGCTCCTATGGCAGATGGGCCCCCATGAGCTTCAGAAAGATTGCAGCCTAGAAACCCCACAGAGTGGTTCCGGTCTGCGCATGAGGTTGCCTGGAGTTAGCATGTCCTCGACTAGCAGTGAACAGACGCCTGCATTGCTTTTGTTGTCAATGAAGGAGCCCTAGTGGTGCAGCATGCAAGTGCTCAGCTGCCAGTCGGAAGGCTGGCAGTCCTGACCAGCCCTGCCCTGTGGCCATGTCAGACAAAGACCTGAGGACCTGCCCCTGGGGAACTGTCAGCCTGGGAAACTCTATGGAATAGTTTGCACATCAGTGACTGTGTCACAATCCTTTTATCCACAATAACCATGGACACTGGCCGTCATTGTGATGAGGCACTGCTGAGTTATACTTGTGACCTGGTGAGCTGAGAGTCCACCCAGGAAGCCTGCCTCCTTCTCCTTTCCTGTAAACTTCCCTGACTTTTTCCAGGAACCTCTCTGGCAGTTACACAATCTCCTGTCAACTTGAGCAAAGGGGTGGAGGAGAGCCTGTCAATCAGGTCATAGCTGATGAGGCCTCTGTGTGGGCATGGCCTTCTCCTAAGGATTCTGTGAGCTCCTGTCTTCCTCCCTGGAGGTGGGATACACACTCTCCCTGGGAGACTTTCTTGTTGACAAGCCACATGGAGCTACACTGATGGAACTAGAGCCCTGGAGTTAGAGGAGCCACGCCAGTGCTGAAATGCTTCCACTGCCACTGGATCCACAAGACTTTCCACCCACTAGCCTGTGGTCTTTATGCATTCAGTGTCATTGAAAGTGTTGAATGAGTCTGAAGAGGAACCTATAAATTGATATTGGACATATGGGCAAATACCGGACCTATGGACTTGATCCGTACTGGGCTGGGATGTTTTCTCAATATATAATTGCTCTTTTTTATAAAGCTTTTTCTTATACACATGAGCGTCTATGAATTTGTTTCTCCAGTCCACCCTGACTAACACAATCTCCTTCCCTGTTGTTAAACCAGGAAGCAGGTCCACCCTTAGTATTTGGACCTCTGGCAGACAGAGTGACTCAAAGGCAGGAGCAAACCCCGACAGCTGTACAGTCAATTCTGACTCACAGCAACCATATAGGACAGAGTGGAATTTCGGCCATAGGGTTCTGACTCATAGCAACCGTATAGGGCAGAGTGGAACCTCCCTGTAGGATTTTTAAGGCTGTGAGTCTTTACAGAAGTAGACTGTCATACAGTCTTTCTCCCCTGGAACTGCTGGACGAGAAGACAAAAGCAAAAACCCAGTGCCCCTAAGTCAGTTCCAGCCTAGACCGCCTCTATAGCACAGTGTAGCACTCTTCCTTCAGAGTTTCTGAAACATCATTTCCATGGGAGCAAACAGTCTTACCTTTCTACAGGGCAGCAGCCGGTGGGTTTGAACTGCAGACCCTACGGCCACAGTCCATTGCCTAGCCCACAGTGCTACCAGGGCTCCGAACAGGATGAGAGCATGAGCCAGGGACTTATGTGCTGCTTTCTATTGTTGTCCTTAGCATGTTGGGCACTATAAAGAGAAGCAAAACGTGTTTGGTAGTTATAAATCATTTATCCTTATAAGTTCATTTTTGCCTAAAGTGTCATGGGGCGGGGGGCAGGTCTGTATTCCTCAGGGAACTTCTCCTTGGAAGAGACTGACCTGCAGGACCCTGTTTTGGGTTGCAGTGTGGCTGTTTATTAACTCTGTGACCTCTAGAGAAATTGCTTTCCTTCTGGGGTCTTGGCTTTCCCGGGGGAAGCTGGGTGACTCAGGCTTCCGCTTGCCTCTGGGACCTTCATCATTTCCCCTGATTTGAGGAGCATCTATAAATTAAGGTGACCAGATTTTAACATTGGTAAAGCGGGACAAAAGCGGGACACCATTGATAAAACATGTCCTGGTGAAATAACCACATGGCAGCCGAAAACTGTATATCCTAGCTTGTGGTGCATGATTTTGAAAATTCAGAACTTTTAAAAAATGCCGTGGGATGCGGGGAAAAATTGTTAAAAATCGGGACTGTCCCGCCAAAAGTGGGACATTTGGTTATCTTACCATAAATGTTTAACAGAATGGTTTGTTCTTTACACTGACTTCCTGTTTCCCTTAAATTAATTTTAACAGCAGCCTTTAAATCAGTGCCATTGAAAGCACTTGCAGCCTCACACCAACTTTATTGGTCTCTGCGGAGGACGCCAGGTCTTTTGAACCTCAGACAGACCATCATTAGTTACTGTATCTCTCGTCACCTCTGTGTGCTTGTGTGTGGAAAATTACATGTGCAGTGTTTGGATTGCCACTTCAGGTCCATCTTACAGCTGTTTCAAGTTTGAATAAATACAGGGGGCTGGGAAGATTCCACCTGTTTGTGATTTCTGACCTCCTATACTAGGATTTACAGGCAAACTCAGGACCAAGTGTACTTCGTACCTGAAAAACAAAGAGAAAGCAAATCTATTGCCCTTGCGTCGATTCTGACTCGTAGGGACCTGCTGGACACAGTAGAAATGTCCGTCAGGCTTCAAGGCGACAGACTGTCTCATCTTTCTCCCAGGGAGCAGCGGCTGGTCCCCGTAGCAGCTGAGCACTTAAGTCACCCTACCTCCTTCCTCTTGCCTACAGAAAACAAAAACAGCCCTCACTGCCATTGAGTGGATTCTGACTTACGGTGACCCAATAGGACAGGATAGAACTGCCCCTGCGATTTTCAGAGTTTGTAACCCTTACAGGAGTAGAAAGTCCTGTCTCTCTCCTATGGAGCTGCTGCTGGTTTCAAACTGTTGACCTTGGGGTTAGCAGCGTGCGGCTTCACCACTCCTCTACTAGGACCCCTCTCCTGTTGCCTTTGCCATTGGCAAACCATCTTACTGGAGGCTTGGAACGAGGCTTGCTCCTGGAGGAGAGGGGGACGTAATTAAACAATCCCGCCTTGGAGAGGAGGTAGTGGTGCCCGTCCTGGTACATGGTGCCATCTGTAATTGGCACTTGTTCATGTGACCATGAGACGCGTGACAGCGGGGAATGGTGTGAGTCACAGAGCCCATGATCACCAACCACCTGGCTCATTGCAGTGAGGGTGAGGTCAGCCCTCTGATGAGGGATCTTTGGCTATCTCCAATAGGCTGGGTCAGGGGGCATGACCTGGATCGAGTTTTCCTATAGAAGACCAAACAGCCTGTGCTGGAGCGTTCTCACCAGTGGCCTGGTGGACTATGCATCCGGCTGCTCATCATGAGCTTAGCACTTTGAACTCACCAGCTGCTCCGAGGGATTCTACTCCGGCAAAGAGTGGCAGTCTCAGAAGCCCACGGAGCAGCTTTGCCCGGGCTTCCAGTGAGTCAGAATGGGCTCGAGGGCAATGAGTTCTTTCCTTGGTGTGCAAGTTTATTTAGATGAGCGCTTCTCAACCTATGGGTCGTCACCCCTTTGGAGGTCAAATGACCCTTTCACAGGAGTTGCCTTATTTATCACAGGAGCAAAATGACAATTATGACGTAGCAAGAAAATAATTTTATGGTTGGGGGGTCACCACCACATGAGGAACTGTTTTAAAGGGTCTCGGTATTATTAGGAAGGTTGAAACCCACTGATTTAGATGTTAACTGTACGTACTTGGGATGACTGCATTTGTGTGACACAGCTTTTATTTTTTTTAAAGATCATTTTATTGGAGGATCTTCAAGCACATTTGTACATATGTTGCCATCGTAATTTTCTAAACATTTACTGTTCTCTATGAGCTCTCTTTTGTCCCTCCCCCCCAGCCTGTGTCCCCTTGATAAATTAAAAATGATTATTGTTTTCGTATCTTACCCCGACCACTGTTGCCCTTCACCCATATTTATTTTGTTTGTCCACCTTATGCGTGGATCATTGTGTTCAGTTCCCCCTCTTCCCCTCCCTCCCCCACCCTTCCCCTCCCCTCCTAGTTTTGCTGCAGCTTGAGGGCTACCCATTAGTCTTCTCTTTTGTTTTCTTGTGGGTTTAGATTTGGACAAGGAGCTGTCCCGGAAGGCTACCAATGTGATGAGTAAAATGGCAGAGACAGACAGATCGCTCACACGCATGACCCCAGGCCAGTGTTGGGCCTTGGCTGTGCGGCTGGCCTTGTGCCATGGTCTCACGTGCAGGGCAGTATCCACAGGCCCTGTTTCCTCTCCCATGCTTCCCCCGCCTCCCCCACCCCACCCCAGGGAAGGAGCCTCCAGCAGGCAGGACCAGGTGCACAGTCATCGTTGCTGCTGTATCAGGTCCTGACACGACAATGGAGCAGTGCTGCCCCGTGCTGCCCCAGGATTGCTTCCGATCAGTGTTGGGATCCATGGGCCTCTCACTCGTTGTCAGCAGTTGATGGTTGGACCCTCCTTCTTGGTTTGATTTGGTCTAGAAGCTCTGCTGAAACCTGTTCAGCATCGATAGCAGCCTGTGCTTGAAAGGCAAAGGTCAGCATTTGAATCTCGATCTTCCACAGGGACCACCAATGCCTGATGGAGACATGGTCTCACGGCCATCAGGTCGGTTCAGACTCCTAGCGACGCCGCCGTATAGGGAACATCTCCACTGGAGCAGACAGCCTCCTCTGTTCCCCTGGCTTCTGCTGCTGAGTTTGAACTGATGACTTTTCAGTTAGCAGCTCAAAGCCTAAGCCATGGTGCCCTGGGGCCCCTTTGATAATACTGTGAGGACTCAATAGGTGATTATGTAGTAAATGCTCGTTTATAGGAGTTTAATCTTTTCAAAGCAGGTTCATATACAGAAACCACAACTGAACACTTACCTGTTGACCCCTGACTGTTAATGAAAGGAAGTTAATTTTCCTTTAGTGAAAGGCACTCTGTCCTTGGGCTTATTGGACCCAGTGAGCTGAGTGCAGCCCAGAGCTTGGTCAGGAAGAGTTCATGCAGCAGCAACCAGGAGTGATCCCTGAGCACGCTGACTGCCATCATCCAGCTCTCTTGGCTTCTCTGAATGAACTCAGTGTTGTCGGTGCTTGTTGGTTGCACCGTGGCTCTTGGGCTCAGCTCGTGTGAGTATGGACACACTTGGTGGGGTCCTTGTTAGTCTCAATGGTTTGAATTGTGGCCAATGAGATCAAAAGGCAACCCATGATTCCATGAAAAATGTTAAGTACAAGATAAAATCATTTTTTAAAGTGATAGAGTTTCCATGATCCAATCAAAGTGGGTAATTCTTTTATAATGTCATTGCTGACAGTCCAATGCCTGTCATATTATTGTTCCCATTAGAAAATGCTAGTTGCTGCTATGAACCCAGAGAGACCACTCTGCATTCCTTTCTTAATGGCAATCCAGGCCCACAAGATGAGGAGTTTTTCGAATGACAGTGGACTGATGATCTGCTCCTGTTTCTTTCTCTGTCGAGCAGAGAGGCTTCAGTGTCAGGAGCGCAGCTAATGGTGTCTGGCATTCAGGGTTGTCATCCTGCAGTAGGAAGCCAGGGAGGGAGAAAAAAGTCAACGTGGGGTGATGGCGATGGCGGGGTTCCAAGAAGAGAGGCCCTTCCTTCCGGGAGAGCTCGGTTCCCAGCTGTCTTTGCTGTGGCAGCTCTTCACTCCCCAGTGAACCCGCAGGGCCTGGGAAGAGGGGCTTCACAGCCTATGAGACTCCCAGCATGAAGAGCCTCCCCCCAGCACCCACTGAGCTGCCTAAGGAATCTGTCCTGAGCAGGCGTGCTGCAGCGATTCGTTCTGAACATTGCGCTTTCTCATTAGGAATATCTCATTAGGAGACAGTCCTAAGAGGTAGTTTCTGTGAGGGATTCTGCACCCCCCCCCCATCTGTCACTTCTCCTCACCAAGGCCCTAATAGCTCCCCTGACTCTTAGCCAAGCTGTTTGCTCCTTATCTTCTCAGAACATTGCCGCGTTTTCATCTTTCTGTCACTGCGCCCCTTCACGTTTCGTCTAACTTTCCATTATCCTTTTCCTGTATCTTCAAAATCGCCGACGAGCTTCTCCTTTTTCCTTTGTAATTTGGGTTCAGCCTCTTTTGTGCACATGGCTTTTGAGAAAGCGCACTCACTCCAGATGTCCCCCCAGCCGTGCCCCAGCCTGGCTCTGTTGGGGCTTAGGGTTTGCTCTGCTCCGGGCGCTGCTCTTTCTAGGGACCATGTCCGAGCTGCCTGGTCGTGACTCCATCACAGTCTGCCCTAGCTTGCCACCCTCCCTCTTGGGTCCTTTGTCCTGGAGCAGGGAGCATGGCGGCAGCCGCCTGCAGGGGCTCTGCTTGCCCTTAAGCCAGTGCTGCGTCTTCACTGCAGACAGGAGCCAGAGCTCAGCCGGCTGGTGTCCCAATGGGTTCTAGAGTCCTAAGGTGACCAGACGTCTCGCTTTTGGCGGGACAGCCCCAGTTTTTAACAATTTTTCTAGTGTCCTGCAGCGTTTTTAAAAAGTCCCGATTTTTGGAAAGAATGCACGACAAGCTAGGGTATACGGTTTCGGCTGCCATGTGGCTATTTCGCCAGGATATGAGTTTTATCATTGGTGTCCTGCTTTTGTCCCGCTTTCCCCATGTTACAATCTAGACCCGCCCCCTTCCTCTTCAGAACCCATGTGGTGAAGACAGAAGACAAAGGGCACCTTTGAGTGAGTGGTCCCCGCTGCCCAGCCTTCTGTTTTATTTCTATTTAAATAAGTTTACTTCCGTGCTCTAAACTCCAGTTGGGGTTTCCAGCTTTAGTTCTTAATTTAATTTCTGAATGCAGTTTCAGGTCAGAGTTTCCAGATTGTGGCTAATCAGGTTTTTGCTTATTATTTTTCAAAAAGCATGTGCAGGATCCAAGACTGCCTTTCTAGGAGCCCCAGTGGCAGGGTGGTCGCACACCTGCCGCACCCAGAAAGGTTTGCAGCTGGAAGCCCCCCACCGCTCTGAAGGCAGAAGGAGGAAGGCTAGAAGTTCACACCCTTTCAGAAATGCACCAGGGCAGGGTCACTCTGCATTGGAATTGACCCGAAGGCAGTGAGTTCTTGCTACATTTCAGGCTGTGTTAGGTCCTGAGTCAGGCATGAATGACGTTTGCCCTAATTGAACTTCTGATCTGGGTGTTTACCTTGGGAGTAGATGGAAAGGAGGGAGAGAAGAAATGGAGAGAAGAAAAGACTACATGAGGATTTGTGAGAAGAAAAGACTACATGAGGATTACCACAAAATCCCAGGCATGCTAGACTTTTCTGAGATACCTGAAAAGCAGGTGGCTGAGATCATGCCTTAAAAGCCAGTAGTTAAGTAAGTGTTCAGCTACTAAGCAGAAGATCAATGATTTGAATCTCCCCCATAGACTTTTTTGGAAGAGAAAGGGCTGGTGATTGAACTCTACTTCCCAAAGGTCCTAGCCCTTGGCCTTGGCCTCCCTGTGGGACCATTCTCCTCTGATGCACCCGGAACTGCCTGGAGTTGGAATTGGGATGGTGATGGGGCAAGCTAATCACAAAATGATTCACATTTTAGATTTTATGAAAGTTTTAATGGGGCACAGTCAGAAACTTCTAGATGTTTCAGGATGATTGAATTAGGCCATTTCCCAGCAAAGTTCCCTGAGAGTGAGTTTTCTAAACATGTGAAGAATCAAGCCTTGTAAGATGTGATGGATTCTGTGGGACCTACATCCTTTTTTCTTTTTTTTTAATCGTTTCATTAGGGGCTCATACAACTCATCACAATCCAT
>NW_022103928.1:64210499-64211638 GCF_000313985.2 Echinops telfairi | reverse complement strand
TGAGGGAGTACTTGAGTGGAGGCCCAATGTCCATCTGCTACCTTAATACTAAACCTATAAATATAGGCACATAGGTCTATTTTCCCACCCTCATATATAAATATATTTGCATATGTACATGCCTTTATTTAGACCTCTATAAATGCCCTTTGCCTCCTAGCTCTTTCCTCTATTTCCCTTTACTTTCCCCTTGTCCCACTATCATGCTCAGTCTTCATTTGGGTTTCAGTAATTCCTTTCAGTTACATTACCTTGATCACGCCCTACAGGCCTCCCATACCCTCCTCACCACCGATTTAGATCACTTGTTGTTCCTGGGTTTAACACCACTACCTTTCCCCCCACCTCCCTCTCTCTGTGTCCCCCTGGAACTGTCGATCCCGTTGTTTTCTCCTCCAGATTGTTCATCTAACCTATCTTATTTAGACAGAACTGTGGAGATAATAACATGCACAATAACAAGACAGAGCAAAACCAAGCAACAAAACAAAACAACAACATAACAATGACAAAAAACGAAACACAAGAAAGAAAAGCTTTTAGTTAGTTCAAGGACTGTTTATTTGCCTTTAGGAGTGTTTTCTAGTCGGCTCTGTTGGGGCACCAAGCCCTGGCCCCAAACTCTATTTTTGTTATTCCCTGGGGACTTCATTGCTCCATTCCTTGCTGTTCTGTTGTACACCCTTAGTGTTTTGCCTCGGTGTGGTGGGATCAGATTGGGCAGAATTCCCACACTGTGTCTCCACTGTTGTCCCCTGTAGGGCTATGGGTCAGTGAGGAATGTCGAGTCTCATAGTGGGGCCGGCCATCTGGTCTTCTCTGTAGATTGGCTGCTCTGAGCTGGAATATCGTCTTCAAGCCTTGGTGGGCCAGGATGTGCTCCACTCTCTACTCCTCCCCCTTCATTTGCTCCCAAATGCTCTGATCAGGCATGTCCCTCTCCCAGAACTGCAGATTCAGTGCTGTCCTCTGAAATAAATTCTTCTGGGAGGAGGGCCAGGTGTCCACATAGTTGGGATTGGGGCTGGTCCCTCGGGACTTACATCTTGAACGCATTCTCTACTTACCTGTCTGCCTGAGTAACATTTGACATGAATAGTTTCTCTGCAGCCCTGGCCATGCTTTTGACACCCCCCCCA
>NW_022103928.1:64206420-64210399 GCF_000313985.2 Echinops telfairi | reverse complement strand
CCGACGGTAATGCAGGAACTTTGTAAGTTCATTCAGACACTGTTTGCTTCTGGGAGAAATGTCTCCAGGCTGCAATGGATTTTAAGGTTTTGCATCTGCCTGTGAAACATTTTCTGTCTTTCCTCCTCCTGGCCTCCCTTCTTCCCTCCCAGTTTCTCCTCCTCCTGCTCCCCCTTACCCCCTCCCCCTCCTCCTCCTCCTTGTCAAGGGGGTGTCAGTGGCTTTTTGCCTTCTGCTTCCTATAATTTTCTTTTTAAAACGAGTATAGGATGTGTCTTGAGTTAAGGAACCTTGGTGGCATCGTGGTTACAGGCTGTGCTGTGAGCTGAAAGGTGTACCTTAGAGCCCCTGTGAGACAATTTTGCTTTGTCCTATGGAATAGCTGTAAGTTGAGATTCATTCTCATTTTCTGCTCTAAGTGTGTTGTGAATCGAGAAAACATCTGTGTAAGATGGGATTGTGCCCAAGCTAAGAATCATAGGACCACACTCTTTTGTTATTTCCGTTCTTAGCTTTGGCTCCGCCTCTCTATGGGTCTAGATGACTTAAGGGGGATTTTAGTGCAGGAACTTCACACCCAGACCCAAACGTCTGGCGGAAGCAGGTGAGAAACTCTCTCAGAGAGCTGGTGGTCACCTTCGGTTGGGCTCACAACCACACTGAGCATGTTTACTCTGTTTTTAACCGAGGGGTGATTGGCGTGGCACACAGTGAACGGTGAATGCACACCAAGGAGGCTCTTGTTTGCCAACCATGCCCTGCCCGCAGGAGGCCTTCTCTGGTAGCCAGATGCACACTGTTTGTGCCCAGGTGATTGGTGCAACCCATGTCTACGCTTGCACAATTTCAAGGATACCTTGTACCTTCTTCCCAGGTAGCTTTTAAAAGTCCATCCCAGTTGTCTCGTCCCGTGCACCGTTCCACAGTGCCGTTTGAAGTGAGTGCACACGCCCAATCCTTGCTCTCAAGCATCTGCAAAGAGGGGTCTCGGTTCCTTGCCCCGTTCATCTTAACCTCTGTGGGGTGTCTTCTCTTCAGAGTTTCATCGCCCCTCAGCCACACTTCTCCTGGAGCCTGCAGCTGAGCGGCTTTCCTCCAGGTCTCATGGGCTTTGGCCCTTGCTTTTTTGCTCACTTCCTACATTGCAGTAGTGCATGCGCCTGTCTGTCTTCTCCGGTCAGCTGTGCTGGCCCTTAGGGAGGCATGGCATGCTTCTCCTTCTTGCCATCCTATTGTACTGTGGGAGGTCATATGACTTAGGGGTCAGAGCCAGGCAGGTGCACCTTCTAGTTATGCCTCTTGCCCCTTTGTCCCTCACTGTGTCACCTTGAGTAAGCCACTCCTTTCCCACAAGTCTCTCTCAAGTTTTATAGAGGAAGGGTGACAGCAGCCCGCTTGCATGGGGTTGTTGTGAATGCAGAGCCCCAGTCTCCAGTACAAGGAACAGCAGAGGGCTGTTGTGAGTGCAGAGCCCCAGTCTCCAGTACAAGGAACAGTAGAGGGCTGTTGTGAGTGCAGAGCCCCAGTCTCCAGTACAAGGAACAGCGGAGGGGGTGCCTCTTCGTTTATCACGAAGCCTCCTGGTAGGAGCACTGATACTCCTCCAGAATGTTTTCTCTTGTTCTAGTGACTGGAGCGATCGGCTTTCCGTTCAACAGTTCATATGCTTCTGTTTCACGCGCTAGATTCCCATCCCCCCAATGTAACGTCTCCTGTCCCACTTCCTCCCTCTGTTGCCGGTTTCCATCCCTCCTTTTATCCAAACCTTTGGAGCTTTGCTGTTGGCCAGATGCTGCCCCTTTGCCCTGAAATGGTCAGTTAGTCCCCCCTGTAACCCGCACACATTAATGTGTCCTGGTCATAGACACACACCTATGGAGAACAGATGGCAGCTCATGGGTGGCCACGATATGAGCCCAAGGATGAAAAAGGTAGGGGGTAAAAAAGTGGTAACTGAGCGCTTTGAATGGCCCCTCCCAAGCAGATCTGGGTTTCTGGCAGAGCTCACCTGGATGGCACTCAGCTCTGGCCACTTGAAATTAGTCTAGACGCGACCATACTGCCCGCAAAGACATCACCATAGTGGTACTTTATTCTGAGGAAGTGCACACACGTGGTACAAACAGCCACTTCCAGCACTTTGGGGCTACTTTGTAACTCTTGGTCATAAGCCTCGGTACCTTCTGGCCATTCAAGGTGGTGACTTTACCGTTACCCGACTTATTTCCTACTTGCAGATACAGCTGCTTCCTCAAAGTCAAAGCACAGGAGAGTCAGGACAGCAGAATGTCTGTGTAGCTCTGAAAGACCTCACGAGCTTGGGGTGTGCCGTCATCAGGAAAGGCAGAGGTCTCTTTGTGGCACGGGGCCAGCAGCGTAGAACACTTACTGACTCAGGTTGACAACGGTTTGAATCCCGTCTCTGCCCTGCCTATGAGTGGTGTGGCTTTGGCTGGGCAGGGGTGTATGTTGGGGAGCTCCAGAAACAGTATCTTGGTAAAGCTACCCCGCTGCTCCCCAGGTAGTTTTGATGACCAGTGTGGGAGCCACAGTTGTAAACATCCAAACCGAGCACACTGCGGGCTCGCAACGACCCTATAGAAAAGCATAGAACTGCCGCCATGGGTCTCTGAGACCAGAACTCTTGACAGGAGCAGAAAGCCTCCTCTTTCTCCTGTGTGGTGGTGGGTAGATTTGAACTGTTCAATTAGCAGCCCTGTGTGTAACCACTGGGCCAGCAGAGCTGCCAAGGTAAAGGCAGGTGGTGTGGGGGGATTTTGATGACCTGCACAGCACCGTCTCTTCCTCTCCACACCCGTCCCTGCCCCAGAGCTGCAGAATCCCCGAGGGATGTTTGCGGATGCCCGCCTCAGCTGTAGGACCTGACGTGACCCTGTGGAAGTGGTCTCTTCTGGCAGCATCTGGGTGGTGAGATGCCAAGCAAACGGCCAACCCCCCTCCCCACAGCCCCTGCTTCTGGCCACCATGCCCAGGCCTTACAGTCAGGCCACCCCGTCTCCTCCAAGCAGGGGTGGGGGTGGGGAAGGTGCAGCCCTCAGAAGAGGCCCCCCTGGGAGAGTGCTGGATCCTGGCCCATGGAAAGCTATTCTTCCATCTAGAGCAGTAGTTCTCAAACTTCCTCATGCTGGTGACCCCAAACCATAAAATTATTTTTGGTGCTTCTTCATAACTGTAAGTTTGCTATCGTTATGAATCGTAATGTAAATATCTGATATGCAGGAGATATTAGGTGACTCACAGGTGGATAACCACCGATCTAGGTGGTCATCCTGCCAGGACTGCTTTTTATCATGTTTGCCCAAGAGTCCTGTTGCCCGGCTTGCCTTCTTGTGTGCAGCTTCAGCCATTACTTCCTTTCCCCTGTGGGGTTTACTCGGTCAGTTCTTCAAGGGCAGGTATCATGTGTCTCTGCCAAGCCACACACAGTGAAGGCCTTTCCATTTTCACACGTCCATCTCAGCCTTCCCGCCCTTCGACACCTATCCGTCTGCGCTGTGCGGTGCTTGCTTTGGACTGGAGCAGAGGGGTTTTTCTCCTTAGAATTGTTGGCATCAGTGTGCACTTTGTGTGGGCCACAAACACACTCCCACAGGGAATTAAAGAGACTGGTCCAGCTGACTACTGTTTCAAGCACAGGCCGGTTAACACTCCGCACTCCTCTTTACTCCGACAGAACTTTCTCTGGTTCTTGTGACTGGAGAGATCAGCTTTCCATTCAACAGTTCATGTGCTTCTGTTACACGCTCTGGATTGCCGTCTCCCCAACGTAACATCTCCTGTCTCACTTCAAATGGAATTTGAGGCGTGGGCAATAGTCAACAATGACTAGCATTGTCATTCCCAAATAGTGGATGCCTGCCCCTCCCCTGAGAAGAATGTATCTCAAAGGATGGCACTGAATCTGCAGCTTCGGGAGAAGGATATATCTGACCAGAGCACACAGGAACAGATGATGGGG
>NW_022103928.1:64173331-64204432 GCF_000313985.2 Echinops telfairi | reverse complement strand
AGTTGTATGAGCCCCTAATAAAATGTTAAAAAAAAATTAAAAATAAACCATAAAAAAAAGAAAAAAAAACATTAAAAAAAAAAAGAAAGAAAGAAATAACAGATCTCTGTTGACAGGTAAATAGAATATGCAAGTTCGGGCAAAATTATGTAGAAATAGATGCAACAGTCCCCAATATACAATATGTTTGTTTTAAAAAATAAATCTGTTTTCTGAAAAAGAAAAGAAATGAAGAAATGTTCTAAAGCTGATTATGGTAATGATTGTACAACTCTTTTTGATGTGATTTAACTATTAAATTGTATATGTGAATTATATGCCAATAAAATGATTTAAAAAAAAAAAGAAAAAAAAAGATGGGATTTCGTTTTAAAGGTCTAAAACCAAACAGCAAACAAACAAAAGCCAGCACGATACAACATGACAAACGGTGCTGTGGTAAAGTAAAGAGGGGTCCAGTGGTTTCTCTCTGTGGGACCCTCCTGAGGGTCCCGGTGTCTGTACACTGCGCACCCCGACTTTCCTGCTAACACCTTTCCGCTCAGCAAAGTCCATTGAACTCATCAACCCAAAGCCAAACCCAAAGGACTTGGCTATTTCATTGAATCCTCCTGATCATGGTGCGCTATGGCTGTCTGGATTTGGGGGGCTCAGCTCTCACTTAACGGGGCTCCAGTGTGGAGTGTTGCCAATCTTTTGCACAATATGGTTCCTACAGGTAAGCCAGTGGCAGCAACAACGACAATAAAAATAATTTGAAGCACCAGGAAGTAAAACCATTGTGTCGGACTGAGTGAGAGATGGGTTATTGGTTTTCGTTCTTTCAATGAAGTTATTTTTTGAGAACCTCCTCTACCTGAGGACGCTTTTGGGACATGAAGACGCCTCTGTGAACTGATTTCATAGCCGCATGCGCGTGTGCGTGCGCGTGTGCGGTGCGCGTGCGCGTGCGCGTGTGCTTGCCTGTGACGAAGGAGCCAAGGCAGAGAGAAGTAGACCAGCAATAAAAAGAAATAATGGTGTTCAATGTCCTTCCGAGAATGACGTGCCGTGATGTGGAAGTGTGATTGGGGGGTGGCTTCTTTAAGGTTGGGGGCAGAGACAGTCTCTGTGAGCATGTGAACATGTGACACTGGGGCCTGATGACTGGGAAGATGAGGTTGGGTACACAGTGTGCGCACACAGCTTTTTAAAGCTGGGTTTGTGTATTGGGTTTAGTTGAATCTCATCCAGGGTACAGTAGAGCCCTGACCTGTAAGTATGACCTTATTTGGAAATAGTCTGTGTAGATGTCAGTTAAGACGAGTCGTACTAGATCAGGTTTGACCCTAAATCCACTTTTATGTTTAGAGACAGGAAGGGGGAATTTGATACAAAGACACACCAAGAAGGTGGAGTGCAGTTGGAGGTAGAGATGGCAGTGATGCCGCTACAAGGAAGGGACGCTACGGAGGTTAGAAGAGAGGTGTGGGGTGGGTTCTTCCTTAGTGCTTTCAGAAAGAGCCTGCCTTTCCAATAGCTTGGATTTGGACTTTTGACCTTCTGACCTAGGAGATAGCAATTTCTGTTGTTTTAAACCGTTCTGTTTTATTAGTTTGTTGTGACAACCCTCTGTTCTGTGGCACCTCTGAGCCAGCCCACAGTATCTACAGAGATTTCGTCGTGCAGGCTGTGAGTGGGGACTTTGGATTTTGCTTGAATTACCACCAGAAGACTGGACCTGTGCCAAGTAGTGAGGGGTGCTGTGATCCGAGGTTGTGGGGAGAGAGTAGACATGGAGGCTAGCGAGGGGCGGCTTCCAGTCCTGGGGCAGAGATCTGGGAGCAGGGTTGTATCAGTTGCTGTTTGGTGCCACTGAGCTGACTGCAATCCACAGTGACCTTCTGCCTAGCAGCACAAGTGCTGCCTGCCCTGTACCCTACTCCGCTTGAGCGCAGTGTGGTAGCCGTGGTGCCAGTGCACTTCCTCAAGGGCCTCCCTCGCCTTCTGTGCCATCCACTGTACCAAACAGGATGTCCTTACCCAGGGACTGCTTTCTCCTGACAACATGTCCAAAGTACGCGAGGGGAAGTCTGGCCGTCCTTGCCTCTCAGGAGCACGTGGCTGAGCTTCTTCTGAGACAGATTGGCTTCTCCTTTGAGCAGTCCCTGGCACTTCCAAGTTCTCCTCCTGCACCACAGCTCAAACACATCGCTACTTCTTCTGTCTCCCTGATTCCGGGTCAAACTCTCACATCCGTATGGGCTTCCGGACGAAGAATGGACAGTGAAGAAGGACTCTGCTTCCCATTTGGGAGAAGAAGCCCCTGCAACCTCTCTCAGAGCTTTGAAACACTGGCAGATCCCGAAGGCCCAGGGGATGGAAGCAGAACACTGTCAGAGAGAGTGCCGGAGGACAGGCCCCTCGGTCTGAGGGCCCTTGAAATGTGACTGAAGAGAAACTGATTTCCCGGTGCGGTCGACCATGGTGACATGAGTCAGGTGATGCGTGTGCGCACGGAGCCTTCTGGAGCGTCGTTTGCTGATGGGGCAGAACTGCAGCTAAGGAGAAACAGCTGTTAACATATGGTAATGATTGGAACTTGCAGTGTGGGAGGTGTGACTCTAGGGTAGGACCACTAGAGAGGGAGGAATGTGTGGTCAGGGTCTGTTGGACTTGAGAGTCACTGGACCTCGCCCAAGGGACGCTGGAGATCCAAAGTGGTGATAGTGGAAGTGAGGGGACAGAGAAAGCGAGTGATGACTCATAGCTCTCTCTTCCTTCAAAGTCTTCTGTCCAACGCTGACCACATTGAGGTCCCTAGTAGACATGCAAATGAAGATATACAAAGTGCCATAGACTCTGGGTCTAGGGGGCCACATAGTGACATTAGCAATCAGGGCTCCAGTTAACTCGATTTCTCTTGTCTGGTTGCCTTCCAGTGCGAAACTAGGAAGCTACTGCCTGGCAGTACTTACATTAGAGGTCTGTACAGGGATCAGAGAGGCACCCGGGGACCTTTACCACAGCCCTGAAATGTGAAGCACTGCCTATACTTGAGCTTCCAGGCAAGGCTCTTCCCTGCTGGCCAAGTTTTCTTCTCTGAACCATGATCCTGTTGTCCCCTCCAGCCCTGGTGCTCGGTCATCCCTGTGCTTGGAGTCAGCCGGGGAAATTCCCTAGCAGTCAGTCAGCAGCACAGCTAATTGAGTGTCCCCGAGGAGTGAGCTGGAGGACCGACGTTCCACTCCTGTAAGCAGACACGTTGAGGGGAAGGTCTGGGAAGGAAATACAATACTGAACTGTAGGAATTCACACTTGGTGGGTTAGTTAAAGTTGATTGTGCCCACCTGGCCCAAAACACATGTGGGGCTCATTGAAGGGCGGAGAGATCCATGGCTTGGTGAGCCTCGCCTTTCTGGTTCTTGTGTCTCTTGCTCTCTGATGGTCGGACAGGGTGAAGCTGCCTTAGCCAGTTCCATGCTTCAGCTGACAAGGCTCACTTCCTGCAAGACATTCCCGAGGAGAAGCCACATGGAAAACCTCGATGCAGCCTGGGTGCTGGAGCACCAATGTAGAGACCCCTGCCAGTGCTGAGATGCTTACAAGTTCACTGATTCGGCTTTCCTCCTGCAGTTGGCATCATAGTGTGTGTGTTTTTTTTTTTTTCTTTTTAAACATTTTATTAGGGGCTCATACAACTGTTATCCCAATCCATACACACATCAATTGTGTAAAGCGCATTTGTACATCGTTTCTCAAAACATTTTCTCTCCATTTAAACCCCCGACATTAGGTCCTCATTTTTCCCCTCCCTCCCCGCATAGTGTGTGTTTTGTGAAATGGAGGAGGACTTTGTGGATTGGTGTCGGACATATGGGTTAATGTTGGATTTGTAGGCTTGGGCAGCACTGGGTTGGGATGTTTTCTTGATGTGCACTTAGCGTTTATATAAAACTCTCTCTTATACATGAGTTTCTGTGGATTTGTTTCTGTAAAGTACCCAGACTGACACACTTGGTATCTGTTCTAAGTTCATTTCATACTCCCCTTCGGCCATCACTTCCTCCCGATAACTTTTCCTGGATTTTTCCGTTCAGTCAGCCCTTAATATCTTCTGAGGGGTCACCAGTAAACAATGTGGGTCTGAGGATGAAGTCAAGATTTTAGTCTATTTATGAGACTGGGCTTTCTACTCCCGTAAAGAGTTATAGTCTGAGAAACTCACAGGAAAGTTCTGCTCTGTCCTATAGTGTTGCTATGAGTCAGAACCGATTGGATGGCAGCTGCATGACATGAATTATGGCATAAATCATCTATTATGAAAATGAATGTATAACAGCAGCTTAGAGGAGTGATTAGGAAATGGATTCAAAGTCTGTCCTTCAATTTTTTAAGCTTACCCAAGGTAATGAATTCAAGCGGGAAGTATCCTCTCCCAGGAGTATGTTGTTCACTGTGTTGGTCTGGGTAGACTAGAGAAACAGACTTGTAGACACTCATAGGTGTGAAATAAAGAGATTTATATACAAGAGCAATTGAACATTGAGAAAATATCCCAGCCCAGTCCAGATCAAGCCCATATGTCTGATATTAGCCCATATGTCCGATATCAATCTATAATGTCCTCTTCAGACTCACAAAACACACACAATGACGCCGAATGTAGAAGGTCACAGGCCAGTGGGTAGAAAGCCCTTGGATGTAGTATCATTGGAAACATCTCAGTGCTAGCAGGGGTCTCTGCATCAGGGTGGGTCCATGTGTCTTGTCAGCTGCTCTGTTTCCCAGGGTGTGAGCAGAGAGTCTCCAAGGAAGCAGTACTGGATTCTCAGAATTCTCAGGAGAAGGCGATGCCCAGACACAGGCCTCGTTGGCTATGATCTGATTGACAAGATAGACTCCACCCCTACACTCTTAATCCTCATATTGACAAGTGATTATGTATCTACCACATTCACCATCAGATTGAACAAACCAACTGAACTGGATAATTAAATTATTAGTTTAGATATTCTCAGAACACAAACATATTGGGAGGCAAACTTCATAAGGGAAGCTATTTCCAGTTGCAGCTGGGTCCAAGTCGTTGAGGTACAGGTAGAGGCCCAAGCAGGTGTGCAGCTCAGAGACCAACAAGGTGGTGAGCTGTTGACATGTGTAAGGTGGAGAGTTTTCTGGCAGGGTCCAGGCAAATGAAGCTGGGGACTCTAAATAGTTAGGCTAGATTATAAAGGGTGATTTAGATTATGATGAGGATTTTAGCCTTTAGGAATAGTTCCCAAAGTATGTCCCATGGTACACAGGCTCCAAACACTCTCACAGATGAATAACCCAGCCAGCAAGGTAAGCATGTGCACATGGCATCCAGAGCACCAGTTGTCCAAAGCTTCTAGAAGCCCACTGGTGTCAAGTTGACATGACACAAGGAAAACTGGGCATTGCAGTGCAAGCGAACTGGCAAGGCAGTAAGTAAAACTGGCGTGAGCTCCAGGGTGTGAGAGTGTGCAAACCAGAAAAACATTCACACCAGGTCACAAAGATGCTCACTTACAAGGCTGTTTCAGTGATGAGACCCTACCTACCACTTCAGCAACTCCATTGATATCTGTAGCCAATGGTCCCTTCCCATGTGGTTGAAATGCCTTATCTCATTGAGTCTTTTGGGAACACACTGGTTCTTTCTAAAACCGAGAAACGGCAGTTGGCTGTTGAGTTATCTCTTAGTACCTTCACCCAATATGCAACTTGTTTTCTTTTGTTTTGTTGCTTGGTTTTGTTCTGTCTTGTTTTGGTGCATGCTATTATCTCCGCAGGTCTGCCTAAATAAGATAGGTTGCATGAACAGTCTGGAGTAGAAAACAACAGGACCGACAGTTCCAGGGGGATATGGGAGATGGGGGAGGTGGGGGTCAGGAAGTGGTATTAACAAACCCAGGGACAGAGGATAACAAGTGATCCAAATCGGTGGTTAGGAGGGTGTAAGAGGCCTGGTAGGGCATGATCAATGGTAATGTAACTGAGAGGAATTACTGAAACCCAAATGAAGGCTGAGCATGATAGTGGGACAAGAGGCCGATGTGCTTGAACTGCCGGCCTTGAGGTTAGCAGTCCAAAGCTTAGCAGACAGCACCACCAATGCTCCTATATATACACGCACAGACATATATATATATATATATATATATGCATGTGCGTGTGTATTCTGCTTACTCACACATTCAAATGGCGTTCTTGTGATATATGACACATGGAATATGAACACACTCCATTGAAACATGTGAACCACAGATTACCAACGTTGGTGCTGTTTAGGCCTTAATCCAGCCCAGGACACTCTATGGAAACAAGGTATTCTGTGGTGAAGCTTGCATGAGGAGTTGGTATTGCTGTGTATCCTTGCCTCAGTGGTGATATATGCTGCTAAGTACAGGTCAGCAGTTCAGCACTACCAGCTGACCATGGGAGATAGATGAGGCTTTCAACTTCTGTAGAGACGGACAGTCTTGGGACCCCAGAGGGGGCAGTCTTCATTTGTCCTGTAGGGTCACTCTGAGTTGGGATTGACTCGGAGGCAGGGAGTTTTTTAGTTTAACTTTATCGAAGTGGACTGTTCCCAACCATTTTAAGAAAGCTTTATCCCCACCTTCACATAATCACTGGTGTCAGAGTAGAACTGTGCTCCATAGGACTTTTAATGACTGAGTTCTCAGAGCTAGATCTCAGGCCTTCCTGGGTTCTCTGGGAAGTATTAGCTAGGTCCATGGGTTTCCCCGTTATTTATTTTGGGGTCCTTCTCTAAGTCAAAACTGACTTACTGACTATAAATTGGTTGGTCTCTGGCCATTGGGGCTAGGTGTTTGATGGGACAGGGGCATGCACAGACTTCTGGTATAGAGAGGCAAGTGGAGGATGGGATGGGGGCAAGAATCTGTGAGGATGCCACTTTCAGAACCAGAAGGAGCATTCTTGGCTGATCACCTTTGAAAGGTGGGAAGGTCAAAGCCAGTGCCCGGTCCACCATAGGGACAGTTCTACTCTGTCCCATAGAGCCACTTTGAGTTGAAATCACACCACAGCAATTTTCTGAAATTTAGAAGTATGATTTTTATAAGAACCAAAGGATGTATCAACATGAATTTTGAGGGTCTTGAGCAGAGCTTCAGAGTTCTGTATTCAGGGCAGGCAAATTTGGTTGACCTACCACCTACTTATGTAAGCTCAGGCTGCAGGACACTTGGAGGACTCTAAGCTGTCAGCCATGGCTTTTGGCCTGCCCTTGGGCTGCATCTGTTTCCTCTACACAGTGTTGACCCTGGCAGGCATTGTCTGCTTGTTCCCTTGGCGAGTCACTTTCTGTACGTATTTCCTGGGGCACAGATAGTTATCCTTCATTAGTAACGTCAACTCTTGTGATGAGAAAGTGCGTGGTTGCCATGACAGGGTAGAGTGGAGCAATTCCACCAACCAGACCAATTAAGGTGGTCCGTTCAAAGACTGAGCTGCCCAACACCCCGCATACGTTTGATTGTATCCTATGAGTTTCCACCACACATCTAGTCACAATCGGGAAGCCAGTTGTGTCGGTGGGGTTGACCTGTTTGAGGGTCAAGGGAAGTCAGTCTTGCCCATTTATCTGTAGTTTAAAGGGGCCATCACGTCAATCGTGACTCACTGTGACTCCATGTGGAACCACCCCTGTGGGCCCCGGAGGGTGGAACTTTTTAAATTTTTAATCATTTTATTGGGGTTCATACAACTCTTATCATAATCCATGCATACATCAATTGTATAAAGCACATTTATACATTCACTACCCTCATCATTCTCCAAACATTTGCTCTCCATGTAAGTCCCTGGCATCAGTTACTCATTTTCCCCCTCCCTCCCCACTCCTCCCTCCCTCTTGAACCCTTGATAATTTATAAATTATTATTTTGTCATATATCACACTGTCCGACCTTTCCCCTCACCACCTCTCTGCTGTCCATCCGCCAGGGAGGAGGCTATATGTAGATCCTTATAATCAGTTCGCCCTCTCTACCCCACCCTCCCTCCACCCTTCTGGTATCGCCACTCACACCACTGGTCCTGAAGGGATCATCCACCCTGGATTCCCTGTGTTTCCAGTTCCTATCTGTACCAGTGTACATCCTCTGGTCTGGCCAGATTTGTAAGGTATAATTGGGATCATGATAATGGGTGAGGAGGAAGCATTTAGGAACTAGAGGAAAGTTGTATGTTTCATCTTTGCTTCACTGCACCCTAACTGGCTTGTCTCCTCCCTGCGACCCTTCTGTAAGGGGATGTCCAGTTGCCTACAGATGGGCTTTGGGTCTCCACTCCACACTCCCCCTCATTCACAATGATGTGATGTTTTGTTCTTTGATGCCTGATAACTGATCCCTTCGACACCTTGTGATCACACAGGCTGGTGTGCCTCTTCCATGTGGGCTTTGTTGCTTCTGAGCTAGACGGCCGCTTGTTTACCTTCAAGTCTTTAAGACCCTAGATGCTCTATCTTTTGATAGCCGGGCTCCATCAGCTTTCTTCATCACATTTACTTATGCACCTGTCTCATCTTCAGCAATCGTGTCAGGAAGGTGAGCATCATGAAATGCCAGTTTAATAGAACAAAGTATTCTTGCATTGAGGGAGCACTTGAGTGGATGCCTGATGCCCATCTGCTACCTTAATACTAAACCTATAAATATATGCACATAGATCTATTTCCCCATCATCATTCAGAGGGTGTAAATCTTTACGGGGCAGAGAGACCCATCTTTTGGTTGCAACTATTAAAAATAAGTCTATATTTTCAGGTAGCTGTGCACAAAACATCTTTTTATTTTAAATGGCATGTTACTGAACTGTGGAGCTGGCTAGTAGAAACGTTTACCATCCTCCACAGGCTCTGTGCAGAGTGACTCCTGTGTCCAGAGCCAGCTCCCTATGCACGGCCTGTGCTGTAAACCATTTCTCACCTCCTCAGTGGAGGAAGGGATGCATTTGACTTGTGGTGCTGGCGGGGGGTATTCAAAGTACGATGGGCTGCTAACAGGGGTACTTGGAAGGTGAGTTCAGCCAGAAGGTTCCTAGAGGCAAGGATGGCGAGACTTCATCTCACAGCCTTTGGACATGTGGTCAGGGAAGCTAGTCCCTGCAGAAACACCTCATGCTTGGTCAAGGAGAAGGGCATTGAAAGAGGGGAAGAAGGTGTCTTGGCACAGATGCTCCCACAAGGGGCTTACACATAGAAGTCATTGGGAGAGAGTGGCACAGGATGGGGCAGTGTTTGCTTCTGGTGTGCTCAGGGTCCCCTTGTGTCATGACTGACCAGGTGGCAATGACCAACGCATCAACCACCTTGAAACCTTTCTGCTTTCTGTGCCTGTGGACAGAACTCCTCGTGTACTCTGAGCAGCCTTAGAGCACACCCGTCTATGCCTGTTGCCTGCATGTCAGTGCCTGGGCACCGCAGGCTCTCCGTTGGACATCTCCCAGGCTGACACCAAGAGCAGGCCGTCTGTGGTCTTCGATGACGTCTCGAGGTTCCTTCCCAAGCTCATTCTGGGCCTTGGCATAATGTATTTCCTTGAAATGGTAGGTCCAAGGTCATTGTCTTGTGGTGGCTCTTTTCTAGGGCTTTCTCTCAGCTCTGAAATGCCTCTTCCAGGTTCTGGCCCAGTGGCACTCTCACAGGGGGATTTGCTTGTTCAGAGCCAGCAGGACTTCTGTGTCTCATCTGTTCCTACCAAGTAGCTCGATTGATGGAGTGGCTCTCCCCTCACATTCCCCGAAAGGGAGTATCCTGGGTGCCTGCTCCATCAAGGTTCTAGGGTTCTTGAGGGATCATCTAGAATTTACCCACCATACCATCCCATATTACAGACACGGAGAAATTCCCAGGCATTGCATTCCTAGGCTAGAGTCCCACTGCCGATGATAGCTATAAAGCAGGGATCTGATTACTCCCAGCCTTTCAGAAATGGTGCACATTCATTTCACGCCAGGTTGGCGGTCATGATCCCTTCAAGAGTGCCCTGAGTGGGCACAACTGGACTGCCGTGTGGATACAGTGTGGAACAGGGGCCAGTGGTCAGTTCAGGAGCTGTTTATTCTTGGTCTGCAATGAGTTAAGTGCAAAAATGGAGATTAAATGTTGAGAGATACTTATGGAAATATGATATTGATGTCACATGCAAGCACATGATGCTTTTGTGTTTTAAACGAAGTTATAGACCCAATGGTTGAGATCTCTTCCTCTCACACCCAAACAGAACGACAAAAGTGAACGCCAGAGGCTGGTCCTTTGCTGCACAGGCGTGTGCTTGTGCAGAGCACTGGAAGCAGTGCTGTGTCCTCAGACGTGTGCGCTGGAGCGGAGGGCCTCCGATTATCCCACCGACCCCTTAGACCACAGCAGTGCTGGGGAACTTCTTCCTCGTTGAGTCTTGCTACACCAGTCCCGGAACACTCTGCATGGATTTCCCAAGAATTTGTCGGTGTGGGTGAATTCTGAAGCCCCGGAAGGCCCAGGTGGGCATTGTTGTATGATTGATTTACAAGTATTTGGAGAAACTCTCTTACTGACCTGCCAAGGCATTGTACTCAGAGTTCTTGGGGGGCAGTTACCGTAACCCACAGGAAACAGCGTCTGCACCTGAGGTTTCAAAGGTGGAACTAGAGGGAGTGTCTGAGAGGGCCTGGTGGAATGGGCTTGAGCAGGGGCCCCAAGGAAGCTGCCCTCTGTCTCCCAGGTTCTGCTGCTGCTCTGCTGCCCCCTTGATCTCTTCCGCAGCCCCTGTGCCCCTGCTGAAGAAGGCTGCCAGTCGCTTCGCAAGTGCACATCTCTGAACTTGCAGTGTCCCGTGGAAGCTGGTGAATGGTGCTGACCTTTGATCCCAAATCCCCAGGGAAGAGTGCCAGTCCAGCCAGCTACCCACTTTGGAGAATGTGATTGATGAGTACAGTTTTGGCATCCTGGGTCCAGTCAGATGGGTTTTTGGTGGGCAGAAGACTCCAGCATGTCTGCTGCTGTGGTGCAGGCACAGACCCCGGCTAACATTCTCTACAGGTAGCATGTGCTAATGAGCTTCCTGAAAAATCATCAGTGAAGACCTGTTTGACACTTGGAAACGCAACCATTGTCTGAAGTGCCCTGTTTTCATTACGAACAAATATCAACAGAGACACATGATTTTTTTCACCCAGAAAAGTCTCTTCCTTCAGAACAGAAAGACCTTGAGCAGCATCCAATTACTCCTGTACCTCCTAATTTGATAGCTTGAAAGTGTTTGGCAGTCTTTCGGGGTGTCAGTGGAGATGTCCTGTCCCTACCCCGTGCTGCACGAGAAGGTGTGGCTGTCAACTTCCAGCCTTGAAAGCCCTAAGGGACGGCTTTGCTCGGCCCTGTTGGGTCAGGTGACCAGATTTTAACATTGGTAAAGCGGGACACCATTGTTAAAACTCATATCCTGGAGAAATAGCCACATGGCAGCTGAAAACCGTATACCCTCGCTTGTCGTGCATTCTTTCGAAAAATCGGGACTTTTTTAAAATGCCACGGGATGTGGGAAAATTTGTTAAAAATTGGACTGTCCCGCCAAAAATGGGACGTTTGGTCACCTACCTTACTGTTGGGCACTATGGGTTGGAGACCACTTGATGGTTGTGCCCCACCCCCACCCCAGTTATTTAAATGAGGAATAGCATTTTATATTGAATTGTGATAATAGTATATCATTTGATGCTACTTAAGTGATTTCTTTTACTCTTAACACATGTAGGTCAAGTGACTTCTTCAGTTTAAAACACCATGAATAAAAAATGGGGGAGCAGAAAAAGCCAATTAGACAATAATTTCAGATTTCTGAAGAAAGCATTTCCCAATATCGATTGCTTTTCACTTGATTACACTGACTCTCTTCAGCTGTTTGTTGGGGATAGCTCGTCATGCACAGGCTGCGCTTGTTCTACACGGATAATGAGAGGAGGAAGGAAGGATTTGTCTTACATAAATCAATAACCATCAAGCAAATAATCATACTGAATGTTTCCAAGTATGGTATTTAACCCAGAACATACTGAACTCTCTGGTCAGAGTGATTCAGCCTCTGGCTGTGTGCTGTCTCCTGCGTCCCGGTTTACTTCCCAGAATAGCTCACAGGTCGCGGTCTGATGGGGAGGAACGGGCAGAGGGGCTGGCAGCAGCTGCGGAGACTCCAGTCTGAAGTTGGAGGGTAGGACTTGTGAGTCTCCAACTAACGCAGCTCACTGACTCCTCTTGGTTGAGCCTTGGCTTTGGCTCACCAGTTGGATTTCCTGTGTTGGGTGAAGCGAGGCCACCTCAAATAGCTTGTAATTCCATGTAAGCCTGGCTAATATTTTTAAGTAAGCAAATATTTGAGGGACTTCTGTGCTCAAAGATGCTCCACCATGTGCCCTGGACAATCACTAAAGTTCAGGACCTCAGAGGGCTTCTATTCCAGAGCCATGCTATTGCTATAAAGCTCCAAAATACAGTACAGAAAACAAGTCATGAGAGGAGGGAAAGAAAGAAAAAGAAATTCAGAAGAGGAAGCTGTACATTCAACAAACCCACTGAATGCCTGATGGAAACTGGGCTCTGTTTGCTTTACTATTTATCCATCCATCTATCCATTCATTCAGCATTCACATATACATCAGCCCATGGTCTCTTAGCCCATGGGTAGGAGAGGAGAGTCAGCTCAGAGGCTGACGGTTACAGACCGGTTCCAATGAAACATCGCTCTCAGCTTCACCCGCCTTGGCCAAACACTGCAATGGAGGAGATACGAGGAGCTGGAGACCCTCCAGCAGAAGGAGCCATTCATTGTGTTCTAGAGTGTTTGGAAAAGGGTTCCCGGAACAGGAGCTATATGATTGGGGTGCTGAAGAAGTGGTAACAGCAGTGGTTCTCAACCGTCCTCATGCCGCGACCCTTTCATACAGTTCCTCATGTGGTGGTCACCCCCCAGACCAGAAAATTATTTTTGTTGCTGCTTCGTCACTGTCATTTTGCTACTGTTATGAATCGCGTGCCCCCTGTGAAAGGGGTAGCTTTCCCCACAGGTTGGGAACCACTGAGTCAGAGCTTGCTGGGCAGGGGAGATGAGACCAGGCAGAAGTGCTGCATGTGGAAAAACACACCTCCTGACGACTCTGCACGTCTAGCTTGGAACCCTCTCAAAATGAAAGGGGGGGAGGGATTCTTTTGAGAAATAAGAGCTCTAGAACTGAAACAACTGTATGTCCAGAAACTTGGAAAATCCATGGAGAATGCATGTCCCTCCCTCTCCCACTCCACCAGAAAATTTAAACCTATTGGAAGCAAAGATTAGGAATTTAAGTTGGAATCACAGCAGGAGAGCCAGCTCTACATATGTGTTAGATTATATTTTGAAATGATGTAAGCACTTTGCCCATGAAGGAGAGCAAGGTTTTTGATAGGACTGAAAAATCAAAGAACAGCAAGAACAGAAAAAGGAACAACCCTTTGAGAAGTGTCTGCACATTTAACTTTGGAAACCCTAGCTGAGATATTCAGGAGATGTCTTTCCTGGGGTTTGGATTCAGCCTTTCTTAACTTTCTTTCCTTTTTCCAGCTGCCTTTTGATGGGGGGAGGAAAGGCAGCTGTTTGCCTAATGATGCATATTTGCATTTTTGCAAATGATCTTGCTCTTATTGTTAAGGTTTTCAGAGGAGGTGGAAATGCTTAGAAAGAGGAAAGCCCCCTCAAAGGGGATGGGTGTTGCACATTCAAAGCAGAGAGCAAAGAAAGCAAGGCAGAGGAAGCAAAACGTATTTTGCATGTAGATGCTGTGGCTGAAGGCCAGGCACCTGCCAGGTGGGAGTTGTTAGAAGTGATAGACTGAGTATTGACTGAGAACACATCCAGCCTCACCTGTTCACATTTGAAACACTGCCAGGTCTAATTCTCTTGAGTGTCAACTTACCTTTTCTATTAATTTCTTGCTCTAACAGATGCCCAGTCATATTGCCCTCTTTAGAGGTTTTCTATTTTGCTTTTCTTTATTCATTTTTTAATATTATAGGACGAACCAGTGCATCTGTGCACTAAAATGTGCTCAGTGGTCTTACTTGCTCTTCTCACAAGAAAAGACATTTCCCTTGTTAGCAGCCTGTAACCACTTGGATCACTTTTCTATTACTGCTGACCATTCAGAGGGTAGCTTAGTGTGTTACATATGAGTTCTGCTACTAGGTCAACAGTTCGAAACCACCAGCCACTCCATGGGAGAATGAGTAGGCTTCCCAAATTGAGTTACAGTCACAGAAACTCACAGGGACAGTTGTCCCTTGCCCCATAGGGTCACTCCGAGTTAGGCTTGAGTGGATGGCATGTGACTTTGGTTTGAAGAGTTAATATTGCCAGATGAGATTGCTAGTTCCTAGATGGCCAAGAGGCTATCTTGCATGTTTTGTTGCAGCATTTCGTGGTTGCTGACTTTGCTTGCTCAGAGCCAACCAGTTGGCTTCATATCCATTTTTATTCATGGTGACCCCTTGACTCCAAGGTGCTCTGATTGAACTTGAATTGTCAGCCTTCTGGTTAGCCATCAAAGAGCCTTAGCCATTCACACAACCCAGAGAAGCCTTCCTTGAATATAGTATATATTCTCGCACATACATGAAAAGACCTCAAAAGGATTGTGGAAAAAATTCTTATCTTCTCATTTAATTTTCTCATGAACGTTTTGGGAAATATACATATATATGTTCTATTAGTTGTCTTAGAGTTAATTCTTACTTAGAATGATTTCTGTGCTGTGTGTCTTTGTGTGTATGTACATATGTCTCTGTGTGTGTGTGTCCAGTGCGGTTCCCACTCAGGGCAGCCCATTGCTCCAAAGTAGACTGTTCCCCATGGCCAGTTCAGTGCTGTGATTGTGATAAAGTAGATCACCAAGTCTTTCTCCCAAAGCATATCTGAATGAACTCTTGGCCACCAACGTTTTGGTCAGTAGCCAAGCACTCAGTTTGTGCCACCAAAGGTCTCAATCGTGCATACACCAAGGAGAGTCAGCATCAGCCTGGGAGGAAGGCTTGCGAACAACCTGCAGTCTGCAGGTGACACAGCCTTCTTTACTGAAGAGTGAGGAGGCCTGGAAGCACCTGCTGATGAAGGTCAACGATTGCAGCCTTCTGTATGGTGATACAAACTTGGAACTATAATGTGGAGAGCAGTCAACTTTTTCAGCCTTCTGGGTATAAAATGAGCCATTAGACACAGGAGTGGTCACTTCCCTGCCATCAGGAATGAAGAGCCAAGAGTGGAGTATGTCCCTGGGACCCACTTTCCTTGCACATTGAGCCTCCTTGATCGAGGGGTAGAAGGCTGCGCCACCAAAGCAAGGGCAGCAACAGGGTCAAACGTGGAGCATGAGATCCAGTGGTGTGCTTCCCAGGCCAGGAAGTGAGCGAAGCTGAGAGCCTTTGTGTGGGGGACTCACTGGGGGGTAGGGTGCCTCTAGTTTTGCTGACCCGCAGAGCCAGCTGCGGCTGAGTGCCTTGGACGGAGACTTGTAGAGGAGTGGGATGTCTTTGGGGCATTGATTGGCAGCCCGAAATGAGCTGTGTAACATGGCTGGAAGTGGGCAGAGCCATTCCACGGGGTTAAAGACCAAAGAAAGACTGCCTGTAGGTACAGCCGATAAGAGATTTTCATGACCAAAGAACTATGTCCTGGCCATTCCTGATCGTGAATTGTAACCCTCTGAACGTCTCTAATAAACCTCCTAACCATGATTATTGTCTGAGTCCCATGTGGCCATGGGAATGATTACTGAACCCAGCAGGCACGTGGAGAGCACCATGGGAGGGACAGTTGGTGTCAGAAATGGTCAAGTGATGGGAGGGTGGAGGACCTCAGCCTCCTAGGAACGGACGCTGGCCTGGTGCTGCCCCTTCTCTGACCCCCTTGTGCATTCAGAGGGGGTGAGAGTCTTACCCCTTGTCCTTTCCTACAGGATGCTACCTCAGTGAAGACATCCGCCATGAACTCACGGTGGACGATCATAATAAACTGTGATACAGACATTGAGCCTTTCAAAAATCCAAATAGTTCTGAACTAGGAAAACTCACTTCTCTACAAAGATTTCAGATTAGGCTCATGAACCCCCGCTTACCTTTAAAGTTGGCACCAGGGAGCCTTTGCTCTGCCTGGAAGGTTGTCCCCCTTATTCCATTACCAGCCTCTTAGGGCCCCCATTCGTAACCTCCAAAATACCCAGGCCTCTAGGACTCGCTAAGGAGCCCTCATGGTATAGTTGTTATGGGGTGGGCTACGATCCACAACATCACAAGTTCAAAACCATCAGCCTCTTCTCTAGAGGCAGACAGGGCATTCTACTCCCATAACCAGTTAGTCTTGGAAACTCACAGGGGCAGTTCTGCCCTGTCCTCTCGTGTCACTAGGAATTGGCGTCGACCTAATGGCAGTAAGTTTAAGGGTGGTTTGGTTTTTTACTTTTGTAACTCTATGGTGTCACCCTGTTTTACAGTTATTCTGGTATACATAGCTTCCATATGCGATGTGATGTAATGAATGCACTTGTTCCATTGAACCTCCTCTGTGTCTTTTCTGCAGGACTGTGTGTCCCATGAGGGCAGGGGCTGTGGTTGGTGGGCTCATCATCTGGTCCACTTTGGACCTCTCTGGCAGGGAGGAGCTGCTCCTGGGATGCCCTAGCAGTGCAGTGGGGGCTGTGGCCCTTGCCTGCTGTGTCCACCTCCTGTTCTCAGAGGACCCCAGTGCAGAGGTGGAGCTGGTCGTGACCTAGCAGGGTTCTGAAGAGCCCTTTGCTGAGGACCAGTTGCCCGTCAGACCATAGAAGGCTGCATCTCAAAAGGAAGTGTTCCGTCTCAGTCCCTGTCTTGTGCCTACCTCCTGTCACTATAGAGACAGGGAGTTCTCTAGGTGGTCTCTGATCCTGAAAGGGAGGTGGCTCACCAGTCAGAGATATTAGACAGTCATCAGCCGTCAGATGGTCCTTGAGCTTCTTCCCAGATTGATTTTCACCCACATTCTTAGGACAGGAAGAAAGCGGTCACCAGAACATCAGTCTACTTTTCTCTCATGAGATACATTGCAGGCAGGCTTTCTTAGGTAATGCAGAGTGAAGAGAATGTATCATTTCCTCTGACCTAGGTCTTCTGGCCTTTGCTTTCAAAGATGCACTGGCCATGGGCTCCAGTTGAGAGGTCTGGGCTTTGGTTTATTTGCCCATGAGACATGGATGTCTTTGCTTAAGGGTCAGTCAAGGTAGCTGCTAATGTCCCGGTGCCCCCATCCTGCCATGTGCTGCGTGCCTGTGTTGCATCTCTGGCCTGAGTCTTAATGAGAGTTTCACCACGTGAGGGCTTCCTGAGTTTTGTTCTTAACCCCAGCATTCACTCACTGCATGGTTGGAACTTTCCCTTTCCCACTTTGAGCCTGTGTTCTCACATGTCAACATAAGGGTCCTAGCTCTCATTGCTAGACCAGTTGACTAGAGAAACAAATCCAGAGACACTCATGTGTATAAGAGAAAGCTTTATATCAAAGAGCAACTGTATACTGAAAAATCATCCCAACCCAGTTCAAATCAAGTCCCTAGTCCGATATTAGTCCATATGTGTGATCCTAGTCTATCAATTCCTCTTCAGACTGAAGCAGCACATGCAATGATGCTGAATGCAGGAAGATCACAGGCTGGTGGGTGGAAAGTCTTGTGGATCCAGTGACAGTGGAAGCATGTCAGCACTGGCGTGGGTCTCCATGTGGCTCTCCAGCTCTCTTGAGTGTGTCTCCTCAACAGGAAGGTGATGCAGAGACAGAGAGAAAGTTCCCAGAATCCGCATGAGAAGGCTATGTCCACCAGGAGGCATCATCAGGCTGTGACTTGATAGACAGGCTAACCTCCACCCCTTCACTCTTAATATCCTCAAGTTGACAGGAGTTTATGTAACTACTACACTCCCCAAGGTTTTGTTGTGAGGCTTAAATGGAATGATATGTGTGAAGTGCATGGCACAGGGAAGGGCTTGATCATGGTCATCTGTATATTTTACATCTTCCTGGGGTTCTTTAAAGGAGCCCTGATGGCACTTGAAGTAGACTCATGGGTTGTATGTTAGGCTACTCCCTGCAAGGTCAGCAGTTTGAACCTACCACTCTGGGGTAACACTATGAGTCTGCCTGCTCCCATTAAGATGTACAGTCTTGGAGACCCTGGGGAGCAGTTTCATTCTGCCCTGTAGGGTTGCGATGAATCGGCACCAATTCAATGCCATTGTTTGGGTGATGCTGCTGCAAGAGAAACATTGGGCTTCCCACCACAAGGACAGAGACTCGGACTGCAGGGACAGTCACTGTTGAATGTGGTTCTTCTAGCCAAAGACTCCAACTCCCACCAACGGACCTTTCCCTGCCTGGGTAAGAAAGTGGGGTGAATACTGATAGGAGTGCCATCCTGCTGTGTATAAAATGAGCCCTCTGAGAAGCCAGGAAAAAAAACACCTCATTACCAGCAAGCAATAGGAGTGGAACAAGTCCTCTAAGTCCAAGTTCCATGAGTAGTGAACTTTCTGGATCCAGAGACAGCTGTATCATCAGAGGAACAGCAACAGGACCAGGAGATGGAGCATAGGTGCTTCCAACCACGGAGCACATTCTGTGCAGGAGGCTGGCTTGTGAAGGTGGGGTGCCTTTGGGCACTTAATTGGGAAAGTTGGACTTGCTGACACACAGCAGTGGAGCGGAGTGTCCTTGGGCTGAGACTTACAGGAGTGGGGTGCCTCTGGACACTTAATTCAGGGAGCTGATTTAAGCTGAGTGCCTTCAGGTTGAGGCTGATAGCAGAGTGGTGTGCCCTTTGATCATTTGTTGACAGACTTGACAGAACTTTGTAACATGTCCCCATGAACAGTTCAATCCTGAGCATTTCTCGCTGGCTTTACAACTTGTTAACTTCCTTAATGAACCTTTAGCCATGAATTTTGTCATGAGTTCTGTGTAACCATTGCAGTGGGTATGAGAACCTGGAGATAAATGCTGAAACATGAATCAAGGCAGCCCACGAACCCATCAGCCACACAGTGGGAGAAAGATAAGGCTGTCTGGATCCATAAAAGTTTACAGCATGGATTTGCAAACATATTTGGTCTATCACTTCCTTTTGAGGAAAAAAAAAAACCTCATATGGCAATTAAAAACTTTTGCTGTACAGCCCATACTCCAGGATAAAGTGTATCTAATTGTGCACCCTATCCCACCCCGGATCATCCATGCTACCCTAGGGGTGGTATCACCCACTTTGGAAAACAGTGATTTACAGTTTCATAAATGCTGTATAGAGTTGCTATGAGTTGACATTAAGTAGCAGTAGGTTTTTTAATTAGCCCAAAACCATTAACTCCTTTGGCTTGTTAAAATTTTAAATTCAACAAACTGCAAAAATATTCGATGATTTAGGCAAACTATATGGAATTGCTGATACAGAATGTTTTTTTACTCAAAAAAACAGTTTTTTTAGCTCAACTTGTGTGGTCATTATATAATCTTGTGTCAGCTTGAGGATTTTAAGAGTAGAGTCTAGCCTGTCAATCAGATCACAGCCTGATGAGGTCTCCTTGTGGGCATGGCCTTCTCATGAGGATTCTGGCAATTGCCTCTTTTTCTCCTGGGCGGCGGACCATACACTCCCTCTGCTTCCCCTTCCTGTTGACAAGCCACATGGAGCCACACCGATGGCAACCAGAGCCCTGGAGATGCGTCCACTGCCATTAGAACCACACGACTTTTCACTCACTGGCCTGGGATCCTCCTGCATTCGGCATCCATGTGAATGGCTGCGTGAGTCTGAAGAGGGACTTATGGACTGGTACTGGCCATATGGACTAACATCAGATGTGAGGACTTGGTCTGCACTGGGCTGGAATGTTTTCTCAATAGACAATTGCTCTTTGATATAAAGCTCTCTCTTACACATATATGAATGTCCCTGGATTTGTTTCTCTTGTCAGCTCAGCCTAACACAACTTAGAACTTCTCTGTGTGTCTAGCAGGAGGTCCAGACAGACAACCACGGGATGTCTGTGTGTTGGACCGGAACCCCAAGAATCTCTTGTGCTTGATCATGCAAGAGGGCTGGGAAGTTACAAGAAGACAGGGGTGGAAGGGAGAGGAGCGTGTCTGTGAGTCAAGTCTCAAGACGCCCAAGGGCAAGTGCTGTGCAGAAGACTTGGAAAAAACCGACAGCCTCCCTCATTAGCTCTTCTTTTCTCTGTCTGAAAACAAAGCAAACAAACAAACAATTGAAAAGGATTCCTCAAGTCTTTCACAAGTAACCCATGCCTGTTCGCATGCCTATTTCATTTATTACAAGTTAGAAATAAAGTTAGAATAAATAATACAGTACATGAATAACATAATGAATTCATGTAATAAATAAATTAAGGGTTGGCAGATGAACAAGAGAGTTGGGCTGAGAGAGGAAAGCATATGAATAATTTTCCAGAAAAATTCAAATCTAATATGTCACTTCTGTTCATTACCTGGGCATTAAAAAAGGAGCCTGTAATCTCTTCAGAAAGGCCAGCTTACCCCTTAAGCTAGCATCTCATCTCTGGAAATTTAAAAATGCTAAGTCTGGTTCTGCAAGGTGGCAATGCCATTGTTTGAATACAAGAGGAATGTATCAGAATTAGAAGGGGAGAATAATAAAAAATGAGCTTACCAGACACACATGCCATTTATAACCCAGTCTCTTGGTTTGCCCATCTCCTTCTACTATGCAATAGTCCGTGGCTAAAAACCACTACCATATAGTCCGTCTGTCTGATAGTGACCCTGTAGGGCAGAGTAGAACTTCTCCTTAGGGTTTCTGAAGCCATAAGTCTTTATAAAATCAGACAACCTCGTCTTTCTCTCAAGGAGCAGCTGTCGGGTTTTAGTTTTATTTTTTCAGCTGTTGGGTTTTAACTGCTACCCTTATGGTTGAGCAGCTCAGCGCACCTTCCCCAGAGCATCTGGCGGCCACCAACGTGTCACTAACTAAAGCAAGGCGATCCGCAAGCTCTTCAGAGACCAAGATGACGGCAAACCTTACTCTTGATTTCACTTGCCGTAAGCTTCACACAGAACTATAGGAAGCAGGTTTTACTTTAAAGAAAGAACAAAACAATGCAAAACAACAACAACAACAGCAGCAAAAGACAACCTGACCCCATTACTAGTGCCATCAAAAGCTAAAAATTATCTAAGCCCTTTAGATTTTTCCCCCCACAAGATTCCAGGTCTTTGTGCAATGAACACATAATAAAACATAGTTCAAACTTGTGATATATTTTAAATGTCTAGATTAAATACATTACTACATTTAACAATGAATCCCCATACAGTTTAATGCTCTTCCCATGTGAACACAGGATACAGTAAAAAGAAATGGTAATGTGTGGCTGTCTGGTCCAGGAAACAATACAACTATAACTGCAAAACGCACCGCCATCAAACCAGTGCTGACTGTTTGTAACCCCTGTGGGTTTCTGACTTTGTAACTTTATGGGAGTAGAAAGCCCAGTCTTTCTCCTTAGGAGCTGCTGGTGGTTTTGAACTGCTGACCATGCGGATCACAGCCCAGCACACTACCAGGACTCCCTTCAACTATAGCCACCTTTATATTTGTATCATGGTACCTTTGTGACGGTCCCTGTAATCTCTTCAGAAGAGAATCTGGAAAGTCTAAATAGGCCTTTGAATGTGAGACTTAGATTCCATAGCCCATCTGGCTCTTGGGACCGACCCTGGAGTTGCCCTGAGCTGGAGCTGCTGGACAGCTCTTTGGGTTGTCTCCATTCTTGTCTGTGTTTATCCGAAACCTTTCCTTCACACTACCTTCTCTTCCTACTAGGGTTCAAGTCCCTCCCTTCCTCCCTCCTCCCTCCGCCTTGCATTTCCTGAGCAGGTGTTTGGATTTGTTTTCCTCAACTTCCATGCCTATCATTTTCACTTATCTTTGCCCTTCGACCTCCCACCCTATCTCTGCTGTGAAAAGGTCCTTACCTAGTCACCAAGTCAGGTTTGATGGGAAGAAGAAGGCCCTCCAGGCATCCCAAGTAGACACTTAGAGGCTCACGTGTTGGTTTGAAGAACTGGGCTCAGTGAAAAACTGAAGCCAGCCTTCTGAAATTCAGGAAATTCTGTAACCACAGAAAACTGCCCCCCAGAGCTTGATGGTCTGTAGCCAAACCAAAGGGAACCCACCGCCTTGGAGCCCCTCGACTCTCAGCGATCCTCCGCCCAGAGGAGAACTGCCCTGTGCATCCCGCGGCAGTAACTCTGTGGAAGCTGAACGTGTTCTCTTGCTCCCTCGGAGTGATGCCTTCTGAATCGTCTGTAAAAGACCCCTCTGGCTGCCCGGTGGAGCATGGACCGTAGGCACCAGAGTGGAATCTGGGAGACCATTTAGAGCCTGGACAGGGCGGGGAGAAGGGGGATACTACGTTGGCTTGAGTTGTAACCAGGGAGGTGATGAGGAAAGTGGGAGATAGGGTGAAGGTTGAAGGGAAAGATCCCTCTGGACTTAGCGATGGATTGCACATCATGGAATACCCTTGGCCTCATCCTCACTCCTCCAGCCCCTCCTTGCTTCTGGTTATTCCCTTCTCATTCTTTCACCACCGGTTCATTACCAGAGCAGTTTTCCGCATTAACGTTCGGGTCTGATCGTCTCATTTTTCTGTCCACTCAGACCTCTTCAGCACCTAGGTGTCCATAGACCCAGGGTCACTGGGCCCTTGCACCTGAACTCCACTTGCCTGCCTTTTGTGTCTCTCTCCCACACCCTCCCCCACACCTCCCCGCTCCTTGTTGCCCGCAAAGGCAGTAGGCTCTTGCCTGTAACTTTTTACTGGTCCTGCACCATTCCTCTTGGCTCCCCGGTTAACCTCCAATGACCCTTTCACTTGGACTTAATTCCACATGGTATGGGAAACCTGAACACGAGTTCTCCATAACGGCAGTCAGATTTGCTCTTTGATCTGAGTTTCTAGAACACTAAAACCTCTCTGCTCTTTGTGTTTTACTCCATCTGTAAAGTTGGGTGATATCTGTGTTTTCTCTTATACGTGCTTGACTGAATTAGTTGACTAACTTACAGTTTGGCGCATAGTTAGTGTGGAACTCAACATATGTGCCCTACGTGTGACCTCTTGTCATCCTGTTGTATGGCTCTCCTGTTACAATCTGGATCCCATTGTCTAATGTACCCCTCTGACCTTGACTCTGATGTGTCAGTCTTCTTCATCTCGTATGCCCTTAGCTTAATTATGCTCATTCATCGCCATCATCATCAGTGTCAGTAATACTGAGAACTAACACTAATGGATGTTTACAGTGTGCCAAGGATATGTTATGCTCCCATCCAAACTGAAGCTGTCTGGTAAACATTTGGATGGATGGATGGAAGAAAGGGAGAAAAGAAAACAAGAGGAAATCAGAACAGTGATTTCCATATTTAAAATTCATCTTGAGTGGCTCTGTCTGCGTGGACTGGGGTGATTCTGCATGACTCCATTTCCACTTCATTCATTTCCGGCCCTGGTTGGGCTGCGGCCGGGGGCTGATTACTGCTACCACCCTCACCGTCCGGGTCAGTGTCTCAATGGTGCCATCCTTCAGAGGAGCTGGCTTTGACTCTGTTCCTCCCGCTCTGAGGACCTCCGTCAAACCCTTCGGTAATGGCTCTTGCTCCCTTCCATCTACAGCCTCGCTGAACACAGATGTGCCCCGTGAAGCTGAGGGAGGGCTCCAGAGAGAGGGCTGTGGAGAAGCAGCCTGTGGGAGCGGGTGCACAGCCCCGTGTTTAGCACACAAGCTCGGGAGCCCTTTCCCTGGCAGCAGAATCCACTTTCACATCACCTCCCTGTAACTGCGAACCCAGAGTGTTGCTCCCCCTTCTCCCTGCAGGAGTCAGCTGTGGGCGGCACAGACGGTGACGTTTTCTTGTTCCACTCAAGCTGTTCCAGGCCAGGAAATCTTGTTTCCTCCCAGGCCCTCGCCAGAGTAATGTTCCATCCTTGTGTGGCACCCTTTAGGACATGTGTTTCTGCGTGCATGCTCAGCAGATCCGCACACCGCGGTGCAGGTGGGGATGCTATGGCTTCAGTTCATCAGCGCTCGGACAAATGCAGCTTTGTCAGGAGTCATATGGTGAGCGGCGAGGAAAGCTTGGACTCACATCTTGGCTCCTTTGGGTTTTAGACCAGCTAGGTAGGACGGGACTGTGCCCAAAGGGTTAAAAGACCCTTTCGAGGGGTGAAGCCATTTGTTTCCCGGAGCCTTGCACCATTCTGTTAGCCTGATAGGTGCTTAGCACAGACTTGCAACTTGAAATTGAACCAAGGTAGTGGGAAGCGTAATCCTACAAGGAGCCTGGGGATGCTCTGTAAGCCTTTCTCGCCGGCACCCACACCCTCGTTACTCACAGGGGCTGAAGCTCATCCCTTCACGAGTTCAAGGTGCCTCCAGGATTTTGCCAGGATGAATTCTAGGAACACCTTTCTTAAAAAACATTTTATTGGGGGCTCATACAACTCTTATCACAAACTATACATCCATTGTGTCAAGCACATTTGTACATTTGTTGACATCATCATTCTCAAAACATTTTCTTTCTACTTGAGCTCTTGGTAACAGCTCCCCCTTTTTACCCTCCCTCCCCCCATCAAGAACACTTGATAATTTATAAATAATCATTATTTTGTCATGTCTTACACTGTCCGACATCTCCCTTCACCCACTTTTCTGTTGTCCGTCCCCCCGGGAGTGGGTAATATGTTGATCCTTGTGATAGGTTCCCCATTCTACCCCACCTCCCCCTTCCCCTCCTGGTATCACCACTCTCGTTATTGGTCTAGAAACACCTTCTGAGTAAACTGAAAAAGATATCATTAAGAACTGGAACAGAATGTTCTTCACCGTTGTCAAAGCCTCTGCGATGTGCCATCCCCTTAGGGCAGTGGTTCTTAACCTGTGGATCGAGACCCTTTTGGGGGTCGAATGACCTTTCACAGGGGTCGCCCGATTCATAACGGTAGCAAAATTACAGCGATGAAGTAGCAATGAAAATAATTTTATGGTTGGGGGCTCACCACCACATGAGGAACTGTGTGAAAGGGTCTCGGCATTAGGAAGGTTAGAACCACTGTCTTAGGGGGAAACACATGTGGATCTCCTCGCAATGCCATAGCCACTCTTCACTATGGACTCCCCCTCAGGAAGTGAATGGCAGTCCCATTGCCCACAAAGGAAATCAGCCTGTTCCCAATGAACTGTAGGGATCCTGGGGGTGGGGGTGGGGATGGCACTTCTCTAGGTTTATGGTTAGCGAGCCTCGGTTTGGGTAGTGGACTCTGGACCACCCCCAGGAGGGCCCCATAGGCAGAAGAAGACAGTTCTTCCGAATGCTGGATGGTTTGGAGGAAGTCTCTGGGGCTCAGACATAGTGCCTTCTTGCCCTGCCTCCTCCTGTGCTGCTTGCGCCCTGAGCAGCCCTTCCAGCAGGGCTTGGCTGTTACCCATCGTCAGCAGCTTGGCGAATGCTGCAAGGGAGGGCTGCAGCCTTAATTGTAGATTCAGATGGCCTCATTTTTGAAATTGCCTATCCACTTTGATAGCAGCTATTTGTTTGCCCGGCCTTAAAGGGACAGCCCCTGCCTCCCATGGAGGAGCTGCCCTCCATGGAGAACAGGCAGTAGGATCACAGGGAGACCCAGGAACAGCCTGCGGCTGGACAAGGACAGTCTCCTCCTTGGGAAGGCCAGGAGAACTTGAAACATCAGTGGAGGTAATCCTGCAGTGTGGCTTGTAGCTCAAAGGAGAGAAAGCAGGAATCCTCAGCCTGGACCAGTTAGCAATGCCATGAGAAGTTGAAAAGCCATCAGTGCTGTCAAGGATTTCATTGTACTTAGATCCACCATCAGCGCCCACTGAAGCAGCAGTCAGGAACTCAGATGGCATGTATGGGGCAAGCCTGCTGTGAAGTATTCAGGAGTAAAGCTGTCATCTTGCCGGCTCGCCTCCCCTTGCCCTCACCCATGACGTTTTCACCTGACCAGGAGAGCTGGACCAGGAGGAAGGAAGACTGAGGAAGAGCGTGCCATCTGAATTGTGCTGGCGGAGACTGGCTGAGCATGTGTTCAAGGTCGGACAAGGTTGAAGGCGGGAATGTTATGGACTTGCGAAAGAAGAGACAATTCTGTTCTGGAGGAAGGTTATCCAGAAAGCTCCGTAGAAGAGGGGATGGCAAGATTGGGTCTCCAGGACTCTGGCCATGGTATCAGGAGGGCCCTCGCTGCAGAGGCACATCACACTTGGGAAAACAGAGCCCCTCCATGAGGTGGGTGAGCCCAGTGACTGCAAAGATGGCCGCACGTGCCCACCTGGTGGGGCGGGGCCAGAGCAGGCAGTGTTGCCTCCTCCTGGACACGAGGTCACCCTGCATGGAAACCGACTCTGGCCTCCAACTACAGCATCTCCCTGGAGACAAACATCATTTGCTGTAGATCGTCCTCCTGTCTTGTGATGTAAACTGACTTTGTCTTACACAAAGGCCCGTGTCGCGCCATGTGATCTGAAGGAGACCAGAAGCGGGGAGGAGTGAAGGGACGGAGAAAAGCCCGCAAGCACACGACATGTGTTTGCTCTGCTGCTCTGTTAGCGGCTTTCTCGGGACACTTTGGAGATTGACTTTTATAATCCACTTGGAAATGTTTGCCGATTTTAAAAGCAGAAGAATCCTTGCAGCTTTCCTGCAGAAGGTCATTTTATACAAAACGTCCCCTGGTGTGCAACAAAGCTTATTCCTCCCACAGGAACCAAGCAGTAGTGAAGGCTCCTTAAAAGCTGTCTTTCCTTAAAGGAACAATCCTCTCGATGTGGGTGATTGAGAGGTGCCCTTTCTATTGGAGACGTGAAAACGTTGATATCTGTCAGGATTGCTGAAAACTGTTCAGCTCTCATATGGGAGTCTGACTGCAGTTCAGTGCTCCGGGCTTGGGAGGAAAGAGGTCTTGGGTTTCTTCTTGTCTCGTATATTGTGTGTCTGCTTCATGGTGCAGTCTTGACCACACAGGTCTCAGTATGCTCTCCAGTCTGTCCACAGTTCTGAGCCGTGGCCATTCTGAGCTCTGAGCTCTCCTGAGCCTTTTCCTGCCTCCCACTGTTCATGAACTATCCCCACCACTAGCTCATAGACACTTTCAGTGACCCTCCTTCCCCCGGTTACCTCCTCGACTTCTTCCCAGCCCAACGGAAACGTCATTCTTTCCTGGGAACCGTCTTTGGCTCTTGCTTCCCTGCCCTCCCATGGACCTTTCCTAGTGGTCACTGCCCTGTGTGCCAGTGCCCTTCTGTCGTCCACCTCTCGTCCCTGCTGGGCTGTGGGTGGTAGAAGTTCTACTCTTGGGGAGATAGCTGTTGAGTCACTGGAAGCCACACAGGCCACAAAGACAGAGACTCCTCTGTCACCTTGCGACAAACACTCTAGAGCAGCGGTTCTTGGTTCTCAACCGACCCTTTCACAGGGCCGCCCGACTCACACAGTAGCAAAGTGACAGTGGTGAAGCAGCACTGAAAATAGTGGGATGCTTGGGGGTCCCCACCACAGGAGAGCTTTCAGCACCGAAGGAAGAAGAATATTGATTTGAGCCATTTCCTTTATTTTCTTAGGGCTCCTAATCTGATGGCTTCTGCTTTCTGAAACAAGAAAGACGTGTTGGAAATGAGCCCGGAGGGGTTGAGGGATCGTAATCTCATTGTGTCCGGGTTCCTGGAGATGTCTTTTGTGGTGTGCTAATGGGCCCCTAATGAAGCTAGCTAACCTTCCTGTGGAATGTGGGCACGTTGAGGTCAAGACCTGCCGGACAACAACGATGCTCAAATGAACAACAGCTGACTGCCATGTCCAGTTGGCTCCCACTCAGAGCAACCCTACAGGCCAGGGTAGAGCTGCCACTGTGACTCCCAGGGCCGGAGAGCACCTCCTCTCCCTCCCTGGAAGATGGTGATCTCAGACTGCTGGTCTTGGAGTTAGAGCCACAGAGGAACCCACTAGACCAGCGGCTCTCAACCTTTCATACAGTTCCTCATGTGGTGGGGACCCCAACCATCACATTATTTTGTTGCTACTTCACCACTGTCCTTTTGCTACTGTTGTGAATCCGGCAACTCCTGTGAAAGGGTCGTTTGACGCCCAAAGGGGTCGCGACCCACAGGTTGAGAACGGCTGCCCTACACCATCATGATGCCTCAGCTTGGTTCTAGAATATCATTCGCTCTAACGACTTCTTCAGCTGACAGGTAGGATTTAAAGTGACAGCTACCAAATCTAGTGCACACTAGGGGAGGGAAGGGAAGGTCCCAAATTAAAATGTCATTTAGAGTGACCTCCTTATACAGTCTTAAACAGGAGAGAGACAAGACAAGGGGGGGGCGGGGGGACCCAGTCATGAGGGTACCACAGTGTCTGAAGGAGTCAGCACGTGGTTGCCACTAAAGTGCTGCTGTTGTTGCTAATGCCCGCTGGTCAGACCCGACTCGCAGGGGCTCTGTGCACCACTGAGCAGACCCTGCCTGGTCCCACTCCCGGCTCACGCTTGCTGTTAGGGCTGAGCCCGTGGCTGCAGCCTCTGTGCAGTCCATGTCCACAAGGGGGGTCGGGCTCCAGACGCTGTGTGCTCAGCCGCTGTGCTGCCGTGTTTCCTGGATGGCTGCCTCAATGGAATGTGGACAACACCGGAACTTGTCACAAAATGTGACTGGCAGCAGATTAACTTACCACAGTAACAGGCAGGAGTACTGGGGCCAGGACAGAGACACCAACAGGACACGCCCCAGAATGAGGCCCTGAGCATGAGGCTTCCTCTTCTTGGGCTGGTAACGGGAGTCACACACTGCCCAAGGACGCAGGTTGTCACATTACTGGCCAACGGTCAGAGAGGATTCAATGGAAGCTGAGTGTACGAGGAAACTAAGTGGACGGAGGGCTCCCACTGTAAACCACAAACCCAAACCAAACCTGCTTGCTCCTTGCCCATTCTGACTCTTAGTGGCTCCCTAGGTTTTCCAAGGTTGCCATCTTTAGGAGAGCAAGAAACCCACCGAAAAGCGGGTGGGTTCAAATTGCAGGCTTTGTGGTTATCAGCCCAATCCCCAGCCCATAGCTGTCCACAGATCTAGTGCTCAGAACCTAAGTAAGAGCAAAAGGCCTGTGTCACGCTGGGCACGTTTGAGATAGCAACTGCTACTACTTATTGTATAGCCACGACTGGCTGGTTTCTCTTCTTGGTTGATTTCCGCAGGTTCCTTAGACTCATCTGGCTGGAGGAAGACTCACGGAATCCACCATTCAGTTGCTATCACCAAGTTTGATATTAATGCTATCCACGTCCCAAATGTTAGTGATCTTCTCTTTTTCGGGATTCTCCCAGTTGAACGTGAATCTTCTTTGAGAAAGAATTGCATTCTCATTTCAGAATATTACTAATAAGAAGTCTTGGTAAGAGTCTTAAATGCATCATTGCATCTCTTTAAATGGAAACCCCTAATCACATTAAGTGCTTTGAAATTGTGAATCCCCTCCACTGAATTATTCCCGTTGTTGAGTCACCAACCAGGAGTCAGAATCAACTTGACGGCACTAAGTCGTTTTTTTAATTTGCATGCCCAAGTATCTGAGATTAGCATAAGTAAAAATACTTTTTTTTCCTCTTTCATATGGTTTGTTTTGCTTTACAGATTCTCTTCTGTTATGACCCCACCCACACTACTTTAGAGATTTTAAAAATTCAGGTATCTATAAAGTGTCCATTCTGATAGAATCAGCAGGGTTCGTTCAGTCATCAGTTACTTTGGTTGTGAAATCACATTTTCCCATTATTTACCCACCTCTCACTTCTTTTTAGCTTTTCTCTGTTAATCTAAAATGACCAAGAACAAAAACTACAAGAAGAGCAACAACAAAATTATTTTCCTGCTCGGATTCCTTTTGTTTTCTTTAACTTGGTGTTCCTCGTCTCATCAGCCCTGTCCCACGACTGAAAGCTTGACCTGGCTGCCGCTTCAACCCCAGTCGCAGTGTAAATGGAGGGAAGGAGTAAAGACCACTCACGGTCTGGTATTGTATGTGTGCCAGTTACGTCATCTGTTGTCAACTTGCGAAGTGGTGGAGTCGAGCCTATCAGTCAGGTTGCAGCTTGATGACCTTATTTGGAGGCGCCATGGAGATAAATAGCTCACTGGAGGCCAAATACACAACAGACAGTCTGCTTGTCTTCCTGCTGACAAGCCACATGGAGACCCCTGATGGAACCAGAGCCCTGGAGCTGGAGGAGCCACATGGAGAACCACGCCAGCACTGAGACGCTTCCACCACCACTGCATGCACAAGACTTTCCACCCACTGGCCTGTGACAGTCCTGCATGCGGCCTCATTGCATGTGTTGCATGAGTCTGAAGAGGAAATTATAGACTCGCATTGGACATATGGACTAATATCGGACTTATGGACTTGGTCTGGACTGGGCTGAGATGTTTTCTTCATGTACAATTGCTCGTTGACATAAAGTTCTTTCTTTCTTTTTAAATCATTTTATTGGGGCTCATACAACTCATCACAATCCACACATACATCAGTTGTGTAAAGCACACTTATACATTTGTTGCCCTCATCATTCTCAAAATTCGCTTTCTGCTTGGGTTCCTGGAATTAGCTCATTTTCCTTTTTCCCCTCTTCCCTCCCCCCTCTCCCCTCCCTCATGAACCCTTAATAATTTATAAATTATTATTATGTCTTATTTTACACTGCCCGGCGTCACCCTTCACCCACCCTTCTGTTACCCATCCCCCAGAGAAGAGGTTATATGTAGATCCTTGTGATCAATTCCCCCCCTTCCCTCCCAGTATCACCACTCTCACTGCTGGTCCTGAGGGGATCATCTGTCCCAGATTCCCTGTGTTTCCAGTTCCCATCTGTACCGCTGTGCATCCTCTGGTCTAACCAGGTTTGCAAGGTAGAATTGGGATCATGGTAGTTG
>NW_022103928.1:64164218-64172020 GCF_000313985.2 Echinops telfairi | reverse complement strand
GCCTTTGGTGCTTGAAGCCTGGTCCCTTCGGCCCTTCATGATCACACTTGTTGGTGTGCTGCTTCCATGTCGGCTTTCTTTCTTATACACATAGGAGTGACTCTCTGTGGCGTCATTGTAATATGGAGGAAGGCTTGGTTTGAAATGCAATGGCTGTCCGGTTGCTGCTGTTCCCATGTTGGCCTCGCCCTTCATCCTGGCTATGAATCCTATCCAAGGTCCCTGGCATTTAACCTTCTCATGTATAAAGATAGCTCTTGTTTATTTCATGAAACAGGAATAGTTTGTGGAAATACAGGAAGTCATTAAAGGCACATTCATCAACGAAGGGCAATCTTTTAGCTTGTAGGTGCTGTATTCAAAGCCACGGTGCATAGCCCAGTATATAAGTATAATTTTATTCAAGAAAACTCTTTTTTAGGCACCCAGGTGGAGGACCTGTGGGCGATACTGCCTTCTTCTTTCACACCAAAGCTCATTTTGAATACCAAAGTGTCCAAAGCCATGTTGATTTCCATAGCTCAGTTTTAATTAAAGTGCACATTCATGATTGTATAAGCCCATCTGTGGATTGGGAAAGGGAATTCATATAAGGGAAAATTAACTTCTTGTTATTAAAAGTACGCTGCCTTTCTAATAGGTACAATAGAGCTCTAGTTCTCCCCAGACCCAGGGGTGGTTTCTTGTTTAAGAATTAAAATATTAGCAAGTTAAAATGATTTTTCTTGTTTAAAACTTTTTGGAAAATACTCTTCATTTGACTTTAATGATAAGACCTCCCCCCCCCACACCTCCCCACACCACCCTCCCCCCTTTTCTTTCATTCTTTTTTTAAGGAGAGAGCTATCATAGGCTATTTTCCCCTAGGGAGCCTTGGGGTCGAGAGCTCTTGACTTTATGGAATAATGTTGAAGACTGATTCCATTGATTTTTATTTTATTAACAGGAAGAACTTCTGTATGATTCTCTTTTTAGGTAAATTCATGGTACAGTCTCAAGGTAATGTTCTTTGTAATTTGAAGATATACCATGAATTTTCTTAAGGGATGTTACTTTGTGGACCCCGGTGTGCCAGACCAAGTCACAGTGTTGTCCGTCTCCCAGTATTCACGTGGAAGTTGGACACTGAGCAGGGAAACCTGAAGAAGAATGGATGCATCTGAATATGGCGCTGGAGAAGGATTGCCGGGTGCTGCCAAAGGAGCGCACAAGCCCCTCTTGGAAGAAGTACAACCAGAAGCTCCTGAGAAGCAAGGGTGGACAGATGTACTTTGGACATATCACAGGAGAAGGACACCAGGCTTGATAAAGTAGAGGGGCAGCAAAACAGAGGGAGACTGTTGGCAAGATGGATCGACTCAGCGGCTGCCACGATGGGCTCAAGCATGAGAACAATTGTCGGACGGCACAGGACCGGGCAGGATATTGTTCTGATTGTTGTTCAAAATAACAAAAACAGAAGAAAAAAACCCTGCCACTGGAGTCAGTGCCAACTTAATGTGACCCCTCCTGTGGGTTTCCGAGACTGGAACTGCTTATGGGAGGAGAGAGCAGTCAGTCTCTGCCATAGCTGCGGGTGGTTTTGAACTGCCAACCATGAGGATTGCAGTACAAAATCTAACCACTACCCCACCAGGGCTTTCTGTTCTGTTGTACATAGGGCCTTCAATGAGGCAGAACAGCAACAGGGCACGTGACTTTCCTCTTTAATAACATTTCTGTGACCCCCAATTCCTTTGTAAAATTGCCTCAAGGAAAAGGTCAGCTAAGTTTTGCTCTTTCTGTGCGCAGGGTTCTTGGTGTGTTATCATTACCAGGATCCACAATAGGTGCCTTTGTTCTTGTTGACTTTCCCTGAACCTTCCTGCAGGTGTAGACCTGCCTGCTGGGTATCGGAAGCCCCATGGGGCCAGGCTATGGTGGACTCCATGAAGGGACCAGCTTTCAGAGAGCCCTGTGTAGCAGCATTGATTTGCATCTGATTAATCGATGCTTGATGAAGCAATGGGTGATGGGTGCTGTAGGTTTGCTTTCTTTCCTTAAATCCTGCTTCCTAAAGCTTTGTGGTGGGCATGATGGGAGAATGTCTTTGTGGAAACGAGAAGTGTAAGAGATGAAGCAAGTCATGCTGGGAAAGGCATTCAGCATATTTAACTTGAACTTGAACATTGAACATTGGCCACCGAGGTCAAGTTCTGACCCCAGTGCTCAGCCCAGTGCCAAGTTTTCTGTCCAGTCTTAATAGTTAGCACCATATTATTGGAATGCTTACAGTATAGTCCCTTCTTGTGCCTGTACCTTGTATCATTACTGTTTATGGTAAAAATAACCATTATCATTTAAGATTATCATCTTAAATAGGAATATGTTGCATGGTATTTATATCTGTCCATATACATATATACAGACATAAATACACTGTGTTATATAATAAATATACTTCATGCTATACTTTTTGTGATAACTTATTTCCATTCATTTATTTCCATCTTCATCTTTTATTTATTGGTCTAACATTGCATCCTTCTTTTCACTTCCAGTTCTTAGCTTTTGGCAATGCTGGTTGATCTTGGCCATTGGAGAGTTTTATTTCATTCTCATCTTTTGATTGGTTGGAAGTTTCATCAGCATTTCTTCTCGAGGTTCTTGGCTGATGATAACCAGCCGTTACTTGTCAGTTTGGGGTGATAGGAACTCTGTGCTTTCCGAGTAGAGTTGGACTGCATTGGTGTGACAGTCCAGGTAGACACATTCATAGACTCTCATATGTGGGTAAGGAAAGAGCTTTACATACAGAGCAATTGTGTATTGAGAAAACATTCCAGCCCAGTCCAGATCAAGTCCATCAGTCTGATATTAGCCCATATGTCCAATACCAATCTATAAAGTCCTCTTCAGACTCATGAAACACATGCAATGATGCCGAATGCAGGAAGATCACAGGCCAGTTGCTGGGAAGTCTTGTGGATCCAGTGGCAGTGGAGGTAATTCAACGCTGGCTTGGGTCTCCACATGGCTCCTCCAGCTCCAGGGCTCTAGAGTAGCTCCATGAGTCATGCCGGCAGGAAAACGAAGCAAAGTCTGTGCGTATCTGGCCGCCAGTGAGCTATTTATCTTTATAGTGCCTTCAAATGAGCTCATCAAGCTGCGACCTGAGTAACAGGCTAGCCACCACCCTTTGCAAGTTGACAACAGATTCTGTAACCACCACAATCGGGTTTTCAGTGGTAGGTTTTCGAAGTAGATTTTACCAGGATTTTCCTTCAATGGGCCGTTTGAGTGGACTTGAGCCACTAGCTTTTCCATTAGCAGCCTAGCAAGTGAACCATTGACACCATAAAGGAACTCCGATAAAGAAAAAAGTATATGTGTTTAGTAAATGCTCACAGGGCATGAATTATTTTGATCGTGTAAATATTCAGAAATGAGCAATTTTTGTGCGTGCTGTAACAAAGCCTACTGCTGACTTCCAATGATCCTATAGGACAGAGCAGAACTCCTTGGGGTGTCCAAAGTGGTACGTCTTTTCAGAAGCAGGCTGCTGCATCTCTCTCCAGAGGTGGGTCTCTGGGTCTAAACTGCAGACCTGTTGGCTAGCAGCCTCTGCTTAACCCACTGCACCACCAGGATTTCTTACACACTGTGAAGTTCAACGTGTGATCAATTTCATGATACATGCATAGAAACGGTAACATTACAAAGATGGTGTGCATTGCTCTCAGACGCATATTGATTTCTTCTGGCCGTGCCTGTCACTCAGCTGTCAGGGTCCACATTGATACATTTGCAGAGTGTATCACATGATCCTGGACGCTGACACGCTCATTGACTAGGTGGATTACGAGAGCCCGTGACCCATGGGAAGGCTGGAGTGAGTGTACTCACTCGATCATGCTTCTCTTTCCTTTTCCTTTCCTCTGTTTCCCAGCCCTCTGTGCCAGGCTTTTCTTCTGCTCAGAATTTGATGTCTTACAGCAGATATACATATATACACCAGTGTAATCATATATGAATATTTAAATATAGATGAGATGAGAAGCTCATCGAGCAAGGCATCGAGAGTGAGGTAAGGTCTGGGATGAGTGTTGTGAATGTCAGAATTCCCAAACTTGAGCGACTTAGTAACAACATGAATTATAGCGAGTTCCCTGCCCTCGAATTTTTGATGGATCCATTCAGACTAGGCTGGAATCTTGGAACCTTTCTTGGAATCTTGGAACCTTTCCAGCAAGTTCCTGGTCAAGCAGGGGCTGCCCACCAGGGGGGGCTGTACTTTGAGAAAGCTTTTCATGTGCTTGTGAGGAGGAAAGTGGGTCCCCGACAGAAGAATGAACTTGTCCAAGATCTTACAACTGGTCAACCTGGGTGAGCATCGGGGCTAGAATTAGAACTGGTGCTTCTGACTGTGGCCCTGTGGTTCTCAACCTGTGGGTCATGACCCCTTTGAGGGTTGAACAACTGTTTCACAGGGGTCGCCTGGTTCATAACAGTAGCAAAATTATGAAGTAGCAATGAACATAATGTTATGGTTGGGGGTCACCACAACATGAGGAACTGCCTGAAAGGGTCGCGGCATGAGGAAGGTTGAGGACCACTGTCCTAGGTCTCTTCTTTGCTCAGCGACAGCCGCTGGCATATCAACTCTCTGTGTTCCTGGTGCCTGAAGAGGTTATCAGGAGAGACCAATTCCTGGAGAGGGACATCATGCTTGGTAAAGCCGTGGTACTGGGCACAGAGGAAGACCCTCGGCAAGATGGATGGACGCAGTGGCTGCAACAAAGGGCTCCACAAGAACGATGGTGAGGCTGGTGCAGGACCAGGCAGTGCTTCATTCCTTTGTCATGGCGTCACTATGAGTAGGAACACCTCAGTGACACCTGACAGCAACAACAAAGCTCTCCAAAGGAGCCCCGGTGATGCAGTGATGAAGCACGGACTCAGCTGCTAAGTGCAAGGTGGGTGGTTCGAACCTGCCAGCTGCTCCGTGGGAGAAAGACTTTGCAGTCTGCTTCCATAAAGATGACAGGTGTGGAAAACCTCTGGGGCAGTTCTACTCTGCCCTACAAGTCGACTCAACTCCGTGGCAGTGGATTGAAGTTGCCCAGGAGTCTCTGTGTGGAACAGACAGTTCCTCGAGGACTCCCAGGCCCTCAGAAGTGAGACTTGGCAGCCTTCTTCTGAAAGGTCCCGGCTCAGAAAACCCTATGGAGTGCAGTTCTGCCCTTGAACACATGGGCTCATGTTTGGAAAGGGGCTCTGTGTGGCAGCTGATTGGTTTTTGGTTAAATTATTCCAATATATTTCAGTTCTTCATTTTCATTTCAATGTAATAATTATGATATGGGACATTTGCCTCTCAGTCACTATTTAGAGAATAATATGAATATTGTCATTTCTCAGACATAGGCTATTATAAACACAGGTCTATATTATGTCAAGGAAAGCAAGTTAAAGATAGCATGAACTCTACAAGTCACCGTGAGAAAAATGAGTCCATTTTCACCTGGACCTAATTTCGGTATGATGTTATTCCACTGTGCGAGGGCTTTAAAAAGTTTGTGGAAAGCTGGAATTGTCCCATGTTAGATAATCACGCACTGAAGTTCAAAAGGAAGCCTTTCCACAAGGACAGAGTTAGAGAGTTAGGAAGGAAGGCGGAGCGGAAGCAGGATGCCCGTGGAGGAAATGGGATGAGCACTGGCCCTCGAGAGCAGTGCTGCGGATGAGCTGGGGCAAGATGTATAGGGCTTGTCGAGTGTAAACCTGAGGATGTGCTCTGTGAGCCTCACCTAGTGGGCAATGAAGCCTCTTAAAAAGATAATAAAAATTTAAAACATGTTTAAAGCTTTTTTTTTTAAGTTAGACTTTTCTACAGTATTCTCTTGCCTGTATTTTCATGATGGGAAATACTGTTGGAAATGTGAAATGAAAATGTTGGTTATTGTTGATTGTCTTTAAATGAAGACATGTCGTGAAATTGTTTTTATTTATTTTTTCCTATTTTGAATAAATTATTTGTGAAATTTTTTTGAATGGGCTATGAAGTGTTTCCGCTTCCTCAGCCCACAAAGTACCGAGGGTTGTGTTGTTGTGGGCGCTGCTGATTGACTTGGCATCAGTGGTTTCCTGACCCGGATGCGAGTGTCAAAGTCGCACTCATGGGCCACACAGTGCACGTCCTTGCCACCTGCTCATGGCAGTGGAGAGCTTCGTCCAAAAATAAAGACCTGGAATGGCCAGAACATTTAAATGCATACCCCTCCCACACACACACAGCCCCCAAACATTGGGGAAGAAAGTTCCATCGCTTAGTGATGGACTCCAATCAATAATGTTGACTAAGAGCCTCAGGAGTGCGTTGTTCTGTGTAAGTTCAGTGGACTCAGCATGAGGTCACCAGCACCAGTGGCTTCCATGGTTTTGCCCAGAGGGGCAGCCTTTGTGCATGTGTAGACATGCCTAACAAGCATTTGTTGAAAGAACTGATGTATACATAACGAAGGCCCACACGATGATTATTTTCACTGTAGGTGATTTGCCCCATATCCGGATATGCCCAGACTTAAAAAGCTGAAGTTGACACTGATTAATTTCCTTGCTTGGCAGCACAGCAAGCCATGTTACAATCTGTCACTTTGGGGAGAGGGAGATGTGCCCATCTTCCCACACTGTAGCCAGACATGGCGTGCAGGTCACACTTCTGATCCTAATGCCACCTTCTGTCTTTCCAGCGTCTTGTTGAAGCTGCAGAGGAAGCACATCTGAAACATGAATTCGATGCAGACTTGCAGGTACGTCTTTATACTTTGATTCAGTGTTTTCTTGGCCAAAGGAGGGATACCAGGCATGTAGGAATACCAAGTTCCCAAGACAGGCTTGTGAGAGGTTGGCATCCAGCTGGGGGGCAAGGCAGGATTATGATGCTCAACCTTTCTTTCTCTCGTACATGGAATTAGATTTCTATGAACTGCTCCCCAGCTTTGAGAGATCGAAACCAGGAAACTGACCGCAATCAGCAGAGCTCTTAATTATAAACTGATGATGTTGTTAGAAGAGTCTGTCCACATCCTTCCTCTGTACTGGATTTTGAATACAAGCGAAGGAAAGCAGCATAGCAATGGCTCTACCCTTAATTGGCTATTAATTGTATTTTAAAAGTGAAATGACCACTCAGACCTGGGCTTTGCGTCTTTGCATGTCTGTTTAGTCAGCACCATGCATTTGGTCCTGGGGCGCCTGTGTGTGTGACTGGGTGTGAAGGGTTGGGTGTTGGTTTGCATGGAGAACATCATAGAAGGAAGTGAGTGAGTTGCGTAATACTCACAGGTGCCTGGGGTCCCTCCTGAAGGAGCTTTCATCTGTACTGTCCTGGTGAGCTCTGTGGCTTTTACAAGAAGCAGTCCCAGGTCTTTAATTCTGTGATGGCTGGAATATATTTCCCTAAGTGGCGGGCAGCCACAGTTAGGAGATGTTGTTGATTTTTGCCACATTTTCCTTAAAAACTGGAGATAAGGCAGGCACATATCTACAAAAAGAAATAACAATGCGAAAAATGCATCTTCCTCCTGTGACTGCATCTCTTGTCCTCACTCCCATCTATTACCTTTCACATCTGCGTCTTCGGTGGATACAAATGACTCATTGAAGTGGAGGATTAAGGAACAGTAGGAAAGGGTTCCTTTACAGATGTGCAGGGAGGATTAAGGAACAGTGGGAAAGGGTTCCTTTACAGATGTGCAGGGAGGACTGAGGCACAGTGGGAAAGGGTTCCTTTACAGATGTGCAGGGAGGACTGAGGCACA
>NW_022103928.1:64159026-64164118 GCF_000313985.2 Echinops telfairi | reverse complement strand
GAGGCACAGTGGGAAAGGGTTCCTTTACAGATGTGCAGGGAGGACTGAGGCACAGTGGGAAAGGGTTCCTTTACAGATGTGCAGGGAGGACTGAGAGACACGGGGCTGGGGGCTGGTGGGGTGTGCTGGTGTCACACTCGGAAGGCAGCTGGATGGAGGCCCCTTATGATTCCTACACCTGAAGGAGCAGGAAGAAGGAGGGAATTGTTGCTGGAACCTAGACAGGTTGCTCTATGGAGAGGGTATTTAAGAGTGGAGTACAAACGGTAAGAGTGGGATCTTGGTATGGGGAAGATACCCCAGTGACACCCTCCGGCTTCCTGATGGATTGCTGGTACTCATCTTTGGCCGGATCCACGTGGAAACCTGGGGATGTCATTGACGCAGTTCAGCTTCCTAAGGCATCAAGAAAAATCCAGCCCATTATCCAGGGGCCCTGTAAGGCATGGAGTCCGGTGTATGCAATGAAGACAAGGTTCCAGAAGGAGGCAGAAGTCCACTGCTGGGAACACAGAGTGGAGAGGAGAGGCTAACCTCGCTGCCTGGCAGGCTGTGGGAAGAGGGCAAAGGGGCACACCGAGCAGTCAGCACCTGCCTTCCTACTGCCACCTGGTGGTCCACAGAGTCCTTGGGACCATGGAGTGGCCACACTCCTCCTCCTTGGGTCTTCAGAGGCTTTGAGCTTCCTGGATTGACTGGGCTTTCATGGGTGTGTGGGGACACAGGCTGTAAGTGTAAACGTTGGCGGGGCATCAGGAATATATTGCCAGATTCCTCAAGCTTTCCCAGGAATCCCGACTGACTGACAGAGTCTCTAAGGTCGAATCAAGTAAGAGCCACACTCACAACAAACCATGAATAGATGACAGACCCACACGTCTCGATAGATAGATAAACACATCAACGAGAATGGAGAGCTCTTCCTGTAGAATGGCAGCCAGTCAATAGAAGTGATGGCGCTGGAAAATTATGGTAGTCGTTTCAAGAATAATCAATGAATTCTAAAATGAGTGGATAAAAAGTTTGCTGAAGAACAGTTCATTTACAGACTCTTAAGTATCTCTTCGTGAATTACTTACTATTATTACAAAGGGGAAGACAACAATTTTACAGTGGAGAAATCTGACAGACAGTCCCTTGATGAAGTTAGTATTCAAAGGTAATCGTGCCAATTGTGTGGCAAATGGACAGCACTTCCCGCCAGATGTGACCACCAATGAATTCGTGCTCAAAATATGTAGCCTGAATTAAAACCTCGGAAAGGTTGAACTGAGGAACATTCTTCAAATTACGTACTTGGCTGGACTTGTCTTCGGAAAAGTCAAGGCCGAGAAAGACAAAATGTCAAGACCTATTCCAGACTAGAAGACGGAAAAGCACACGGCAGCAAAGTGCGCGAGTGGCGCAGACTTGGTCCTCGTCCTGAACAACAGTTTCTATGGAGGACATCGGGCTAACTGAGAAGGTAGGAATAGAGACTATGCAGTAGATGGTAATAGTCTATCAATATTGAATTTACTGATTGAATCTTTGGACTGCCCTATATCTATGCATGTCCCAGTTACAATTATTTATTTCTGGATCCATCGGTTTCACTGGAGGAGTGAGTTTGCAGGAGAATGAGAAAGATTATTGGATGTGTGGCTGTTTGGAAGGAGCCCAGGTGGTGGAGTGGCTATGCAGTGGGCTGCAATCAGCATGGTCCACAGTTCAAAACCACCAGCAGCTCCAGAGGAAAAAGACTAGGCTTTCTACTCCAGTACATAGTGACAGTCTCAGACACCTGCAGGGGGTCACTATGAATCAGCAGTAACTTGATGGCACCAAGTTTGATTTTGTTTGGAATGTTTTAGAAAATCTGGTCACTTTCACTGGGAGCCCAGCGGCCTGCATAGGATAGGTGCCTGGGGTAAGGGAGGGGATGATGTGATTGTCATTAGGTGACTGTCCATCTCCAGCAAAGAACACTGCGCGGTGGTTTAGCTCAGCAAGGAGACTTTGCTCTTTATGGTCCCTCTGAAGTTGTCGTCAGCCAGGGTTCCCACTTCTTTATGTTATCGAAGCTTCCCACTATAGCTCTGGTGGAGCACAGCAGACCCCCCCAAAGAAAACGAGTCTCTGGAGCATGATAGCTTTTGCTTCTCTGAGAACAAGAAGGGGGGGGGGTCATTTCCCCCTGTGCTAGCTACCCTTCTCTGTGTGTCCAGACAAACATTGGGGGACACTGCTGTGGCCTGAGCACAAAGGTAGAGGGGGAACTAATCCTGCAGTGTTACAGGCTGACATTTGTTCTCAAGTCTCAGCTGCCAGTGAGTGTCTTGGGGGTGAAAGGAGACCACACACACTCTCTGCGGGGCCCTATCAAAGACGGGCCTTTGATGGAGTGGATGTGCATGGGGGAGCACATCTTTGCTTTGATGACGGGTTGGAAGCTGCCGAAGCTTCCACGCTATTAAGTGCAAGTCTGATAGCAGCGTGGATTGCCATTACTGGGGCAGCGAGTCTGTGCATGGACGCTGAGTTTATTGCCGCCGCGGCCCATCAGAGCTGATCAGTTGTTAATCCGGGTTCTCCTGACCTCTCAGCAACCTCTCCCAGTGGATTGTTTTTATCAAAAATGTCAAGTACCAGCTGCTCACCATGAAATAATGCTGGGGAGCAGCCTGCACTATTTGCTCAGGCATTGGGAGGGAGGGAGGGAGGGAGGTCTGCTCTCTGGGGGCGGGTTTCGAAGGGTTTTGTGAACTTTCCTAAATGGTGCAGCCTTGTCTTACACATCTCAGACCAGAGAAGATGATGGCCCACCCCGTCTCTTCACTGTCGGAGGCGGTCATGCTGTCCACGCGAGCACTGTGTGTCCCTGGCAGAGCCCTCCGAAGCCATGGAAAGAAAGTCGTGCCTCCACGCTGGTCAGGATTTCCCAACTCGAGAGTCTTCTCAGAGGCTTCCTGTGTCCTCCTGGGCTTGGGGCCTTGACCTTTGCAGTCCTCTGTGCGAAGTCCCTAAGTGTGGCCTTTGCTGGCTGGTTCCTTACATGAATGTTTTTGTTGTGTTTTGGTGTGTGGGTGTGTGTATGTCCTTAAAAGCTTTTGCTGTGCTAAAGTTTTTCTCCGGTACAGTCAGTTACTTTGACAGGTGTGCTCATCCTGTGGTCCAGCCAGTAGCCTTGATTAAGGCCCACAGTTCCCCATCCCCTGGGGCAGAAGTTCAATATAAACTTGGGACAACAAGCAAATGCAGCCTCTGAATTGAAGTGTGCACGAGCAAACTAAACCACAGAAGCCTGCGTAGAAGCAGCTGGCCCCCAGCCCTGCTGTACTCTGGTGCAGTTCATGAGCTGGAGAGTGACCTTCTCCAGTTTTGGTTCTTTATCACCGGATAGTACCACAGGCCATTTAAAAAGCATAGCTGATGCAAGTAGAGGTCTCCTGAAGTGGAATCTCCTCTCTTAAACTCAAGCTGTGAATTAACACAGGCTTTTAATCCTAAGAAGGAGAACGAGGTCAGAGTTGTTTAAAACAAACCAAAAATCTTTTATCTCACTTGGTGACCTGTGGTTCTCTGTTGAGGCCAAAGGAGGCCTGTCAGCACAGTAGTGGAGATGTGGCAATCTGCTTCCATGAAGATGAAACCCATGGGGAAGGCCGGCACTGCCATGTTGGTTGGGGGTCGGAGTCTGCCCTACAACAGTGGGCCCGTGTCTTGATGAGGAACCGGCATCACAGTTTGGGGAGGGGAGGAGAGGTCCTGGCTGCAGTCACCGTAGCCACTGTGGCTTTGCAGACGAGGAGGCCTTTTCTAGCGAGACTCAGAGAGCTGTCTTCTGCCTTCGCCTTCTCCCTTCCTCTCTCAGAGGCTTCTCCACTGGCAGGGACCCGGCCAGCCCACCCACCTAGTCTAGTCCAGCAGTGAAGGACGGAAACACGTCCTTTCAGAGTTGACTGAAGCCAGCTTCATTTTGGACTCCCAGTATTTCCAGGGAAAGCTGTCTCAAAGGGTCAGCTGCGTGGAATTGGCACGCAGTGGAGGAAGGCTGGGGAGGGGCTTGTTTTCAACTGTGTACCCTGCAGGAGCTTTCTCTTCTACAAAGTTTCCTATAGTAAGTTTTCTTTGTTGTTTCCCAAGTGATGAGGGTGGGCCGACAGGGCATTTGGCAGGACCACAGAAGACAGTGCTAGTGAAACTGCTTTTCATGATGGGGTGAGGGGCTGGGAGTGCAAGGGAAGTGGGGACCCCTGATGACTGATGAGGAATCTCTGGCAGGGAAGCACTAATGATACTTCCTGGAACAGCAGCTCCCTGTGGCAAGGATGCTTTGTGTTGCAGGAGCCCCTGGGGAGGGGGGGGCAGCTCAGGAGACCCCGCATTGCATTCACTTTCCAATGTCTAACCCCTTCCACTGGGAGCAGAAAGGAAAACTGGAGCAGAGAGCCAAGCAAGCTTTCTTTTTTTCCTTACAGCCTTTCTTTGTTGTGAAGTGCAGCTTCTGCCCTGGGGGAGACGAATGTCATCCTGAGAGCAAAGGAGGGTCTCCTGGAGGCGTTGCCTGCAGGGAAGAGATGGCCATCCTCCTGAGCCCGCCCCCGGTGCCCGCCCAGTCCCAACCCCTCCCAGTCTCCTCTTGAGCACTGAGCTAGGTGTTTAGGCCTCCTCCTGGCGCTGGAGGTGGGGGCTCTAGAGGCCCAGGGAGAGGCTCGGGTTGCTGGGGTTGTCTGGGTTCTTCTGGAGGGAAGGAATTGCTACTGTGCAGTCAACAGAAAGTTGAGCGGCACATTTGTAGAGCAAATAAACGAACGGAGAAGGGAAATCTCACACACTTTTTATGAAGATAAGTCTCAGTTAGATTCTGATCTAGATTCTGATCTAGATAATAAGAACACGGCTATTGCCTTTCTTCTTTTATCAGCTTGGCAGAGGTCAGAGGGGATCTCAGCATTTTAAGCATTCTGTCAGGATTCGCCACTTGGCATTGGTCCGTAAGACTAAACTGAAAGTAGTTTCTGAGTGATATTGGGGTATGGACCTCGTACAAATCAAACTCCTTCTTCAGCTGTAGCCCACTCATAGAGCCCCACCTACCCGCCGCCCCCCC
>NW_022103928.1:64141373-64158926 GCF_000313985.2 Echinops telfairi | reverse complement strand
CCCCCCCCCCGTGACCTATGTGAACACCAACTGTGGCTGCACTTGATCGGTCAGTGTCGACTGAACTGCATATGAATCGGTTACTTGGTTGCTGGCCATAGGAGGATGGAAAAGAAGACCTTGGGTGGAGCCCTAGCTGGACCCAGTAAAGCAATCATTGTCTTGTTTTTATTCCTCTCACTGCCATCGAGTCAGGAGCAGAGTAGGAAGCTTCCTCTTTCTCCCATGGGGCAGCTGGTTTCGAACTGCTGACCTTTTGTTCAGCAGTCCAGTGCATAACACACACTGCCACCAGGGTTGCTATCTTTGCCCTGGAGGTTTGGAGGTTTAGGTTCCTGTAGTTTCCAACCCTCTGGGACCACTTAAGGGTTTGTGAATCTGGAGCAAGAACTTTGGTGCTGTCGCCTCTTTCAAAAGAAGAAACCCTCAAACTCCCTGCTATGAGTCCTTTCCAACTCATAGTGACCCTGTGGGAAAGGGTGGGACAGGGTGGCACTCTCCCGTGGGTTTCTGAGACTGTCGCTCTTTGCAGGAGTAGACAGCCTCCTCCAGTGGTCTCCTAGCCCAGCCTGGAACTGCGGTACCACCTGGGCTCCTAACTGCACACCGAGACAATGATGTGCTTAGGAGACGTAGATGGTTTTAAAGATCTGCTTTATACCCCTGGTGAGTTGTGCTTCCTTTAGTGAGTAGTCCCCGGTGACCTCTGGAGTATTAGGCCAGACGTCCATGGATGTGGCCCCGGCCTTGGTCCTCTGAGAGCTCCCTGTCTCATGAGAGAAACAGTTCTTAACTGCTGGTGAGATCGACGATTACAGGCCCTGGTGCTGTGAGAGGGAAGCACAGGATACAGCTGCAGGACAAGGAGGTCCCTCCTCTGGCTGTGGGGGGCCTTAGGGAAAGACCTGCAGCGTGAGTCTGAATTGAGTGGGGATCCTAGGTTCATTCCACTGTGGCTTGAAGAAATCACTCCAGGAAGCCTTCTTTAGTTTACGAAAATGGTTAAAGTGAAGTGATATTAGGTGGTGCCTGGGTAATGATGCCTTCAACTCCGAGTGCGAGTGACGCCTTTGTTCATGGTGTGCAGCACTCCCCCCGCTGCTCGCTGCTCGTGAGTTTTCCGCTCAGGGCGCATCTGTTTGGCCATGGCTTCCCTTAACATCCATTCAGAATCATGTTCGGCCTGGTTTTAGGTTGTAGGGATCCTGCCAACCGGGATACGATCTTTACCCTTCTGGAAAGTTCTCTTCAGTATACTAGATGTCAGCAAATGATGAATGATCCCTGTGGGCGCTGTGGGTTAAGCACTAGCTGCTGGCTCAGAGGCCTGCATTCGGATGGCCCCATCTCCTCTAGGAAAGACAGGTGCCATGAGTCTGCTCCGTGGCAGTCACCGCCCTGGGTTCCCCCTGGGAGCAGCTTCCCGGGCGCTGTGGGCTGCTCCAAGTCAGGCTCACTTTGATGGCAGCAGGTTTGATTGGATTTGAAACAAAGGATCACAGTATAATAGGGAGAAACACTAACTGATTGGAAATGAGTATGATCTTGGCGAAGGTAGGATTAATTGATTTTAATTATTTTGTTCACTTATTTAATCATTAAGCACCTAATGTATCCCAGACATGATGCCAAACAGAGGGATAGAAAGAGCTAATGAAACAGAAGCACGGGGTCAGGTCATCATACAAGTATGCAAGCTATTGCTTAATTAATTATAAGTGTAGTACGTGCCATTTTTTTATTTTATGTGCTACTTGCATCCAGTATAAGGCACAGATATTATAACTTGATAAGTCTGACATGAGCAGGAGCACTTCCCCCGTCCCCTTTGGATTCAACTTCTCCCCTCTTTCCACCGGAAACCTCTCTCCCAAGTGCCTGTGTCCTAGAGTAGTTTTGCCAGTGTCTGGTCTGCATATCAGTCGGGCCACACAGTACAAGCGGTTTGGGCCTGTGTATTTTACTTGACATCATGTCAGATTCATCCACACTAGGGTGGGTTCCTTCTTTTCTCATAGAAACCCTGGGATCTCATCCATGGACATGCAGTCAGTTGTGACTCACCGCATCCTCCTGGGTTTGCAAAACTGTTACTTTTTAACCAAAGTAGAAAGCCTCACATTTCTTCTGTAGAGCTGCTGGTAGTTTTGAACTGCTGACTTTGTCGTTAATGGTTTAATGTATAACCACTATCCTAGCAGGGTGCTTGTAAGCATGGGTACTATCGGTGTTCCCTGCATGGTGCTTTCACAGACTCACCTCTCCCCTATTTTGATATGTTCTGTTTCATTAGCATAAATGTTCAAATGATCGTCTAACTTTAGGTCCCATACTTTGTCTTCCTGATGAATTGACCCTTTTTTAAAATTAAGAAATATTCTTTTTGTTAGGCAGGGTTCTCTAGAAAAACAAAACCAGAACACTTAGGAATATATATATATGATATTTAAGGACTGAAAGTCCTCCAACGCATGTGGGCTGCCCGGTCCAAGGTCAAGGAAGCAGGTAAGGGAATCCTCTTTTGGGCAAGGCAGCAAATAGCGGTGGGGGGTGAGGGAGGGGAACAGCAACAGTCAGTAGCTCAGGAGCTTAGCAAAGCAGGCCCTAATGGGAGGCAAAGGGATCCACCTGCCTCAAGCTCAGTGATGTATGCGCCAGCAGTGTGGTGCAGCAGGTCACCACAGAGCCTCAAGCTGTAGCAACATGATCAGTGGGTTTGCTTGGCTCGCAGGTGGTGTAGCTCACAGGTTGAGGCAGAGAACTAGCTAAAGCAGCAGCATGCTCTCGCATGTTTCGATCACCAGAGAGCAAGAGAGGGGGCAGACCTTGCAGAGCCATTTATCTCTTTGCTCTCCAATCAGATTGCAACCTGATTAGTCCTCCATGTTCCTATTGGCTGTATTGGCACAATAAACCTAACTATCACGTCATTCTTTATCACAGCCGGTACTACTGACTGTATAACCACACCAACTTCTTCTCTACTTTTAATTTTAAGCTGTGACTCTACATTTAAGTAGAAAGTCTGGTTGGTTCTTGTTTTTGTTTTTAGTCACTCTGACAATTTTCATTGAGTTGGTGCTTGCTGTTTCATTGATGCTGACGTTCTTTGTCTTCTTGTTGGATTGTCTGTTTGTATGATTATTGAGGTAATGGCATTGTAAGCCTTATTATTTTCTTAAGATTTGTATTTTGTTCCTTTCTTCTTCCTTTCTTACTATTTTTGGGTTAACCTTGCATATTTTAGTGTACCATTGAAACCTTGAGTTGCTTTTCTTTCTAAAGTAAAAATTGTTGGAGTTGCTTTAGAGATTACAAAAGGTGTGCTTGACTTAAGTGTAACAGAGTTAATTTAGTAAGTGAAGTATCATATATAGAAGAACTTGATAACAGTGTAATTCCTTGATCATCATCCTTTTTGCATACTTGTCAAATATTTTATTTCTCGGTGTGCTATAAATCCCATAATAAAACGTTCTTTCTATTTAGTTTCTAAATAATATAATCTATTTACCTTCATAGATTTTACTAATCTTTATCCCTTTGTAGATTTTACTAATCTTTATTCCTTCATAGACTTTAGCTTCCATCTGATATCATTTCTGTTTAGCCTGGAAAAACCTTCTTTAGCATTTCTTGCATTTAAGGGCTGATAGGAATACATTCTTTCAATTCTTATTTATCAGAAAAAAATCTCTTTCACCCATATTATTCTTTTGAAAATATTATTAATAGTTAAGCACAATAAATACTTCAAAATATTTAGTTTTTATGAAGTTTTTGTTTTAAAGATTAAATTTGTTTTAACAGCTATTATGTAAATCAATCAGACATGAATAAACCTTTCATAATGATCCTTTCAAATAAATCTTTTTGTTTTTAATATTTATTGTCTTTCTTGGGATAATTATGCTAAGTTTTAAAAATTCTCATTAAAATTAGCTGTTTCAAGATTAATGATTATTAACAAGTCTTGGAATTTTATTCCTCTGCCAAGGTAAGATAGAAACACAAGATGCCTTAAAATTCCTTTGCAATTTCCTGCTAGCATTTCATTCAAAAACACACCCTTAAACAATAAAATATTTTTTTAAAAAACCACGTTGTTACCAATTATTCTATTGCTTGAAGTGACCAAAGTGATGTTTAGTTCCCAAGTGAACTTTTTTCGCAGGCTGATGATACTGACATGTAGCTGCTGCTAGGCTCCTTGTTTCCCATTCACAGCAACAGTGTGAGCATCAAAGGAAACACTTGCCAGTTTCTCTGAGCCTCACAACACTGTCTCTCTCTCTCACCCTGTCATGACAGCCGGTATATCAGTCCGTCTCTCTGCTTTTGTGCCGACCCCCTACTTTACGGAGCGTGGTGCCCTTCGCTGGGCACTGGGCTCCAGTGATCACATGTCCGAAGTGTGTGCTACTCAGGCTCCCCATCCTTTTCTGTTTCTGCTGTTGCTTTGTCCTTCTGAGTATATAACAAGGACCTTCAAAGGGTTTGTGGACATTTTTCAGGGTTTTTTTTTTCCCCATCAACTGGATGGAATAAAAAATAGTGGGATCTTTAATTTTTTAAGTCCCTTGATATGTGCTTGCGTGCATGTGTGTGTGTGTGTGTATGCGTGTGTGCGCAAATACCTTTATATATATATACCTATTCCTCAGGAGAAAGGTGGGGCTTTCTACCCCCGTAAAGAATTAGTGTTGGAATCTCACAGGGGCAGGCCCGCCCTGTGTTCTAGGATCCTTAGGAGTTGATCTGGTCTTGATGGGAGTGAATTTTACATATGAATTGATTTTTTGTTGTATGCTTTACATTGTGTTATATGATCAATTGGTTTTCATAAATTTTCTCAATTTAACTTAATTTGTATTGTAGGTTGTGGTAAATACCACATTTATTAAATGTAATGTGTCATAAGGAGCCCTGGTGGTGTAGTGGCTACTCATTGGCCTTTGCTTCATAGAGTCAGCAGTTTGAAACCACCAGCTGCTTCTTGGGAGAAAGTTAGGGGTTTTCACTCTCTTAAAGAGTTACAGTCGGAAACCCAGAGGGGCAGTTCAACTCTCTCTCACACAGCCGCTGTGAGTCAGCATTGACTCGATGGCTTTGAGTTTGGGTTTTGGTTTTGGGAAGATGCAGATTGTAGCTGAACTGTTATGTAATGTAAGAGCCATCTTAATTTTAGACAGAGTACAATACAAAGTGACCATGCCATGGCATCAGGGAGATTCCATCAGGTTAGTGAGCATGTGCTGTGTTTCTTACAGATCCATAGCTCTGTTTAACCATGTACAATTGAAAGCACACCTGGAATTTTTAAAACGATAGTTGGCATTACAAAACAGTTGTTAGCACAAGTAAGAGAAAATGATTTACACATTAGGGAAATAGCTGGTGATTTTATTTTCTGCATTTTATCTTATGTTATAACATTGTATAAGTCATGAGTACAGCATTGGTTTCTTAATTTCAGTAGAATCATACAATGCCATCTTCAAGCCAAAAGGAAGATTTAAATTCATTTTTGTCATAGAACCTTGAAATGCAAATACTGGTTTTCAAAAATTATAATCTCTGTATCTTGAGGTTAAGGAGCCCTGATGGTGCAGTGGTTGCCTCGAGAAGCCGCCAGCTGCGTGGAGGAGAAAGGTGAGGCTGTCTCCTCCCATAAAGAGCTCGCCGTCAGACACAAAGGTTGACAGGCTCGGACACCCCCAAGGGCAGTTCTGTGGGGCTGCTCTGAGCCGGACTCGCCTAGGTGACAGCGAGTTTGGTTTGGAGAGTGTCCTGGGCTGTGCACTGAGCGGCTAACCACCAGGTCAGTGGTTGCAGCCGGCCCCGTGCCCCACGGGGTACGGGAGTTGTTCTGTACAGATGTCAGTCTCCCAAAGCAGAAGGTGAGCGTCCCCTGCCCTCCAGAGCCACTAGGAGGGGAATTGACTTGACAGTGCTGAGAGTTAGTGAGAACTTGGGTTTCTTCCTACTCTTTCTCCTAATTAATATTAACAAACTTAAAGGCGCAGAGCAATTTTTTAGCAGCTATATTCGAGACAGACTTGGTTTCATTATTGTCACCCCATGTTCACTGTTCCCAAAGCTGCCTTGGTTTGCTCCACATTTCTGCATGGGTCCCCTGCTTCCTTTGTGCTAAGAGGTGTGGCAATGTGCATTCTTGTATCACTGTTTAGCACAATAACTAAGCCCTGGGTCTCAACTGTGAGTGCTTTCTTCATCACCCTGTCTGCCGCCCAGTGGTGTTTTTTCTCTCCCGTGCTGGTGCATGTAAGTGGTCCTGGGTTACGAGTCAGATGCATGTTGAACTGTGCCTTCAAGGGGCTGTAGGTAAGTTGGACTGGGTGCACACCGGTCATATGCAACCATATTGTCATGCAAGAAAAGGCTCACACCTGGGTCAGTGATTTAAAAGCTGCTTACGCAGCAAGTGAGGCAGTTGTCAGGAAGTTTCCTGTGGACCGGGGTTGGTTTGGGAGAACGATGGGGCTTTCTCCTCTTGAAAAGAGTTGACAGTTTGAGCCCTGTCCTAGAAGGGCTGCGTGAAGTGGCCGTTAGCTTGATGGCAGTGAGTGTGGTGTGTGATCTGGAGGGGTCAGTTCTGTCATTTCGAGGTGAGGGAAAATTCACTAACACAAAATATCACAGGGCAAGTGCGTCTCTACCTGGGTCATTCCGAACCCGAGACTGCCTGACCTGTAAACGTGAGTCGTGTGGTTAGCGTTACTGGACTGTTGCTTGGGGAAGCATTTTCTGCCCTCCTGTCAACGTCACTGGGAGGAAGGCAAGGCTCCCTGCTCCCGTGACGGGACGTTGTCGTGGAAGGGTCGTTCCACCCAGTCTCACCGGAACCGCGTCAGCTGGGTCTCCTCGGCCCGTGTGTTGAGTGGGTGTGTTGAGTGTCAGCGTAGGCCTTTCTCTGGCGGTGCCTTGGAGATCGAGTCTTCTCTGTTGGAGTTTCGTGAATCCTGGAAATACTTACTTGGAATAAATATTTGTTTTAGATATTATCATAATATATTATACCCGACGTTTATGTTAATGAATACTTTGTACACACATTAAAAGTAAATTAAATCTTACTACTCAAACTTTTTTGGAATTGATATAGATAGAGCCTATCATTGCACAGGTAAACCTTATGAGTCAGACTTTGTTATGCATTCAAACTGACCAGACCTTGGGGGTTTCGTGCGCACTGTGATTTTGTAGTTTCAGATATCACCCCGTTTGCACAGGGGCCATGCAGGGACCCCAGGGCCCTCTTGGTGCATCTCCAATCAAGCTAGATAAGTAAGCACTTCCTATTTTTGTGAATCATAATGTCAAGAGTCGTGCAGTTCTTGTCCAGAAACCTGAGTGTCTGACTTCAAGAGGGCCGATTACAGAGGCCATTGGCAATCCCCAGAAGTTACCCCAGGATTTTTCGCCAGTACATTCTTTGGCAGCTCTGGGAATGCCCTGAGGTTGTTTATTTTCCAGCAAAGATCTTGTGGTCTAAGGATTTGCCAACTGGTATTCAATTTTTAAAGTAAAATTTGAATAGTGTGGCAAACCAAAAAGTAGAGAACCTCTAGGCAATTTTGGCCCCAGGTAAGCCTATTGGTAAAGCAACTGGTGTGTGCAGGCAAGAATTAATGCCCTGCCCTTTCTGACTTCAAGGTAGTTTATGAGGTGGATGTTTCTCAGGGACAGAGTCCAAGCACACATGCCTTTGGCATGGTGAGCCTCATTTTTTAAATGAGAAATTGTTTTACTTCCATTCCTTTGAGGACATTTCCCTTTGCTTATTCATTATAAGAATAATATAGTAGCCATGCTATTGATAATAATAAAGCCAAGTTCACTGCGGTCGATTTGCTAGCAACCCCATAGGACAAAGTAGAATTGCCCCATGGAGTTTCCAAGTGCCCCATGTCTTTATCAAGTTTTACAAAGTGTTTGTGGGGCCCAAAAGTGGACCTTGTGGGTTCACAGCTGAGCACTTTAACCATGGTGCCATTAAGGCTCCTTGTTAAAAGTAATGAATACCTTGGTGGAAAATGCATAAGCTGAGCAGTGGGCTTCAGTGCTTTACAAAGTCTGTTTTGTTTCCTTCTCCCTGCCCCCTTGGCTGGCCAGCCCCACTGTCTTCTCTCTGCATGACAGAAGGGGAAATGAAAGACTGAGAGACAAGGGATGGGCTCAAGGTCTCCTGCAGTGACTGAGCTAGAATTCACACCTAAGTCTCTCACAGGCTCTAGAGACTAAGAAGCTATTTTGCAAGCTGGGACCACAAATTGTAATATGGACCTTAATTTACACAGAACAAACTCTTAAAAAGAAAAAAGAACTTAAGATGGCTTTTGTGGGTTATTTAAAAGGTCTTCAAGGTGCCCGGATGGGGTAGGGTAGTGGGTTAGGACCTGGGTTGCTAATCGCCAGGTCAGCAGTTCAAACCGCCAGTTTCTCAAAGGAGGGAGATGAGGCTTCTGGGTCACAATAGAGATCTTTGGCCCTGGAAACCGCTCTGCCCTGGAGGCTGCCGGCAGTCGGACTCCCCTGCTGGTCGTGAGAGTGACACATGCTTGGTCCGCGCTGGCCAGAGGTGCAATTGCTTACATCTCCGTGCTTCGGTCAATCGATGAAGTGGTCTGTCCTAGTGCTCTAGTGCCGCTGGGACGGAAACACCACAGCGGACGGAGGGCCTTGACATGCATGCATCCAGCCTCTCACAGCGGTGGAAGTCAGAAGTCAAGCTCGGATGTGGGCTGCAGCACAAGCTGCTCTTCTGGACCCCGGTCCCCCTGCGGGGCCCTCCGTGCAGGGAGCCACAGTCCAAAGGATGGTCTCCTCTCCAGCTCTACCTCTGCAAGTTTGTCTCATCTCTTGTCTCTAAAGAAATGGACTGAAGATTCATCCTAATTCTGTAGACAATATCCTCCTCGTTCCTGCAACTACCAGGAATCCTCCTTGTTAGCATCATAGAGGTTAGGATTTACGCTTCCTGGATAATTACATCAGATCAGCAAATGGAGGATAATAAAGCATGTCCTAGCCAAGCTGATATATATTATTTGGGCCGAGGCAGGGGTGGGCGCCATTGAATCCGTCCTAGTTTTGTTGGTGTTATTAGACACAGGGGAAGCTCCGCATTTGACTGTTGTTTCAGCTTTCTGTGGGGGTCAGAGTGGCGTCGCAGTCAGCACTGGCCTGCCATCTGCATGGTCGGCTGCTGGAAACCAGCAGCAGCATGTCTGCGGGAGGAAGACCGGGTTACAGGCTCGGAAACCCACCGGGGTCCCTATGAGTCAGCGTGGAGGCAGTGCCATCTGCATGCCGTACAGCATCCAGTGCCAGCTTTGAAAACACTCAGGTCTGTGCTCAGGTCATGTTTTCCCTCACTTGCATTTCACTCACACTTAGAATGCAATCCAAAGTCTCCATGTGCCTTAGGAACCACCTCAGAACCTGCCGTGATGAGGGGCGATGAGCCTGCTCGGTTCCGGTACCCCTTCCTCCAGTAGACTGCTCCTCCAGTCTACCCAGAGGATTCGCCCTTTCTCAGCCTCCGCAGCGAGAGAAGCACTGCAGGAGTGGCCCCTGATGGCTCGGCCAGGGCTTGTGGGACTGATGACGATGTTCCGAATCAGGACTAAAGGGGGATCATCAGACTAAGATGTCCGTGTGCCGTAGCACTGTCGTCCGTTCACGGGGGTTTCCACGAGCAAAGGTGGTGCTTCAGAAACAAATAGTAACGGCTTGACCATGAGTGGTTCTGCTGTAAAATCCAAGTGTATTTTCAGATAGTAATGGGAGCCTTTTAGATAAAAAAAAAAAAGTTGGCTTTTGTGGTTGCTTGTAATGAATGTGCTTATTATTTGCCTCATGCAAATGATATTTTCTCTGCCACTTAATATGCACGTTTATATATAGTAGAATTAAACTAATTAAGTACTGTTCATCATTTCTGTGTATGAAACAAGCATTTATCAAGTTATTTTGGTAAGCCTATATATTTTAAAAATTAGGAAGAAGAGAACATTAGAAAAGAAGGGAGGTCCTTGGGGATGTGCTTTGTGGTGGTGCCCAAAGCCCATTTCCAAGCCCGTGGCAAGAGCTGCGGGCCCATTGGTGTATCTCCCGCCCGGGGAAGTGAGAGAAACAGAACCAGTCTGGGAGGAGGTCCACATGGAGACCTCATTTTGAGGAACTGCCTTCTGCAGCGAGGAGGGTTGGCTGTCTGCAACGTGTCCATGAGCCAGCATGCTGGACGCGCGCAGGCAGGTGCTGAGCTGCGGGTTGTAGGTGCAACTTCTCATTCACAGAGATCGCAGTTTGGCCTGGAGCCCTTTTAACTGATGAGGTGAGGCCCACCCGGGTTTCCAGAACAAGCTCCTTCACTTAAAAGTCACCGACCCCACAGCTGTTGGTTAGTTCCAACTCATAGACGCTCTCTTTTGAAGGTTTCCAAGACTGTATGTCTTTATGAGAGCAGATGCTGCTTTCGTCCTCCCACAGGGCAGCTGGTGGGGTTGAACTGCTGACCTTTGGGTTAGCAGCCCAACACAGAACCCACTGCACCGAGAGGCTCTCCTTGACTTAGAGTCCACCGATTGTATTGTGAACCACAACTGCAAAACTACACCCACAGAAGCATTTAGTTTTAAGTCTTTAATGTCCTGACTTGAATAACAAGGGCCTCTGGCCTAGCCCATTGACATGTAAAACCAACCATCACACATATATAAACAGCAGTGGAAAACCTCTTAAAATTTACCTAGAAGCTTGGAGGGACACTAAAAACCATCTTGGGCTGAGTGTTTGACTTTGAAAATCCATGTCTGTGTTGTACAGGAGCTCCTTTACAGCCCCCGGTGACACAGCTCATTGGCTAAGCCAATCACCGTTCAGTGCTCAGCTGGTCAACACAAGGCCAGTGGTTGTAGCCGCAGGAGAAGGCGCTTGTCTGTGGGGGTAGTCAGCCCCCCACAACTAATCACAGGTTTGGTAGGCGCAATTATACGGTTTAGATATATAAAGATTATAGTAAAGTCATAGAGAAATAGGAGAGATGGGAGAGAGAGTAAAACAAAGAAGTCAGACACATTTCATGGCAGCATGTTCACCTCAGCACCTCTTGGTGGCCCACGTGGAGGTGGGAGATGAATGGGCAGGAGAGGGAGCGTGAGGTTTTATTTCTAACTAAAGCTTCTGTATCTTTGGTGGCATGCAAGCCCTCTGATTATAGGTAACAATCTACATCATATGAAGGGGTTGTAACATAGGCAATACAAGCAACAGGAGGGGGATGACCTAGGGTTGTACACGCAGTAGTACAGGGAGGGAATGGGGCACATATGTGGCAAGATGAGCGGACCCGAGACTCAACATAGTAGCCTAACCTTAGCCATCCTGAGTGGTCCCGGCTTGCCTTCGGGCACTCCTTCAAGGGAACAACATCAGAAGGGAGTGGGCCCTACTTAGGGTGAGTCAGGCTATACAGTCTGGTTGCTCTAGATGGCTGATACCCTTACGGAGAATAACCTCTGACCTACTTTTGTTAACCTCCTAGTGTACAGCCATTTACCATGTGTAGCAAGCAGCATCTTGGGTTTGGCATCTATCTGGGGGTACAGCTTGGAAGAAATCTTTCTGTATCCCACAATTCCCCCTTTTGTTTTAGATATTAAATTCAGAAGAGCTACAGGAGCTACAATGGTTATTTTCTATACATTGAAAGTTGTCAAGACAAAATTCATGACAATATCAAGGTAGCCAAGGCAAAAATTCAGGCTTATGGCAAACATTTTGAATCCAGGGTCGGAGGACAAAGCTCCCCTATGCCCCATCTACTATTGGGGGAATGTATGAGAGAGGTTGGATGCTGCGGCAGGAAGAGATAGACCAAATAGGAATGTCTGCTTCCATAGGGAGACAGAGTCAACCATGTGCTCATTTCTTTAAGGGGAGAATCTGTGGAAAAGATAGTTAACACTGGAAAATGTACATGGACTATATCTCTAACTTTCCAAAATGGTGGCTTTCCACCGTGGAATACTAGCTTTCCAGATTCCCTTTGTACCACTCAGGGAATAAGTCCCCATCATATTTCCCTCAAGAGTTAGTTTCCCACATTTCCCCCTTCTGTGTTATGTTTAAGATTTAATAGCACCATAGAGGCAACACGTTCTCTTTTCATATCTCTGAGCTTTCTATGGAAGCGGCACGAGACTGCGAGCATCAAAATTATGTAGATAAACAGCACAGTCAGACTGGAACTTAGGCTATGTTAAATACTTTGTACCCAAGTGCGCTGGTCCAAACCTTCTGTACTGTTCACCAACTGTTTAATCATATCAGTGCCAGGGGACACCTCAAGTCTGTCTGTGAATGTATACAAAATATCCTTTAGCTGGTCAACATCTTAAGAAATGTCTCCCTTAAACCCTTGCAAATGTTTTCTAATCAAATCCCAATCAAGTACGGTTAAATTATATAGGTAAGGGGTTACACAGAAATCAGTTAGATTCCAATCACATTTTAGCATTAATTGACAAGTCTAAAAATCTCGATCTTTTAGCAAAAGAACAGTCTGCTGTAATAGTCTAGTCACTATTGTATAAAATTGTATAAAATGTTCAGTTCAGTTCTGATAGAGTCATAATGTTCAGTCATGGTAGTGCCTCTTAGCATCAGCAATGGAATGCATCAGCAATCTCAGCAGGCAGTGATCGCCATTCTCAGGAATCTGTGAGGTCTTCCTGATGTTTTGGATAACTTCAGTAACAGGACAGGGTCAGGTCATTCATCAGCTTCTCTCCTTTCTTCTGGGCCTTGCTGGCTGGAGAGAAATCCACCTATCTCCTTTGCGAGAAAATTCAAAGTTTCCCCTCTCTTCATGTTTAAGACTGGATGGTTTCTCCATCTCTTCCGGGTCCTTCATCTTTCTCCAAACGTGGTTGCGCACTTCTAAGGGGAGTCCATCAGCTTTACTCTGCAAAAGCATAAATGCATGGCCCTTTCTCCAAGTGATAAATGGACCTGGATCCCAAACACGATTCCTGTCTTCCTGGGACTTCTTAGGATCAACTATCTCTGTAGAAGTGAAAATGTGCTTGTCTGCCCTAAATTTGTTTCCAGCTTAGGGAGAAAAATGTTTTTGTTAAAATGACTGTCATACTTAGAGTTTCTCTTCTCCCCCTTCTGTGTTAGCAGTGGAGATTTGAAAGTACTGCTTGCAAGCCCAGTTAACTTGCTTGGTTTTGGATTAGTGTGACTAGTTAGCTAGAGTTCATTGTTATGTAAATTTCAGCTTCTAGTGCTCAGAGAATACACAGAGCTAACTAATTAATTGTGAGAACTTCTTATCACACTCAGGATGATTTGAAAGACTGAAAATTCTGAATAAATTTGTCCAGCTGTTTTTGAACTAACATGCCAATCAGATATTTTTTCTCTAAAGTGACCAATAAGGTTGCAGCTTCAATTAAGCTGTATTGCCCTGCTGGCTCTTTACACTGTAGGATTTTACCATCTTGCCATATTCTCTCTTGGTTAAATTCTCTCATTCTTTCCAAGCTGGATTTAGAGGAAGTTAATGGGTGGGTCTTAGGCCCTCGTGAATGCCCTAAGGAAATGACCCCATATCCAGATCTGAAAAACCGTTCTCCTTCACTTTCTAATTCCATGTGGGGGCGCTGTTGTTTTCCCGCAACAGCATCCCAAAGACCCCTTGATTTAAAGGGTGGTCGGACTTCTCAAGTACTCTTTCCTGATAGGTATAAATTTTAGCTCTAGAAATACAAGGAAGCAAAACTTGGCTTAAGCGATCTTCCTTCTTTATAAACCATGGTATATCAGATTTTATCACTGCTTTAACTTCTTCTTTATAATCTTGATCAATTAGTCCAGTAACAAACTGAACACCTTGAGAATTTAGGTTGGACTTTCCTAATAAACATCCTGTAGTTCTTTTAGGTAGAAGACCCCAAATACCATTCTTAATAATTTCTGGTTTCATTACAGTTTTTGGCTTTGCCTCATAACTTTGAATAAGGCTAGTATCAACTTGAATTCCTTGAGTACTTAGGTCAAATCTTCCTGAGAAAACCTGTATTATTCTTTCAATAAGAGGCCTCTGCCTTTGGTATCAACAGGCTGCTACAATGGCTTCTGAGCCTGTCCTTGGTTAGTCACACTTTCTGCAGCAAGAACACACTGGACTTTTGCAAGTTTGGCTAGGTCGCATCTCCTGCTGTGAGGCTGGGGGATGCCTGCAATTTCTCGCTACAATTCTCTTTGCTCAGTCAGGCAGACACCTTGCCTTCCATGCTCTGCTGGGTGGGGTCTGTATCAAGCTCTCGGCTCTATTTCCCAGCGTTTGCTAATGGCAATCCAGAAGGAGGTTTGGCATCAGTCAACATTTCACCTTTATGAAAGGAGAAAATCACTCATACACCTGACTTTTTGCCCTAACACTATCCTTGTAAGCTGTGTTCAACATCACAACAGTTTCTATGGCAGTTTTCCTGACCAGGGAATCAAATTTCACCGCTGCATGCTGTTCTCTGAAATTGACCATCACACACACACACACACACACACACACACACACACACACACACACACACACACACACACACACGGTTTGAATGAAACTGCTTTCATGAAAAAATGCACTGTGACCACTGAGAACCTTCCCAGGCAATGCCACAGGGTGTCCTAACTCAGAGTGAGTTGCCTGATGCTCGCCTAGTGGGAAAAATGCGTACTGTGAAAGCTCCGCTCCAGCCAGTGCAATTCTGGGTCCCCGGTATATGTCAGAGAGGAGTTCTAGTCTTGGGACTCACATGGGCGGCTCTCCTCTGACTGATAGTGCTGCTGTGAATCAGCATCAACTCGGTGGCACTGAGTGTGGTTTCAGGTGTTTTTTTTTTATTATATCAGAAGAGTGACACAAATGAGAGTGCAGCTGGGGCATTTATCACACACATGTTCCTCTTCCAATGTCATTAGTAGGTTTAAAGGAAATCTCACAATTGCTTTATATATTCTGCTTTCAGTATTAAACACCAGCATGGTTGAAAGTTTGCACAGCCAGTCAGTTTCCCATCAACAGCTGGCACACAGTTTGTTTCGTGCCATTGATTGCAGTCCCCACAATATGACATCACTTATCCTGCCCCCCTCTTCCCCAACCCTTCCTCTTTCTGAACTCTCCTTTGGCAAATGGCACCCTGTTAATCTCGAACGGCTGGCAATTCTAAGGAATGTGTGCCTTCCTAGTATTACAATTCACCTTAGGGGCCTTGCTAAGCACGGAGCCAGTGGGATGAGTTCAGTTCCTGGTGCGGAGGGGCCTGAGGGCCATGGTGTCCTGGGCCCCACTTGTCTCTCTCTGACCAATAAGCCTGGTGTTTTTAATGGTTTTGAGTTTTGTGCTACCTTTTTCCCTCACTCTGCCTTTTGCACCTTCCGGGCAGCCCTTTCTGTCGTGGTCACTTCGCTCCTCTGGTCTCAGCTGTGGCAGCTGAGATGACTTGGTTGGATCCCATGAGTCCCACAAGGTCAGTTGCTTCCATTGGCCTTCGATCTTCTTACTCTTCTTTTCTCTGAATGGGGAGACCCATGCTTGCACACTTGCATAGTGGAGCGCACAATTCACTCATAAGATCTCTTGGGAATTGGGGTGTAACCCGAAGCTGAAATGGATTACAGCGTGTCACCCTCTGGTTGGCTGGCTCTGTCTTTGTTATAGGCTTGTTTACTATGGTTGCTTAGAATATGCTGTTACACAGACAAACATTAAATAAGAGTAAGAAATGTAAATTTGTGATTTCCACATTGAGAGGCTTCCTAACCACCCACCTAAGAGAGAAGCCTGCTGCTAAGTGCCGTTTTAGCAACTGGTTCGCTGAGCTCAACAAAAAACTGGGTATCGGTCCTTCTGAACCTGGTGGGAACTGGTTGATCCCCACTACTGGGGACAAGGACTGAAATGAATAGGTAGGAGGAGACTCCAACCACTGAGCAGCGTGTTGTCCTGGGACCCTTCCCATTCCAGGATGGCAAGGTCTTTAAGGGAATCAGTTTCAGAAGAGCAAGGCAGAAATAATGTACAAGGACCAGCCATTGTGGGAGAGAAATTCTCAACAGGTCTTCAAAGCAGGGGTATTATCACCTCAAGAAGCCCTTGGGTCACCTCCTGATTTTATCCACTGTCTTTGTTTTTATAGTTCACTTATAGTTTAAAAATATTTTTTTTATGACTAGGCTGGCCTAGTGCTCATTATACTACTTGCAGAGAGGATGTGGCTTTAATTTATTTTTTGCTTCTAATTGTAGTGTCTGCATGTCAGGGTTCAATGGCTTGAGAGAGAACCAGCCCTGTTTTTGTAACACAGTTAATTGAACCTGGTAATGCCTCCTGTCAGCATCTCCCCCGGGCATGTGCGGGTCACCAAGCATGGTCCTGCAGCGCTGTCCTCCTCTAGTTTGCAGCAGCTCTCAAGGTGCTGTACCCGAGTGTCGTAGCAGTGGCAAGTTACGACGCATAAACTGCAGGCCCAGTTGCAGAAGAGCCAGCAACCTTTTCCGAGTTTATGGCGAGTGACTCCTGAAGTGAGCATCCCAGGACACACACGTGAAACGCGTAGGGCAGTTTGCAAGACAGGCCCTGGACAGCTGACCAGTATGGCACAGAGTGAACTTGATGTTGAGGAGAAATGTGCAAAGAAACAGTAGAAACAAGGGTGGAAAACCATACATACACTAAAATAAACAAAAACAAACAAACAATGGAGAGTTGACAGGAGTGGATCACATGGGCAAAGAAATGTGCTTAATCTTGATTGCAGTCCGGGGAAAAGAATGGGGAAACATCCAGATAGTGAATTTACCCCTGTGTTTGGCAAAATGCCACCAGCCCTATGGATGCTCTCCAGTGCTGGTCGGGTGTGGGGAGACAGGCTCTGCTAGTACTGACACCACAGGCCAGTTTTGCAGACCAGTGGAAACCTGAAAATGCGCAGACCCTACGCACTGTGAATTCTGCATCTTGAAATCTGTTCCAGAGATGCGAGCACGTGTGCATGAGAACGTAGGACAATTTGATCGGGTGAAAATCACGCAACTGCCTAAATGTCCACCAGGATGGGAAAGGCACCAGGAGGACACGAAGCATCTCCATGGGCTGGAAGGGTGCCAGGCTCCAGGGTGTGGAAGACAGGGCCCTGGGAGCATGTGGTTGATTGATTGTCTAAAGCAAAGGGCAAGGTGCAGAGTATTTGTGAAATAGGATCTAATTTATGTTTAAAAGGAAGCAGCCCTATATATTGGTGTGAGTATCTAGCACTTATGGCAGGCGACAAGGTCTGTCGGTAACATCTGGGGAGGCCCTGCTAAGGGGTCAGGTCAAGGAAGGGCACTTGAACTTTGGCTGGTATGCTTTGATCTCTTTTTCTTGTTCTTTTTTTTTTAATCATTTTATTAGGGGATCATACAACTCTTATCACAATCCATACATACATTCATTGTGTAAAGCACACTTGTACATTC
>NW_022103928.1:64128501-64140143 GCF_000313985.2 Echinops telfairi | reverse complement strand
CTAGCTCTTTCCTCTATTTCCTTTGACTTTCCTCTTGTCCCACTATCATGCTCAGTCTTCATTTGGGTTTCAGTAATTCCTCTTGGTTACATTACCCTTGAATATGCCCTACCAGGCCTCCTACACCCTCCTCACCACTGATTTGGATCACTTGTTGTTCCCTTGTCCCTGAGTTTGTTAACACCACTACCTTTCCCCCCACCTCCCCCTCTCCAATGTCCCCCTGGAACTGTCAGTCCTGTTGTTTTCTCCTCCAGATGGCTCATCCAGCCCATCTTATTTAGACAGACCTGTGTAGATAATAACATGTACAAAAACAAGACAGAGCAAAACCAAGCAACAATATACAACAAAACAACAACAACAATAAGCCAATGACAAAAAACAAAACACAATACAACAACAAGAAAGAAAAGTTTGTAGTTAGTTCAAGGACTGTTTGTTGGCCTTTAGGAGTGTTTTCCAGTCCAGTGTGTTTGGGCACCACGCCCTGACCCTGAAGCCCACCTTCAGCATTCCCTGGGGACCTCGCCGTTCCGGTCCCTTGCTGTTCTGTTGCACCCCCTTAGTGTTTTGCCTTGGTGTGGAAGGATCAGATTGGGTGCAATTCCCACACTGTGTCTCCGGTGTTGTCCCCTGTAGGGCTATGGGTCAATGAAGGATGTCATGTCTCATATTGGGGCTGGCCATGTGGTACTCTCTGTGGACTGGCTGCTCTAATCGGGAACATCATCTTCAAGGCCTGGTGGGCCAGTATGTGCTCCACTCTCTCCTCCTCCCCCTTCATCTGCTCCCGTGTGCTCTGATCAGATATGTCCCTCTCCTGGAGCTGCAGATTCAATGCCATCCTTTGAAATAAATTTTTCTAGGGGGAGGGACAGGTGTCCACGTAGTTGGGATTGGGGCGAGCCCCCCAGACCTCTCTGTGGTTCCCTACTCCACGCCGGCATGTTGCATTCACATCTTGGAGCACTGGGTTGAAGTCTGGTCCCTGTTTCCCTGTGGAGATCTAAACAATGCCCTCCCCTTTGGTGAGGTAGTACCCCCCCTGAACAGATATTTTCAAAGGGCAGATGGAGAAGACAAACATATTATAGTGCAGTGTGCAAAGACCTGGAGTTAGAAATCCAGAAGGGAAGTGCTCAGCATATCTCAAGCTGAAAGAACTCAATCAAAAATTCAAGCCTTGAATTAAAATATTGCAGGAGCCCTGGTGGCTGAGTGAGCTACACATTGAGCTGCCAACCATTGGCCAGCAGTGAGGACCCCCAGGTGCTTCTCCGGAGAAAGGTTTTGGAAGCCCAGAGCGGGCGGGTCTGCTCTGTCCTACAGGCCCCTAGAGTCAGAATCACCTGCATGGCAGTGAGTTTCTTCATGGGCAAAATGTGGAAGAATGCAGGAAGCATTCAAAATGGGACGGAATCTACAGATTTGTCTTACGAGAACTAAAAACAAAGAAAGAAACTCGCTGCCATCAAGCCAATTCAGACTCCCGGGGCTGTAGGCCGGGCTAGAGCTGCCCTGTGAGGCTCTGAGACGCTGCCCTTGACGGGGGTAGTGCCCTTTCTCCTGCACGGGGGTTACTGGGGGTAATAGCCATTATATTTTTACACCTTTTTCTAAAAACAGAGAGTTACTAGGGGGTAATAACCATTATATTTTTAAATCTTTTTCTAAAAACAGAGAGAGAAAGAGAGAAGGTGTGAATTAGAAGAGGGATATCTATTAGTTCTTGCAACGTGCCTCACCGCCTCCTCATAGGGAAGCAGCATAGTGGAAACAAGAAGGACAAAGTGCTTCCAACTGCTCCTTCTTCCTCCCTCCCTCAGCCTCCCTGCAGGGATCCGGAGGGACCATGTGAGATGTGTGTGTGTGTGTGTGTGTGTGTGTGTGTGTGTGTGTGTCTGATTCTCCCCAACCTCTGCTGTGGCACCTGGCATGGAGCTGGCGCTGATGCTGGCTAATTCCGGTTGACTGTTGGTGTGAGGTTTGGTGCTCAGTCCTGGAGAAGGGGCTTTGTCTGTTGCAGGTTCTTGTCCTCTGCCTCCCAGCTAGAAGTGTGCCCCGCCCCCCCAGCCCTTTGGTTCCAGAGTGGCCTCATGCTTTTACTGTGGGGTGGGTTTCACCCCAGATTGTCTGAATGGGGGACCTGCCTTGGGTTGGCTGTTAGAGAGGACATCCATCTTGCCCTCCCTCCTCAGGGTTCCTAGAAGATGCTGAGCTCCTTTGCTGACTGCTCAGTGAGTATACGAGGGGTACCCACCAAAAAACAGAATTGTGCTGGGTGGAGCGGAGCTTTCATCACATGCATTTTCCCCACTACGCGAGCATTGAGCACCTCGCTCTGAGTTAGTGCACCCAGTAACATCTCCTGGGAAGGTTCTCTCTGGTCCCAGTGAATTTTTGGTAAAAGTAGTTTCACTTGAACTTTGTTTGGGGAGATGGCTGATTTAAGAGAACAGCATTCAGCTGCGAAATTTTGTTTCCTGCTTGGGAAAAATGCCGTAGAAACTGTGTGATGTTGAACACAGCTTACAAGGAGAGCGTGCTTGTGTACAAGTGTACAAGTGGTTTTCTTGTTTCAAAAGATGAAATGTCTATTGATGACAAACCTCTTTATGGACCTCTGTCAACTTCCCAAATGGATGAAAATGTTGACTTGTAGTGTATTAGTAGTTCGTTCTATCAGGTCAGACTGTTAATCAAGCTTTCTATTTTGAGGTTCTGAAAAGTTTGCGTAACAGTGTGGTATCAGAAAGGCCTGATTTGTTTTGTTTGTTTTTTTAATCATTTTATTAGGGGCTCATACAACTCTTATCACAATCCATACACACATCAATTGTGTAAAGCGCAGTTGTACATTCATTGCCCTCATCATTCTCAAAACATTTCCTCTACACTTAAACCCCCGGCATTGGGTCCTCATTTTTCCCCTCCCTCCCCGTTCCCCCCTCCCTCATGAGCCCTTGTTAATTTATAAATTGTTATTTTGTCATATCTTGCCCTGTCTGACGTCTCCCTTCACCCACTTTTTGGTTGTCCGTCCCCCAGGGATGAGGTCACATATAGTTCCTTGTAATCGGTTCCCTCTTTCCAACCCACTCTCCCTCTATTCTCCCAGTATCGCCACTCACACCACTGGTCCTGTAGGGCTCATCCGCCCTGGATTCCCTGTGTTTCCAGTTCCTGTCTTTACCAGTGTACATCCTCTGGTCTAGCCAGACTTGCAAGGTAGAATTTGTGTCATGATAGTGGGAGCAGGGAGGAAACATTTAGGAACTAGAGGAAAGTTGTATTTTTCATCATTGCTACATCGCACCCTGACTGGCTCATCTCCTCCCCGAGACCCCTCTGCAAGGGGATCTCCAGTGGCCTACAAATGGGGTTTGGGTCTCTACTCCGCACTACCCCCATCATTCACTATGGTAAGATTTTTTGGTTCTGATGATGCCTGATACCTGATGCCTTCGACACCTCGTGGTTGCATAGGCTGGTATGCTTCTTCCATGTGGGCTTTGTTGCTTCTGAGCTTGATGCAAAAAGGCCTGATTTGTAACCAATGGGCGACTGGTTTTGCCATGACAATGTACCTGCTCAGGCAGCCACCTCTGTGTGTCAGTGTTTGGCAAAAACCAGCATGCCTCTCTTGCTCCGCACACATTACTCACCTGACTTTGCTCCATTTGACTTGTTTTTGTTTCTGTGAATGCAGAGGGACATGAAAGGACATAAAAGGAAATTCAGGAGCTGGTGCCTATGGGCCCATGGTCAGCCGAGATGACCCTGGACCCTGCTGTGGGACAGAGAAGCTTCCAGCTGGTAGCTGTGGGGACAGCAGAGGGCGCCCCCCCCTCACCCCCCACCCCCATTTTATAGTAACACAAGGCGCTCTGTAAGACAACCTCAGCTTTCCAGTTTCTCTCCAGAGGCCCCAGACTCTCTCTGCCTCCATCTGTGCCTGGATGTACCGGGAAGGTTAGGTTTCCTGCCTGCTAGTCTTCTCTGAAGCTGCAGTGGGGGACACCTCCATCCAGTGGCAGGCCCCTCTGCTTGGGATTCAGTCAGATTCAGAGCTGCGGGTGGAGACGGCCATGAGGAAGCTCCACCACACCCCCCGCAGCTCCTGGCCAGCTGAGGTCTGTACTACTGGCCTTTCCTCTCTCCCGCAGCCCCCTGCCCCCTGCCCTCTGCGTGCCCGCAGTCCTCTGCCTTGTCTCAGAGCCGGCTCCTGGGTGTGCTGCAGGAGGAGTCGGGCACCTGTGCTACAGTTCCTCAGCCCTGGAGCGGCCTCAGCTGATGGAAGGAAGAGGAGTTACATGTCACACAGCCTCAACGACAGAGCCCAGTGTGCCTTGAGCCACGGGCCACATTTGGAAGGATCAAACAATACAGGAAGCCCGAGCCCCAGACTCTGAGTCATGGAAGCCCCTTTCCATTACAGCATTCCTGTCCTTTTCTGGGACTTTCCAGAGGTAGATTTGTCACCTTCTCTCCCATCTTCTGCTCTACGTGAGGATGACACCACACACAGCCAAGGATGAGTGGGTGGGTTTCTTTGAACTGGAGATATACCAAATGATCATCCCTTCCCTTCGACCCAGGAGCCCTGGTGGCATAGTGGTTATGTTTGGGGCTGCTAACCAAAAGGTCAGGAGTTTGAAACCACCAGCTGCTCCTCAGGAGAAAGATGAGGCTTTCTACTCCCATAAGAGTTACAGTCTCAGCACCCACAGGGGCAGTTCTCCCCAGTCCTGTAGGGTCACTATGAATCATAGTCACCCATGGGGCTTGGGGCTTGTTGTTTGAGTAGATGAACTCTGAGCTACAAGAATCTCTGCAGTGTCAACTACAGGTCAGACACCGTAGGGGGAGGAGGGGGCCCCTGTCTTGGGCATCTCGGAGCTCACAGATTTATTAACCTAAGACTTAAACACTGTCATGGAGTCAGGTCTAATTCAGTGACTGCAGGAAGCTCACAGGCCAGTAGGTGGAAAGTCTTGTGGACCCAGTGGCGGTGGAAGCATCTCAGTGTTAGCTTGGGTCTCCACATGGCTCCTCTAGCTCCAGGGCTCTGGCTGCATGTGCCTTGTCAGCAGGAAGATGAAGCAAAGAGTGCATGTGGGTCTGGCCTCCAGTGAGCTATTTATCTCTGTCGTGCCTCTAAATGAGGTCATTGAGCTGTAACCTGATTAATAGGCTAGACTCCACCCCTTCACTCAATAGTCTCAAGGTGACACCAGATGATGTAACTAGCACACCAGGATTTTCAGAGCAGTTGAAACTGGCCTATTTCCAGCCGTAGAGTTGGTCCAGACCAGGCAATAATGCAGCGGTGGCCCGTGGAGCATGCTGGGAACTGGTTTGTTTAGGTCAAGGTTGAATTGCTTTTCTGGGTCCGACCTTTCCCTTGTATGGCTCTAATGCAGGTGTGTGTCTGTGGTGACTTTTCAGGCCGATGTCTCTCTCTGGCTTAGAATGGGCAGCAAATAGGGGGCGAGCCTCTTTGTGTTACATATTTCCTAGCTGGTAAGAACTGGTAACTGTAATTATATTCTGCAAATAGAGGATGTTTGCAAAGTACACATCAAGCACCCAATTCTTATTTACAAAGCAAGGCCATAATGAAGGATGCTGCCCGAGGACTCTGAGCCTCCTCCTTTGTCATGGACTGCATGCTGCCCCAGGCTGTCTCAGTATTTGCTTTCCCGCTCCTTCTGACGGGCTGGGATATTTTGGAATCAGTTACACGATGCTTTTGTTTCTCATGTTAGATACAACACCAAGACTCACTCTTAAATATTTTGAATATTGAAAATAATGTCTTACGTGACATTATGACGCATATCCTTGCAGAGCTATTCTTCCCTGGTGATATTAATGATAGTGCTCCGGCATTCCTGACAGGCTCTGCCATTCCCCATCCTAAATACCAGCCCCAATTAGTGGTGGGAGGGAAATCCGCGAGGAGGGAAATGGCCGGGCAGCAGCGGAGGGGAGACTCTATCTTTCCCTGAGGAACCACCTGAGTTAGCAGCTGTCAGGTCTGAATTCTTCATAGGCCTCTTTGTGTTGAAATGCATTCTTTGATTTTCCCCCATTTTACAAAATAATTTGTAACCGCAGTTGGCAGTTATGTCTGTTTGCAAAACCTTATCCTTTGATTTCTTTCCATTGCTTTAAGCCAGAAAACCCTTTCTAGATTCAGAGATATCATGCCGATCACAGGAGTTCTCTGCTCATGTCTCTGCTTGCACTGTCTCTACCTTTTTGCCCATCTGTCTTTGCTCCTGTTTTTTTTTCTCTCTCTTTTCTTTCCTCTTCTTCTCTCCCTCTCCCCTCCTTTCTACCTTTTATCTTTCTCTCTTCCCTCCCTGTCTGCCTTCCTACCTTTCAGTCTTCCCACCTCCCATCCTCTCTCTGTAGTAGAGAGCCTGTTCTCCGGAGCCTCAGCACGGTCCAGAGGGTGGCTGATGGCCCTGCACGCTCAGATCATCCCTACATCAGGTTCTCCCCCAGGGGTTTCCGAACGTGTCACGCAGGCCTGCGTTTACCCTGGCAGGCAGCTCAGACTCGAGCGCCTCCCCCTGATTTCCCATCCAGAAAACCGCTGCTCATCTGGGTGTTTAAGATGTGCGCCGAGGGACTCTTAACACTCTTGGTGCTGTGCTTGGTGTGAGCTTGGAGTTAGGCACTCAAGATTGCTTCCTGTCACATCAAGGTGCTTTGCAAAGTGATATGGGGGAAGAGGGAGTGAAAGAGGAGCTGTTGCTGTTTTAGGGCACAAAAGAGACCCCCATCTCTGATTTAGGAAGAACATTTATTAAATCTTAAAGTCAAAGACAGGGACAACAAAGAGACCCAAACACATCTGCACGAGGGAGGTTCTGCTGGCCCCCGAGGACCCACACTGAGTCACTAGATAGACAGGGCGTGGAACCACGGGGACAGCCCCAAATCCATGACCGGCAAGCGCAGGTCATACAACACAGTCACAGGTGGGGTAGCGGAGCAGCAACAGGACAGTGATGGGCACCTGCATGGTTAGAGAGAAGAGCTGCTGACAAAAGTGATCCCGGGCCTTCCAACCTCGGTCCTCCAGGCATAACTCATGCCGATGTGACCTCTGTCTGTCCCCAGGAAGGTGACCCCGTCAAGGAAACTCTCAGGCAAACCTCCCTGGGCTGACGGGAGGAGGGGGGAGGGGATCTGCTTTCCAATACACTCTGCCTGGGGCAAGATTTTCTACCTCCTGGTTAAGGATCAGAAAGAATTCAGTGGAGGTATAATCTATGTGGGGACCCTGCAAATGGATTTTGGGTGGTCACTGCCCTCCATAGCCTTTTGCAAACCAGAAGCTGGGGATTTAAGCTCTCATACATTGTCCATGAAATACTCTTGGCCATAATTAATTGGCAATAAATTACTCTTGTGAAACTAGGATTGCCCTAGGTCAGGATTTCAGGTAATATGTAGAGCACTGTGTTAAATTTAAACTGGGTGTCCTGTGTATTCATCTGCTAAACCTGGCAGACCAATGGTAATGACAAGCACACCAGACATACTTCTTGCCAACACCAAGCTGCAGACTCATCATGATCATAACTCTGGACGAGTGGCCCCAAGCAACGCACCAACTCTGGAATGTGTCTCCGCCCTGGGGAGGTGGGTGGCGTTTTTCCCAGTGGAAGATTAATCGTTTGTTAGCAATTCCCATGTCAGACAGCTGGTAGATGAGGGACCAGGGTCCTGAGTTTTGCATCCACTTGCAAAACCCTTTCTCACAATAGCCTCCAGTCCCCAAAGAGACCGGCATTGTCCCAGCCATGTGTCCCCCTAGGACTTCGGTAAGGCAGGCTGTGAGGAGCTCATTCGGGAAGCAGCTACTGCCCCACTGCTGGTTGTTTCAGTCCTCAGGAGGCAGCCAGCTGTTTCCACTGTACCAAACCCCAAACATGTCAGCAGAAAACATGTCGAGTCCTTTGACAACTGTCTGAAGCATAGTGTGCTGGACGGGGGGAAATAGCACTGGCCATAGTCATGTCATTGCCACCCAGCGTATGTTCACCAGGCAGCCCTTTCCTCTTTCGGGGATCAAACCAATCCTTAGGCTTTTGTTTGGTGTGTTTTTGGTTTGGTTTCCTGGCAGACAGTACCTGGGGCCCAGGTCAGAGCGGGGTTGGCATGAAGCTGCGGGCCCTGCGCGATAGCACTGCCGCCCACTAGATGTCGCTGCTGACTCACTCCGAGCAGCTCAATGGATGCCTTTTTGTTTTTCAAACCAAAATGTCCACCCAAGGTAACATTTTTGAACTTCCAAACATTTCTCTTTTTTCTTCTTACTTTTTCCTTGTTAGCTATCTTTCTGTATTCATCTGCTTGGGCTTCATGATCTCTTTCTCCCTTTCCGAATAGAGCAGGACCCAGCTGAAGGAGAACTGCAGAGTCTGCGTGCTTTAACCCAGGGCTCTGCCCCGGCCCTCAGGTCCAGCCCTGACCCCACAGCAGGGCCAGAGGGGTTGATGTCCTTCTGGAGCCTCACCTGCACGGCACCAGGGCAGGGGGACCCTGCTTGGAGCGCCACCCTTCTGGAACGCAGGCATGGTGTGTGCATGGAGGCGCTGAGTCTGTGCACCACCAAACGTTTGAAGCTGCGGTGCTGGCAGGGACACATGCTGTCTCTCTCATCCGGCTCCTGACAGGCCGAGCCCCCAAGGCCCCCACCAGTCACTTTTCCCACTGCGGATAAGGTGGGGCTCACCGCATTGTAGAAAACCAGTCTGTGCTGGCTTTGCCTCAGTGACCATTTCTGAACCGGTTCACAGGTTCCCTCTTTTCTATTCTTGTTACTTTTTCTTCCCCCTTTTCCCTCTAAACACTCAGACTTCATTTCCTGTATGAATTTGGTGTGTCTATGGGCTGCTAACCACAGGGTCAGCAGTTTGAAACCACCAGCCACTCCTAAGAAGGAAGACCGGGTTTTCTACTCCATGAAAGAGTTGCCATCTGAGGAACTCACTGGGCAGCGCGACCCTGTCCTTAGGGTCATTGTGAGGCTGCACCTCCTTGAGGGCAGGGCCGGATAGTGACAAACCCTGTGTAGCCGCTGTACACCCCCCACTGACATCGCAGGAAGCTGCCTCTTCTTTTCCAGATTTACTCTGAGAAAGCAAATACACATCTGTCCTTCCCATTGGCACCTTGTCCTGACAACAGAGGGGTCACTCCCCTCTCGTTCCCACAGGGAGAGTCTCTGGCTAGCCTTTCTGCACGCTGCCGTGCTGGAAGGAGGATGGGAGGCTTGGTGTGGAGAGAGGGACGGATCCAGGCCTCTCTCGTGTGCAGAAGCTGCTCGAGGCCGGGCAGCAGAGGCAGAAAGACTGGCAGCTGCTATAGATTTCCACTCCGAATGAGCTACATTTTCTTTCCTCCCCAGAGCATGGCTAATATGGAACGAGATCCTCAAATTTAAAAAAGGAATGTGAAAAGGCAGTAAGCTAGGCTAGCTTTAATCAACTTGAAAAACAGAATGAAAAAAAAGAAAAGAAAATCATAAAACTAATTTTCAGAAAATCTGGAGACCCCTGGAAAGTTCTCTTGTAAATATCATAATGGCAAACAGTTTTTGCCCTTTCTTTTAAGAGAGGGTAGAAGCCTCCGTGTTCTCAGACAGCAGACCACCAGGTCATGGTGGGTGATGGGGAGAGGGGGTTTGTCTTCAGCCTGCCTTTGCATTAGGGGAGCCAGGGGGCTGGCGTGGCCTTGGCAAGAGTGGGTGTGGCTGCACTTCCAGGATGAGTCCAAGGGACGGGTAGATCTCCTGGGGTTATAGCGTGGTGGGGCTGCATGGGCAACTGTAATGTGGCTGGCACTTGGCCACGCTCTTGCTGGCCACTCCCATGCCCGCCCTTAGCACCGGCATGCCAAGTAGCTCTCTTTTGCCCTGGACTTCTCTTGGATGAAGCATTCACTTGAAGAAAGTGTTCAGGGGTCTTCTCTGGATTACAGTATTGCAGGAAATGTCTCATTCACAACGTAAGAAGAATGGGATCACAAGAGGGCTAGGCTGCCCAGTTGTCGTTGGAAGAAAAAGGCCCGAGTTCTCTGATGAGAATTTGGCGCTATGTTCGGAATGTCACGGGGGATGTCCTGTAAGTGCCTGCGGGGCCCTTCTTCAGCTGAAGCTGGGCCAGTAAGAAGCGGGGCAGGCAGTGTCAAAGTAAAGACCTCCCCTGAGTTTCCACACAGGATGAATTCATCATATTTAACACTCATTAAGTTCTTGCTACACGACAACTTCCTGAGTAAATTGTGGGAAAATAGGAAAGTGTTTCCAAGCCCCGAGCAAGGTTTCACGTGAGTTTGTAGGTGTGAAGGTGGCATTATTGGCTCAGTGTCTCTTTGATATAAACTGTACTCCACAGATTGACCAACATGCTAGGTTGTTGCTTTTTACTTTTAGAAAAATGACTGATATGTCCCTTCCTCTTCCGTCAGAAGTATTGAGATTAGGTCAATAATACAATTTTATTTGAGTTGTTAGATCCACAGAGATTATTTGCCTTTTGTGATTTATTGTTGCTTTTCCCCAGAGCAGATATTGGAAATAGATACCACCAAATAACTGAGATAGATGAGTATGTACGTAGATGTGTGTATGTAGATGTCTAGATGTATGCATGCATATATGTGCAGAGACGACACATGTGAATCATCGATTAAAGCAGCACATACGCAGCAGCCAGTTTAATGTAGACATGGTTGGATTTCTGGTGGGATCTTGGGTGTTCTGGGTCTGTCAGATATCCCCACTGCCTGCCGTATGCTGAGCTTTCTCACCAGCCTGCCCTCTGAGTTTCCTCTGGACTTGCCCGGACTTGGTAAAACCAGCAATTTCAGACGACGCTGGACACCTGAGATCTATGTAGACTGTGTCACTGGAGAGCTTCTGGTACGGATTTAATTACTACAGAAATCTGATTGAGAATCAGTTCTTGACTTCGGTCACTCTTAGATTATTTTTAAAAGCGAGAATAAATGTTACCATGTAATTTTATCCTCGTAAGTACCTTTTGAATGGTTCCAACCTAATGTTCACCTTAGAGACATCTCAGGTGCAGTACAGACCTCACCCTGTGTGAGCATCCATGGGTGCCGTGGCCGTTCCGCAGCCTTTGACAAACCAGACAGCAAGTGGGGCAGGATGCTGCTGACGTTCCTGGTCCCGGTGTGACGTCTGTCTGCGGCTGTGGCTAGCAGTCCAAGAGACAACACACCACCAGAACAATAGAGCCTTGTCCCTTCCTGATTTTGTGATGATAAAATTCTGTTCTAGTTAAAAAATAAGAAGATATTTTCTTTTTTAAAATCATTTTATTACGGGCTCTTACAATTCTTATCACAATCCATACATACATCAATAATATAAAACACATTTATACATTCATTGTCCTCATCATTCTCAAAACATTTGCTCTCCATGTAAGCCCCTGGCATCAGGCTCCTCATTTTTCCCCCTCCCTTCCCGCTCCCCTCTCCCTCATGAACCCTTGATAGTTTATAAATTGTTTTGTCATATCTTGCCCTGTCCGATGTCTCCCTTCACCCACATTTCTGTTATCCGGCCCCCAGGGAGGAGGTCACAT
>NW_022103928.1:64100229-64127580 GCF_000313985.2 Echinops telfairi | reverse complement strand
CCTCACCACCGATTTGGATCACTTGTTGTTCCCTTGTCCCTGGGTTTGTTAACACCACTACCTTTACCCCGTCCTCCCCATCTCCCATGTCCCCCTGGGACTGTCAGTCCTGTTGTTTTTTCCTCCAGATTGTTCATCCAGCCTATGTTATTTAGACAGTCCTGCAGAGATAATAACATGCACAAATACAGGACAGAGCAAAACCAAGCAACAAAATAAAAAATTTTAAAAAGCTACACCAACAAGCCAATGACAAAAAGCAAAACACAACACAACAACAAGAAAGAAAAGCTTGTAGTTCGTTCAAGGACTGTTTGTTGGCCTTTAGGAGTGTTTTCCAGTCGAGTCTGTTGGGGCACCATGCCCTGGCCCCAAAGTCTATTGTTGGTATTCTCTGGGGACTTCGTTGCTGTGTTCCCTTGCTGTTCATTTGCACACCCTTAGTGTTTTGCCTTGGTGTGGTGGGATCAGCTTGGGCATAATTCCCACACTGTGTCTCCAGTGTTGGCCTCCGCATGGCTATGGGTCAGTGAGGGATGTCGTGTCTCATAGTGGGGCTGGTCATGTGGTCTTCTCTGTGGATTGGCTGCTCTGGCTGGGAATATCGTCCCTAAGGCTTGGTGGGCCAGGATGTGCTCCACTCTGTCTTCCTCCCCTTCATTTGTTCCTATGTGCTCTGATCAGGCATGTCCCTCTCCCAGAGCTGCAGATTCAGTACCGTCCTCTGAAATAAATTCTTCTGGGGGAGGAGCCGGTGTTCACATAGTTGGGATTAGGGCCGGCCCCTCAGACCTCTCCACTGGTTCCCTGCTCCATGCCAGCATGTTGCATTCACATTTTAGAGCATTGGGTTGAAGTCTGGTCCCTCTTTCCCTGTGGAGATATGAACAATACCCTCCCCTTGGTGGGGTTAGTGCCCTAAGAAGATATCGTCTGTCTTTTAAAACGAATAAAGTGTATACACCCGCCTGTACATACATGGGAGTTTTATGTTCATTCATGTATGCACTTTCATGCATATAAGTACCCACATATGAATGCAACACACATGGAGAACCTGCCAGAAATTAATGGAAACGTGGAAGTAAAGGGAAGTTTTCTCCACCATGCACTCTGAGAAGCTAGCCCCACCCCTCCCTGTGTGCCTGTATGCCTGTGTTGCTGTGCACACACGGAGCTCTGGTGGCATCGCGGTCCCCCATTGGCTGCTCACACAGCTTCTGCAGTTATAGCCCGAGCAGCTCCTCGGGAGGAAGATGAGGCTCTCAGCTTCTGTAAGAGTTGCCGCCCTGGAAGCCCGCAGGAGCAGTCCCCTCCTGTCGCGTCGGCCACTGCGAGTGGGCGTCTACGTGAGGGCCGTGGGTTTGATGTGTCTGACACGGAAGAGCTCTCAGCACGCTGAACTGGCCATGGGGCGCGGTATCCGGCTTTCATCAGAGCAAAAATAAGGCAGCAAAGTGAGTTGCAGGGTGAAGCGTCATCCTCTGACGTCTTGTTTCATCTCAGAAAAGGAGAGAGACCACAAACCTGCGCCCCCGCACCGCCCACCCACGTAGAGAAGCCCCTCTCTGCAGGTCTGCTGGGCACTGGCCTCAGAGCCGTCTGCTGTGCGGCTTCCCGTCCAGGCCTGGTGAGGAGTCTACTGGGGTTGTACCAAAACCCTGCAAACACCAGTTCATTAGGAAGGGGGAGCTTTCAGGATACACACCTTGCTTCTGCTGCTTAGTATATATTTTTTTCTAAATCACTCCAGGCATTAATTTTAGGAAAGGCTGCCTGGCTTCGATTCATTTTAATTAAAGTAGAAAATGAAGATGAAGTAAGGTTGGCACCGTGGGACATTCTTCTCCCACTGCCTGCGGCACCTCTGTCCGCCCGGCGCTCAGCACAGGCCCGGGAGCCTTGCAGCTTGCCACTGTTCTGGCCCCCCGCTCCATGCCTTTGGCCTGGGCCAGAATGATTAAGTATGGAATTCTGAAAAGAAGAATCAAGCATTTTAGAACTTGAGTGTCATCTGCCAGTGGAGGTTGGCAAGGGGAGGAGCGGGCAGAATCACAGGGCGATGACTGTTGCTCATGTGCCAATTGCGCCTCGTTGGGCCTTGATGTAACTATTTGGCATCTTCTGACTTGTAAGCTCTATAGGGAGGCGGACAGAACAGTTGTAGGCTCTGCTGGCATGAGCCGGCGGGGCCAGTGCTGGCCACTAGCAGACACTCGGCGATGACCAGGGAGCGAGCGGCTGTGTTTGGGGAGGAGCCAGTGGAGTCGTCATCTGCACATGGTGCTTCTAGTATGTGCTTTTCCTTTGACCAAGTGCTCTGTAGACCTTTTGAAAATAAATTTTGAATTATGCAACGTAACAACTCTATCCACTCTCCTTAAGGAGTGTTAGAACATTATTGAAATGTCTATTTCCTGCAAAGAGACGTGAGTCCTTTTATTTCTCCTTCTTCCCACCGCAAAGCCCAGGTCTCCATCAGAGCAGATGCTCTGGGAGGACTCAGGTGACAAGGAGAAGGGCCACTGAGGGACCTCAGGACAGGAGGGTTCCTTACGAGTACTTTCCCTGGAGCCCAGTGTGGCTTCCAGCAGCCTCCCACCTGGACTTCCAATAGGCACAGGCTACAAAGAGGGCTGTCCCCTCAGCCACAGGACCAGGGAAAGCTGTCCCCTCACGTTGAGGACCAGAATAAGCTGTCCCCTCAGGCCGAGGACCAGGGAAAGCTGTCCCTCAGTCAGAGAACCAAGGGCATCACACCGATGCCCAGGAAGAGCTCTCCCCTCAGTCAGAGGATCAGGGGACGCTGTCCCCTCAGTCAGAGGACCAGGGAAAGCTGTCCCCTCAGTCAGAGAACCAAGGGCATCACACCGATGCCCAGGAAAAGCTGTCCCCTCAGTCAGAAGCCCAGGAAAAGCTGTCCCCTCAGTCAGAGGATCAGGGGATGCTGTCCCCTCAGTCAGAAGCCCAGGAAAAGCTGTCCCCTCAGTCAGAGGCCCAGGGAAAGATGTCCCCTCACATTGATGCCCAGGAAGAGCTGTCCCTTCAGTCAGAGGGTCAAGGGCAGCTATCCCCTCAGTCAGAGGCCCAAGGAAAGCTCTCCCCTCGGGCCGAGGACCAGGGAGAGATGTCCCCTCAGTCAGAGAACCAAGGGCATCACACCGATGCCCAGGAAAAGCTGTCCCCTCAGTCAGACAACCAGGGAAAGCTCTCCCCTCGGGCCGAGGACCAGGGAGAGATGTCCCCTCAGGCCGCAGATGAGGGAGCACTGTTCTCTCAGGCTGAGGACCAGGGAAATCTGTCCCCTCAGTAAGAGAACCGGGAAAAGCTGTCCGTCAGGCCGAGGCCCAGGGAAAGCTGTCCCCTGAGTCCAGGGACCAGGGAGAGTTGTCCCCTCAGGCCCGTGACCATAGAAAGCTGTCCCCTTAGTCAGAGAATCATGGAAACCTGTCCCGTCAGGCGGGGGACCAGGGAGAGTTTTGTGGACTTCGAGTAGCCCCGCCCTTAAGAAAGTCCCATAAAGGCCCAGCGTCATTAAATGCCCCAGGCAAGGACAACGTTTCAAAAGAGACAGGCTTGGCCTCCTCTGGCGGCGGTCCCTACGCAGCCCAGGCGGACTTGGCGTCGTCGGAAAGCTCGCAGGCGGCAGGCAGGTGTTGCCTGCTCATGGCCGGGCCTGGGGAGGAAGAAAAGGCTTTCTCCTGCCACCCACAGTTCCCGTCTCGGAAACCCACAGGGGCAGCTCTTGTCCTGGAGGGTCGCAGAGCTGCATTGGCTCAAAGGCAGTGAGTTTGATTTCAGTTGGAAGAAAACCCCATCACTTGTCAAGTATGTAACCAGGACGCGTGTCCTTCGGGAACAAAGGAGAAGTACAGGCACTGTCCGACCCAGGAAACCTGGGGAAGGCGCCCTTCGCTGACTTCTCTGTTAAGACTGGCTGAAGGATGTTCTCCACCCAGGGCGGAAAGCAGAGCCGACTGCAGGAGGCACGAGCACTCGCAGGGAGCACCCAACCCCTGCCAGCCAGGCCATCCGGACTCAGAGGGACCCTACTGGCCAGGGCAACCGGCCCCGTGGGTGTCCCAGACTGGAGCTCTTCATGGGAGTGTGGGGACGACAGCCTCATCCTTCCCGCAGGTGACTGGGGACTTCAGCTGCTGACCTTGTGGTCAGGGTCCACTAGGTTTCCCGGAGGGGACACAGAACCCATTGTCCTTCTGAGGGTTCCTTAACCGTCCCTGACGGTTAACGGAAGTGAGGGGACGAAAGGCGGTGTTGACCACACGGCAAGGAAACATGCCAACTTCCCGTCGTAGCGAAGAGGGCAGAGTGACCGGAGTGGAAGTCAGGTGTCCAGTCGCGAATACCAATAGGCTGCGACCTGTCTTGTCTGAAGATTGTAAAACCTAAAGCAACCACCAGTTCCAGGTGGCCTTTTCCATTCCCAGCATTGTCCACAACCTGAGCACACACCTGCACTTGTGCTTTTAACAGTCACAGCTTGATCATCTTACACAAATGCTTCCATATTCTCTATGGAATTGCTCCGTTTTCAGTCAATATGTTTTTCTCTCCCAATGGCTTCTGGGAACTGCTGTGCTTGTGTGATTGTCCCTCTTCATTGTCTGTCATCAAGGGACCTTTTCCAACGTTTCTCCAAGTGTTAGCTATTCCAGTGCACACGGCACATTCTGCTTAGGAGGGCCCTTCCATGCGTGTGTGCTGGGGTGTGTGTGCGTGTGTGCTTGTTTGTGTCTGTGCTGGCGTGTGTCCTGCTGTGTGTGTTGGTGTATGTGTGTGTGTTGGTGTGCGTGTGTGTGCACGTGCTGGTGTGTGCTTGTTTGTGTGTGTGTTGGTGTAAGTGTGTGCGTGCATATGCTGGTGCGCTTGCGTGTGTGTGCTTGTTTGTGTGTGCTGGTGTGTCTGCGTGCACTGGTGTGTATGCACGTGTGCTAGTGTATGTGTGTGTGCGCGCATGCTGGTGTGCATGCGTGCATGTGCTATTGTGTGCTTGTTTGTGTGTGTGTGTATGTGTGCACGTGCTGGTGTGTGTGCTTCTTTGTATATGTGTGCTTGTTTTTGTGTGTGCTGGTACATGTGTGTGCTGGTATGTGTGTATGTGTGTGTACTGGTGTATGTGTGTGTGCTGCTGTCTGTGTGCATGCGCGTGCTGGTGTGTGTGCTTGTGTGTGTACTTGTTTGTGTGTGTGCTGGTGTGTGTGGGTGTGTTGGTGTGTGTGCGCGCGTGCATGTGTTGATGTATGTGTGTGTGCTGGTGTATGTTTGTGTGTGTGTGCGTGTGCTGGTTTATGTTTGTGTATGTGCTGGTGTATGTTTGTGTGTGTGCTGTTGTGTATGTGTGTGTGTGGTGGTGTATGCGTGCTTGTTTGTGTGTGTGTATGTGTGTGTGTGTTGGTGTGTGTGTGTTCCCTATTTGGGAACTGCCTTTGGGTCTTTTCCTCGGTCTCATTTCCTGGGCTCGCTCTACCCCATCTGCTGAGTCAGACCACTGCAGGCTCCTTTGCGCAGGGAATCGCTTTCCTGGAAATGGTAGCAGTAGCAGATCAGAAGACGTGTTCTGTACAGCACAGCTGGCCTGCACCAAAGGGCTTACACATTGCTTGCCATGAGAATGCTCAAGAACTCTCTCCGTTTCATCCAAGGAGCTCTGATTGTCTGCTGACTCACTTCCTTGGGAATATTGGGGGCTGCAGAGCCAATTGCTTTTGACCACCTTCCTTTCTTGAGGCTTTGAGGCGTAGTATGACACCTACCCCTGCTGGGCAGCATGCTGTGGTGCCAAGGAAGTAGTAGGGCTCCCACGCCAACACTGCACGTAGGCAAGGAGGAATGGGTGCTTCCTGTCTGAGGGCCTGGGCAAGGGGATGATGCATCTTGGCTCGGTGGACAGCAGTGGACAGAGAACAGATGCTTGACAGCTGTCGGGTGGAAGGGTACAGAGATGTATACAAGACACAGTGTTCGTATCCAGTCTCCGGGTTGATTTTAAGGAAAATAATAGAAACAAAATTATAAACCAGTGGTGATGGAACCACTAACAGAAATGTCTCTGAGGACTGGGAGGCCTTTGTTGGCCCCATGGGCAGGACGATGGAGGGTGCACAGAGTCACTCTGTATTACCGGATGTTCTTCGTACAAGGAAAATCTATTGGTCTAGAAGTGGTTTATTGTTAATTGAAAGTTCCTTGTGGTTCCTTCCTAAATGTGATAGTAAAGTAATTGTGTGGTGTAAGTGCAGTGGGGTTTAGTTACTGATTGTTTTTCATGATATGCCCTAGGATGGGTTATTTACCTTTTTCACTCCCCAAATAAAGGCTACAAAAGCTCTTACAAATAACCCTCCATTCTAAATCTTTCCTGAGGGGTGTGAGGTGGTGATGTTGCTTTGAGAATGACCTCTCATTAGAGATTTTCGGAACAACTGCCTGGGAGACACAAAGGCTCTTTAAGAAGTCAAATGATAATTAATGCACATTTCTTTACTTAAAGGGAAGGCTCAATTGGCTTATTATTAAAAGCATTTAAGGTGACCCTTCCTTTGTAGCGGGGACATTTAGATTGCTGAATTATGGTAAAGAGAATATTGTGTTTGTCAGCTGTTATCATTTTCATTTGCATAAAAGTTATAATAGTGAGAGACATTAAATGCATTAATTACCCATTAACAGGGTAATTTAACAATCATTAAGGGAGGCACAAATAGATTAGTGATCATCTTTACAAATGGTGTTCCCGATCTAAGCTTTATGGAACACCAGAATGATTAATCTGCCATTTTAACTTTGGTAGACTATGCATTTGTTTTCATTTTCTTGCCACTTCCGTAAGAATAGCATGTGAGAGCGTTGGGGGTCTTCCCTTGACCGTGATGGAGTAAAGGATGGGCAGAGTGCTAGCCAGTTGCTTGCCTACATGGGGGCTGGCCGAGTTGGCCCGCGGGTTCACAGCTCCACCTGCCGGGTGAGAGTCTCGAGGGATCAGCCACGCTGAGAGAGCCATCATTCTCACCAGAGTCTGGACTGCAGCCCACAAGCCCTTTGGTGGTTGCAGGTTCTAACCTCCTGTCTTCTGGATATCTGAATGCAGCCTAGAGCTACCTTTTCCCAATGTAGCTTGCGGTAGATATGTAATCATTTGTCAGTTTGTAGGGGTGGAGTCGAGCTTATCAATCAGATCATAGCCAGTGAGGCCTCTGTGTGGGCATGGCCTTCTCCTGAGAATTCTGGGAAATTTAATGTTTTAGTCTTGGTAGGCTAGAGAAACAAATCCATGGATACACATGTGTATAAGGAAGAGGTTTATATACAAGAGCAATTGTACATTAAGAAACCATCCCAACCCAGTCCAGTCCAAGGCCAGAAGTCTGATTTTTTTTTCTTTTTTAACATTTTATTAGGGGCTCATACAACTGTTATCCCAATCCATACACACATCAATTGTGTAAAGCGCATTTGTACATCATTTCTCAAAACATTTTCTCTCCATTTATTTATTTATTTATTTTTTTCTCTCCATTTAAACCCCCGACATTAGGTCCTCATTTTTCCCCTCCCTCCCCGCTCCCCCCTCCCGCATGAGCCCTTGATAGTTTATAAATGGGTATTTTGTCATATCTTGCCCTGTCCAACGTCTCCCTTCATCCACTTTTCGGTTGTCTATCCCCCAGGGAGGAGGTCACACACAGTTCCATGTAATCCGTTCCCTCTTTCCTACCCATTCTCCCTTTACCCTCCCTGTTTTGCCACTCACACCACTGGTCCTATAGGGCTCATCCGTCCTGGATTCCCTGTATTTTCAGTTCCTATCTGTACCAGTGTACCTCCTCTGGTCTAGCCAGTCTTGCAAGATAGAATTCGAGTCATGGTAGTGGGAGCGGGGAGAAAACCTTTAGGAACTAGAGGAAGATTGTATTTCTCATCAGAAGTCTGATTTTAGCCCATATGCCCAATACCGATTTATAAAGTCCTCTTTATAGACTCACGAAGCACATGCAATGAAGCCAAACGCAGTACAATCACAAGCCAGTGGCTATGTAGCTTCTCCAGCTTGTCAATCAGATCATAGCCAATGACGGCTCTGTGTGGACATGGCTTTCTCTTGAGAATTCTGGGAAATCCAGTACTTTCCTTCTTGGAGGCAGGAGACACTGGCTCTCTCTGCTGACTCCCTGGGACACTTGCAGCTGACAAGACACATGGAACTACCCTAGTGCCCTGAGCCGGACAAGCCACATGGACGCAACCAGACCTCAGAAGCTGGAGAAGCCACAGAGAGACCCCTGCCAGCGCTGAGATGCTTACAACACCCCTGGACCCAAAGGCTTTCTACCCACTGGCTTGTGACCGCCCTGTCTTTGGCTTCATTGCATGCATTTGGTGAGTCTAAAGAGGACTTTATAGATTGGTATCGGGCATATGGGCTAAAATCAGACTTCTGGCCTTGGACTGGACTGGGTTGGGATGTTTTCTTAATGTACAATTGCTCTTGTATATAAACCTCTGCCTTATACACATATGTATGTCCATGGATTTGTTTCTCTAGTCTGCCCAGACTAACACACATCTCATGCCTCATTTTCTCCCAAATGAAAGAAACCCACTCGAGCTCATGTGCATCAAGGAAATGACTATTTCTCTGGGGGCATAGGATCGACAGTTCTCCTGTGAAACCCAAGGGCAGCAGAGTGACCAGGACTGGTGTCCTCGCAGTCAAGGGCAAAGTTCTTAGGAACCGTGGTCATTTCTCTTCCACCACACAGGCAGTGTTGCTGCCTTTCTTTCACTCTCTCTGCAGACCTAACTTTCTGCTTTGCTGGGAACATTGGCCACAGCCCTAATTTTTTCAAAATCAGTGCTGGCAGGTTGAGATGTTTGAGCCCCTCAACCGAAGGTGGGTTTGTATAGTAGCCATGCCCGAGGGGAAGAGTCTCAGTGGGCTGGGGACGGGCCACCTCAGGAAGAGAGACCTGCCCTTTGCATCTCGGCTATCTGCTTTCTTCTCCATTAGAGACCGAGTCCTCTCGTCAGGGAAGAGGGTGCCGGCTCTTTCCTTTCCTCGTCTTCCAGCCACACAGCTGCTCACACGTGAAGTCCTCCCTAAGCGCGGATTTCATTTTCAGAACACACAAGTGGAATACCTCTTACTATTAGTGTTTATTATTGTTGCCTTTTATTTTCAGAACCTTGAAAATCTTTATTTGACATTGGGGGGCATCATGAGAACGATGACCTTAGCAACTTAGGTATTGCAACATAATATGTAGTAAATATTCTAACCACAAGACTATGCCAGGGCATTCGATTCAGTGGCTCACAGCAAGCTATGGATCACCTTGAGAAGAATGGGAATTCCAGAACACTTCCTTGTGTTCCTGTGGAACTTGTGCATGGACCACGCACGAGTCAGTTGTACGGATGGAATAAGGGAGTACTGCATGGTTTAAAATCAGGAAAGACATTCAGCAGGGTTGCATCCCCTCACCACACTTATTCAAACTGTATACTGAGAAAATCATCAAGAAGCTAGCTTATGTGAAGAAGGTCAGGGGGAGGCTTATTAACAGCCTGTGATCTGCTGATGACACAAACTTGTTCCATGAAAGCAAAGAAGACTTGAAGCCCTGGCCGATGAAGATCAAGGACGGCAGCCTTCAGCATGCATACCACTCCATGTTCAGAAGACCAAATCCTTCCAATTGGACCACTCGGTAACAGCATGATCAATGGAGAAAAGGTTGAAGTTGTCGAGGATTTTGTCTTACTGCTTACAGTGCTCATGGAAGCAGCAGTCACGAGATGATCTGCCTTAGGCCAGTCTGCTGCACAATGCATTTTGCAGAGTATTGGAAAGTAAGGATGTTGCTTTGAAGACTGAGAGGTGCCTGATCCAAGCCAGGGTATTTGAGATGGCTCACATGCACGTGGAAGTTGGCCATTGAACATGGAAGACTGACGAGGACTGAGGCATTTGAATGGTGGTGCTGGAGAAGCATGCTGAACCGACCACAGACTGCCAAGAGGACCAGCCTCTCTGTGCTGGGAGCAGCAAAGCCAGGGGTCTCCTCAGAGGCAAGGATGGCGTCGTCTCCTGTACTTTGGGCATGTTGTCAGGAGAAGGATCCGTTTGGTAACATTGGAGGAGCGGCAAAGACAAGGAAGGCCGGCCCTCAAGGAGATGGATAGATGTTGTGGCTCCAGCGATGGGCTCCAGCAGAGAGACCATTGTGAGGGTGGTACAGGACAGGGTGGTGCTTGGTTCTGCTGTGCACAAGGTCACCTCGAGTCTGAACTGACTGCATGAGTCAGAAGGGCCTCAAGGCCACTTAGCAACAACAATAACAACAAGATGAAAAGTCCCAAAGGGCTCTCAATGTGGCTCATCTTCGGTTGACTACATTTTAACTCTAGACTACCTGTACTTCTGTGGGAGAGCTTAAATCCTGAGCACCACCGTTTTCTGAAGGCTGTGGTTTACAGTGGAAGCCCTAAATCCATTTCTGAGTCTCCACAAAGCTTCAGCCTCCATTCAGTTACTTCTGACCATCTCACATTAATTGCCAATGTGACTAGCCTTGCCTTCCAGCACAGTGATTTAGAAAGTGGATTAGTGCCAGTCCAGGGAGGGGCTGCCCTGCCTCTAGGCACTTGCCTGGGTATGGACCCTCAATGGAAATTGCAGGACTGCGGACATGTAAAGGAGCCTGGTGACATAGTGCAGTGAGTGTTACGTGGCTGTAGTTTGGTTTGAGGATCACATGGTTATGAATCATATCCTGACTCACTTGGCTGTACAGCTCCCAAGCCAATCTTGACAGCTTTTCTCTTTAGAGTAATGTGTGTGTCCCAATGATGGCCTCATTTGAGAGCCTGTGATCCCACCTGCCACTGTGATGAGTTAATCTACAACCTCCCAATCATGCTTTTGTGCTGTGTCCTTAGTATTTTCAGGTCCTATTTACATGACTAGGTCTCTTTAAGCTCTTTAAACCCTTGGATGCCAGGCTGGCCAACAGTCTTCCTTAATCTGGATGAATTAGTTTTGTCTTGTTTAGGAATTAATGCATCTCTATAAATTGAATTTGAGATTTGGGGTCTCTTTTGCTCCAGTAACAACTGTCACACCTACAAGTCCCACCCTTTTGACTTCAGGTGATTCTCTGCCCTTGTCTGTCTCATGTCATCCTCACCCTACTGTAGGCCATCCCAGCGTCCCACAGGCTGGCCTGTCCCTTCATTCTTGTCTCATCCCAATCTGTCCTGAGGCTCTAGCATTGCTTCTGGTCTGGGGTGTCTTACCCTCTCTCCTGTCCAGTTTTGGAGGTCCAGCTCACTGCAGCGAGACTCAGGTTTAACTTCAGTCTCACGTGCAGCAACTGGGTAGTCTTGTCCATACTGTTTATATTCCTAGGCCCCCACTTTCCACATATCTGAACTGGGAAGGTCAGTATTTATTTTGAAGGGGCTAGTGTGAAAAGCAGTCAGTTTTGAGGATTCCTCTTGGGGCTCACGGTGTGGGTGTGGGGGTGGTACTCACTCACTGTCACTCCCTCTTACTCACTGCCATGGAGCCGATTTTTACTCAGAGTGACTCTGTTGGATAGCGTCTCAGTGGCCGTGATTCTTACCAGAGGAGCCTCATGTTTTTCCCATGCGTGGCTGGTGGGTTTGAACTGCTGACCTTTTGGTTAGCAGCTCAGGTAGACATGGTGTGAGTAGCAATGGGTGCTCTCCTTTGAGACTGAGATGAAACCCTTCCCTCCCCTCAAAGCATCACGGCGTGTCAAGGAATGGTCGCAGTCAATATGCACTGGCTTTCCTGAGCACCCATGTTGGACTGCAGCCCTGCACCCGTAGCAATGGGGTCTTTTGTTTCTTATGAATCCATTGCATTCAGAACTCAGGAAATGTTTTCCCCCTCCCTTCATTAGTGGGCAAATAGATCTCAGTTAAGTTCAACAAATACTTCTACGTGCCTTTTATAGGGCAGATAATATCATTCTTGGATAAAAGCTTTTTATTTTCAAGTCTCTAATTATGCATGGTTTTATGCAGATTTCTTGAGCAAAGCAATCACAAAGACCTTTCTCTTTGCTTGAATCTGTGTAAGTTATTGACATGGACTTAGTTAAGCAAGCACCTAGCATGGTGGATTCTGCCGGGTGGTCCCAGGACCCATGCCAACTCTCTTCTTTCTTCACCTCTCACATAGGCCCCAGGAACTTGACTTGGGCCAGTAAGATATTGGCCAGAGCTCTGAGAGACCCTATCCTAGCACTTAGAAGCACGGAGATTTGCAAAGAGAGGCTCTTTTGTCCTCTCACCGCTTCCTCCCTGCAGTGCAGACAGTGCACCTGGAGATGGGACAGCCCGTTCCGCAACCATGACAAGGAAAGCCGGAGGAAGGCTGCTGCAAGAGAATGGTGGAGGGAGCTGGGCTCTTCTATGGCTTTTGAGTGCCTGCACCTGCCTTTACCTGCTAACTTCTGAACGTACTTTTTTCTCACAAGAAAAACAAGACGTCGGTGGCATCATGGTCAAAGCACTCAGCTGCATTTCAAAAGGTTGGCAGTTCGAATCCATCAGCGGCTCTGCAAAAGCAAGATGTAAAGCTCTTGTGTGGCGATTCGTAGCCTTGAAGGCTGCAGGGGCAGTTCCATCTGCTGTCCAGAGCTGCTCGGAGGTGGAGTCAGGTTGACAGCAGGGGCTTTGGTGTCCGGTGGCTGCTTGTTGAAGCTGCAGCTGAGTGGGCTTTCTTTGTTGTTGTTGTTTTTACAGCGAAATGTACTGATTGGCCTTCATGTAGCAGCATCTAATCTTCAGTTGAAGAATGAATTTTTGTTCCTTGGTTACTCCCTGAGTCAACATTTATTCATCGTGAATCCATTCTTTATTAATCCAGTCAACCATTTCTACTGCCACTCAGTAGGTATGAACATTACTAGGGCCCACTGAGTGTACAGCACAAGGCCAGGATCTCTGAGAACTTGGGTTCTTTGGTCCCCTGTGTGCAGCCGTGTCAAGGTTACCATTGAAACAAGGGTCAGAGATGGAATGAGCACAGAGCTTGGGGTTCTAGACCTATCTGATGAAGCCCACCACGTAGTCACTGGGAACTTCAGTGCAGTCTGGGGCTATCAGAGCCGGTCTTTCCTGCAGGAGTAGGTAATAATTCCTGTGCTTACAAGGAAGGTCAGTTTGGAAGACTGAAAGATATGATCTATGTGACGCTGCTGGCATTAAGTAAATGTTGAATTAAAAACAATGGGAATGGAAACAAAGGGAAACTATTGCCGAAGAAAAGCACGTTGAATAAGTTTCCCTTATTTTGTTGGTGAAAGAAACTGTGTTCAGTCATGGGGACAATGGACAGCTTCCTAAGTCAGAATCAGTCTGTAGAATTCAAGGGATTCTGCCTGGGCAGCCATCTGAGCTCCACCGCCCCCCCTGGAGTTTCCTTTTTATCTTACCAAATTTTGTGTGTGTGTGTGTGTGTATGCACACCTACATTAGGGGCAGGGTAGGACAGCTGAAGCTGGGCATGTTAATAAGACACTCTTCGTTTTAGATGGTTTATTGATTGTGGTAAGATCTTTGGAAAACAATTGAGTGGTAGGTTCTAGTTTCTGTACATTGGATTTCCTTAGAAGGCCATCCCCATCTATACCTGATTCTTTAAAACGTCTTCACCCAGAAAAGACCAGCCTTGAACAGTTAGAGAGTCTCAGTTAAAGCCTCTGATGCCCACAGAGAGGTCTCTGTGCGTTGGCATTGACTCGATGGTAGTGACTTCGGCTTTGGGTTTTACCAGGAAGACTTAGGAGGATGGGGAGTGGGGAGGACCATGTGGGCGAGAGATTCATCAACCTTCACACCTGTCTTGTCAGCCCAGTGTTCCCCTGAGCATCGAGGGTGGGGCTGGGCAGACATGCCTGTGCTGCCTGCTCTGCACCTGCTGTCCTGCCGGTGGGGACCTGTGGCCCTTCCCTGCGGTTCACATTGCATTCAGCCTTCACATTTGGCTCCAGCCATGTCTTGTCATTACTACCGACAGATAGGAAAGATCAAGAAGGAAAATTACTTTCATGGGATCTTCACTGATCCAAGCAACAGGACCACAAAGCCACCCCTGCTTTGGGGCATTCTAGTTCCAGACACGTTAACAGTTTTGTTTTGTTAAGGTGAGCAGGCTGACGGCGTGGTCTTTGTTTACCCAAGCTCTCTTTGCTCTGGGGCTTCTCCCTTATGTTGTCCAACACTTGAGGTGGGTGGAAGGCACCAGGGGATGCCTAGTGATGCCCTCATGTCCAGGGAAGTGGAGACCTGAGCCGCTTTTAAAAGGACCAGCCGGGCAACCAAGCAATGAGTACAAAAGGCTGACCTGCCTCTCCCTCCTCCCACTTACTCTTGAGTCCCCCTTCCTTTGGATGAGTTCAGTGAATTCCACTGAGTAAAGGTCTCACTCAGGATGGCCAGCTCTCCCCGAGACAGAGCAGAGGAGCATGGCACCGCTTGGCCTGCCAGCCTATCTGAGGTCTTGTTTGAGCATGGTTGGTGCTTCTCTGACCACTATGCCGGCGTGGTTCCTGCCACTGGGAAACCTACTGAGACACTAGCTCCTTTCCCCCTCAATATCGGATCTCCATCACCTTGGTGATTCTGTGACACCCCCCCCCCCAATAGTCTTAAAAAAAATCCCTTCTGGCTTAAGTTGCCACAAAGAATATCTTTGAATCAAAGGACTGACTGGCTGGTGCAGGGGGCCTTTCCATCAATTAGGGTGTTCCTGTCTGTGCCTGTTTCTTTCTCACTCCCCCTCCCCAATAGACTTTGGTATACAAATGATTTATGTAAGTCATTTTATTAGGGCCTCATACTGCTCTTACCACAGTCCATACATACATCCATTGTGCCAAGCACAATGTGCATATATTGCCATCATCATTTTCAAAACATTTTCTTTCTACTTGAGCCCTTGGTATCAGCTCCTCATTTTCCTCTCTCCTTCATGAACCCTTGCTAATTTAGAAATTGTTATTATTTTTTCATGTTTTACATTGACCGATGTCTCCCTTCACCCACTTTTCTGTTGTCTGTCCCCCTGGGAGGGGGTTGTATGTCAGTCATTGTGATCCATTCCCCCTTTCTCCCCAATACCTTCCCCTTCCCCTCCTGGTATCACTACTCTCATTGTTGGTCCTGAAGGGTTTATCTCTCCTGGATTCCCTTTGTTTCTAGCTCTTATCTGTACCCATGTTCATGCTCTGGTCTACCTGGAGTTGTAAGGTAGCATTGGGATCATGATAGTGGGGGTGAGGAAGCATTAAAGAACTAGAGGAAAGTTGTAGGTTTCAGTGGTGCTAGACTGCAACTTCACTGGCTCATCTCTTATTTGTGACCCTTCTATAAGGGGATGTCCAGTTGCCTACAGATGAGCTTTGCGTCTCCACTCCACACTTCTCCTCATTCACAATGATATGATGTTTTGTTCTGGGTCTTTGATACCTCGTCCCTGATCCCATCGATACCTCGTGATCACATAGGCTGGTGTGCTTCTTCCAAGTGGGCTGTGTTGCTTCTGAGCTTGATGGCCACTTGTTTATCTTCAAGCCTTTCAGACCCCAGATGCTGTATCTTTTGATAGCCTGGGCACCATCAACTTTCTTTACCACATTTTCTTATGCACCTGCTTTGTCTTCAGTGATCATGTTGGGAAGGTGAGCATCAGGGAATACCAGGTTATTAGAACCAAGTGTTCTTGCCTTGAGGGAGTACTTAAGTAGAGGCCCAATGTCCATCTGCTACCTTAATACTTAACATATAAATATATGTACATAGATCTATTTCCCTATCATTATGTATAAATGTATTTACATATACACATGCCTACATTTAGACCTCTATAAATGCCCTTTGCCTCCTAATTATTTCCTCTATTTCAGAGGTTCTCAACCTTCCTAATGCCGCGACCCTTTAATACAGTTTCTCATATTGTGGTGACCCCTCAACCATAAAATTATTCTGGTTGCTACTTCATAACTGTAATTTTGCTACTGTTATGAACTGGGCGACCCCTGTGAAAGGGTCATTCAACCCCCAAAGGGGTCACGACTCACAGGTTGAGAACTGCTGCTCTATTTCCTTTTGCTTTCCTCTTGTGCCACTCTCATGTTTGGCCTTCATTTGGATTTCAGTAATTCCTCTCGGTTACCTTGCCCTTGATCAAGACCTACCAGGCCTCCTATGCCCTCCTCGCCATCGATTTTAGATCACTTGTTGTTCCCTTGTCCTTGGGTTTGTTAACACTCACTTCCTTTCCCCAGCCTCCTCCTCTCCTGGGTCCTTCTCCTCCACCCCCCTCAACCATTGATCCCATTGTTTTCTTCTCTGGATTGCTTATCCTGCCTGTCTATCTGCGTAGACATGCAGAGACAATAATAAAGCACAAAAACAAGACAGAGCAAAACAATAACCAAAAAACCAAGGCCAAAAAAAGCCTATAAATAGTTCCAGGTCTGTTTGTTGACTTTTAGGAGTGTTTTCCAGTAGAGTCTGATGGGGTGCCATGCCCTGGCCCCAGAGTTTATTTTTGGTATTTCCCAGGGCCTTCAGTACATGCCCTTAGCATTTCACCAAGGTGTGGTGGGGTCAGATTGGGCAAAGTTCCCACACTGTGTCTCCAGTGCTGTCCCCCGTGGTGCTATGGGTCAGTGAAGGACGTCGTTTCTCATGGCGGGGCCAGCCCTATGGTCCTCTGCCCACTGGCTGCTCTGAGCAGGAATATTGTCCTTAGGGCTCGGTGGGCCACTTCCTGGTCCTTGTTGTGAGCTCTCCATTTCCCACTTTCATCCTCAGCCGTGTCCCTTTGCAACCATTAATCCAGCTCCTGACATTTGGAGCTCTTTGAATGATCTACAGAGTAGCTGCACGGAGTCCAGGGAAGCTCAGCTGAAAAGTACCTGGAAGTTCCATGCGCTCTGTGCGACTCCCGCCTGGCTCATGGCTCAGGACGGCTTCTAGGAGCTCGGTCAGAGAAACATCTGCGTTCCTTCCATTGCTTTGTTGTGTCGAGCTGATCCATGAAACTGCCCCCATAGGGTTTCCTCAGCCGCAGCCCTTCCAGCAGCAGATCTCCAGGTCTGCTTCTCTGTGGAGTGGCGGTGAGTTTGAACCACCGGCCTTTTGGTTAACAGCGTCCCACGTAACCATTGCACCCTCAGGGAGGTTTTCCCCATGTGAAAGAGTCTACTTCTATAAATGTGGGCAAACTACAACACCCCACCCTTCCTCCTCACTGGCCGTCCCCTGACCCAGCCACCAAGCTGAGAGAGACAGCCTCTTTCACTCCTACCAGGCCCGAATCGGAATACACCAGAGGCTGCAAAATCCAGACCCTACCTGAGTTCAGCAAGGTAGCACAGGCAAGTAGAATTGTTCCTGTAAAGTTGGGTGATAAATGGTGGTGGAAGTGAACGATGTGGAGGTGGTGGAGGTGGATCAGTAAACATTAAGGACACAGTCATCGGTCTAAGCAACACCTGTCCTCAGCCAGCTACCAACTCCCTTTCCAGTCCTCAGTCCCATGGTCCCTTGGCCCTGCCTCCTCGGATTGGAAACCCTCCTCACAGTCCCTCAGCCTCAATTCTGGTCTCTGTTTTGTCTCTATCTGGGCTTCTGGTGCCTCTGATCTCGACTTCTGCCACATTAGACAAAGATCTCCAAAGTGCTCCACTCCCGATGGTCCTGGGATTTCCTTCGCTGTTCCCACTCTGAGATGCCTTTTATAAAGAGATGCACTGCTGCTTTTTCAGCATCACACACCCCTACGGAAAACAAAGGATGGTGACTTAAGTCTGAGCCTCTCGTAATGTGTATCTTTAGATACATCCCACGTTAATCCTACAGCAGAGAATGGTCTCCTCCAAAATGGGAATAGATTCCAGAATGATGTTACATCACTGTGGTAGTTACATAATCTGGTGTCAATTTGAGAGGATTAAGAGTGAAGGGGTGGAGTCTGGTCTGTCAATCATGATATAACCAATGAGACCTCTGTGTGGTCATGGCTTTCCTCTGAGAATTCTGGGAAATCTGGGTTTTCTTCCTTGTAAAGGGGAGAATGCTCACTCCCTTGGAGACTCTACTGACAAGGATGGCTCCCTGTGAGCCATCCCTGCAGAGAAGCCATGTGGACCTACCCCGATGCAGACCTCTGGAGCCAGAAAAGACACGTAGAGACCCCTGCTAGCACTGAGATGCGTACACTGCCACTAGATCCAGAAGACTTCCAACCCACTGACCTGTGATCGCCCTGCATTTGGTGTCATTGCATGTGTTTTGTGAGTCTGAATAGGATTTTATAGATTAGTATCAGGCATATGGGCTAATATCGGACTTATAGACTTGCATTAGACTGGTTTGGGATGCTTTCTTAATGTACAATTACCCTTTATATAAAACTGTCTCTTATACACATTTGAGTTTCTCTGGTTCCGAGGGCCATAGAAACTGACAACATCTCAGGAGTGTTTCTGATAAGGCGTAGTGTTTGGTAAGTGGTGTCTCTGATAAGGGGTAGTGTTTGGTAAGTGGTGTTTCTGATAAGGGGTAGTGTTTGGTAAGTGGTGTTTCTGATAAGGGGTAGTGTTTGGTAAGTGGTGTTTCTGATAAGGGGTAGTGTTTGGTAAGTGGTGTTTCTGAGTCCCTGGTCAGGGATGTAGTGGGCACAGGAAGGTCTAGGACAACCAGAACACATGCTTGTGTCCAAGTTCGACAGTCACTGCCTGACTGCAGCCAAGGCTGCTGTGTGGAAACATAGCTTCACAGTTCTCAAAGCTGAAATTCCAGATTTTGAAGTGAACTATCCCACATTAAAAAAATTTTGGCAATGTTTTGAAATTTAAACACTGTGCAGAGCTTACTACTAGGGCCAAACAAAACATGTCAGTGGACTGAACTCAGCCTAGGGTCTCAAGAACCCCTGACATCTGTACTGTTAGGAACAAGTTCTCAACTAGATCAACTCAAACAACAACAACAACAACAACAACAACAACAGCCACTCTCAGAAGAGCATGTGGAGAATGCATACACATGCATCGCATGCATGCCAATTGTGGAAAAACCAGAAAATCCATACCATTATTTCCAGGATTACCTCTCAGGGTGTTTGTGGGTAAGTATTGAGCATTAGGAAGCTTCTGGTTTTGTGTATCATTCATGTAATGTGTGCGTTTTTAGTGACCAGTGTGTTTTATCTTTATAACCATGAAAAGCTAAAAAGATAAAACACACTGGAGAGGCCGGAGCAGGGCCTGCTCTTGCTGTATTTGTGAGATTCCTGCCACTCCCCCGTCATAGGTCTGCTGGTCTCGGAGCCCCTGCAAACAAGAAGCACCTGGACTGTCACAGAAGCGGCATGGAGGTGCCCTGGTGGGTGCTGAGCAGACAGAGCAGGTCTGGGCTTGCCTGTGTTCATTGCGTAACTGCCTCCCCGGGGGTCCTCACCAAGTCCGCTGAGGAGGAGACATCTGTCTTGCTGGAAGATGCTTTTGGTCCACCTACAGTTTTAGAAGAGATTTCAGGGTTGACTCCTTCCCTGTACATCCTGTGCCTCCAGATTGACCTTCTGCCTGTCTTCCTTGAGTGTCCAGGTCTGATCAGAATCCACGTCCTTCCTAGTTCAGATCCTCACTTCCCCGTCTCTGGCCAAGATGGTCAATCGCTTTCAGGAGGGGAAAAGTCCTTAGAATGTAGAGAGGGAAGGTGGGTGGAGACATTGAGGCTTTAAGAGCGACTTGATGGGGAGGGGGGTCAGTAATCTAGGTGTCTGGGTCCACAGGTGGGGCTCTTCCGCTACTCTACTGATTCCAAACATTTGGAAAAGAGCAAGAAGTGATATGAAACCCTAAGACTAATTATCCCTCCGAATTCACGAGCTCTCGTTTTTTATCGCTTGGGTGGTCTTTGGGTCCTTTTAGACCCTTCCTTTAAGAGGTGCCGTATCTCTTTGGATCCAGTCCTGTGTGCAGTGGAGTCCCAATGCTGGGACTCCCGAAGGACCTCCCGCCAAGGAGCATGGGAGACAGGGACAGCCACACCAACGACGGACCTGCCTGAGCATGACCTCTCAGGTTTCTCAGTGCAGACACCCTGACCTACCTAGCTGGATCTGCTGACCCCGCCCACCGGAGCTTTCTGGGCCTTTACCCGGCCGATGGACGCTACCATGGGTGCAGGGCCCCTGAGCACGTGTCTCCGAGCTGTCCTGCTCTCTGCAGAGGTTCCTTCTGCATTCCCGTTCCTTCAAGGTGGTGCCTGGGAGGAGGGCTCCCAGGGCCATGGCTTTCAAGCCCAGCACTGACATCTCAGTTAACTACACAAGAGGCACTTTTTTCGCCCAGCCAACACAACTGTCCTTGCTTTTAAATGTTGTGAACCAGCGGTTCCAAGCTCAGCTCGCTTTGATCAGCGTTACACAACTTTCCTGAGTGCTGATCTGTTCCAATTCAAAGTAGATGAAAACCACCGCATGAATGGCAGCTGCAGGTTTCTGTTTTCCTTACGAGTGATCTCTTTGAGGGGAATCCAGGGAAATGGCGTTGTCCTGAGCGAAGCATGAGGGAGGCGTTCCTTGCCAGGAAGATGAACCTTGGGGATATATTATAAGGGAAAAGAGAAATCCTGGAAAAGCAACGGCTTGTTGGGAAAGAAAGGCAGTCGTCCCAAGGCTATTTCAGGCTGTTTGGTTCACTCTCAGAACCTCAGATGGCCATAAGAGGAAGTTTCCAGAAAATGAACTCCGTCAGTGATTTGGTTTGTGTCAGTCCCAGAGCTTGGGCGCCCGGCCACAGGAGTGAAGACTCCCATCTCATGTGGCGTGGTGGGGCCTCTGCGGCCTGGCAGCCTTGTTTCTATCCTTTGTGGCCTCCGGCAATGACAGGAGGCTGCTCGTCTGTGGCTTCTGCTGACACTCAGGCCAGACACGGAGGGAGCCCTGGTTGCACATCGGGGCTACGTGGGCCGGAGAGCCAGTTCCTGACCGTTTGAAAGTGACGTTCCGGCAATGGTGGGCAGCCAGCGTGAGAGTTAGTCTTTCTCCTGGAGACCAGGGCTACCAGGCACCAACCTCGGTGCTGTTTGGGATGACATTTCTGACCAGTCCAGGATGGGCATTTTCACTCTGGCCTCGGAGTCATCAGAGATGGATTCAAGTGCTTTTGAAGGTCGCACAACACCCCCTCTGGGAAAGCTTCCCAGAAAGAAGTTGCTTACTCTGAATTCAACAGTAGAAAAGGCCTTGTTTAGTGATTACATTGGTTTGGGTTGCAAATTGCAGAAGATTCAACCTGAAATAGCTTAACAACACCGGTATATTTACTGTCCCACATGCTGCCAAGGTCCAAGGGGATGTCGGGTTCCACAAGGCTGAATACAAGGACCCGGATGGTATCATACAGAGTACCAGGGCCCTGCTTTGCTGTCCCCAGTGGTGGGCACCATCCCTCAGGATGGCCTGCTCCGAGGCAGGAGGAGCCTCCATCGCACCAGCCCCAGTCTCTCAGGACCGAGCCAGTGAGAAGCAGCAGCAGCTTCCTCGGCAGGTCCACACCGGAGTCTCAGAGCGGAAGCTCGTGGAGCCTCGAAATCGGGCAAATTTAGTCTGAGCCACACGCCCAGTTCTAATCACGAATCGCCGAGCTCTGGTGAGCCAAGGACCAGGTTGTAACCCCTCCCTGGCGCGGCTCCCCGAGACCGTAACCTAGGTCATTGTATCCAGGGATGTGACCCTGGCCATTCTTGTTGCCTTTGATTCTTGTTGCTTGGGATGGTCTTCACTCTCAGACGCACTACGTGCCCACCATTTCCCCGACTGACGGTGAGAGGGCTGGTTCCCCTGAGCTGAGCAGGGTGATGGGCCGAGAGGAGTCAGGAGAGAGCTGCGGAAGGGTTCAAACCAGCAAACATTCCTTACAGCCCAGTGTCCATGAGCTGACCGCTGGGGAAGGGAGCCAATGGTTCTCTTGTTCCCAGCGGTCTCACAAGTCTTCACCTCTTTGGTCACCACTGAACGGTGTGTCAACCGCCCCCAAACCACAAGGGCCTCTGTGGTCCAGGAGAATCAGCCATTTCCCCTCCCAGACCCTGGGTCTTGGTGATAGGTGCTTCACTCCAGGAATCACTCCATCCTTCCAGCGACTGCTTTTTCCCACTGGGAGGAGAGTTAGTTCTCTTCCTTGGCACGGAGCCATAGAGAGTGTGTGCACGGCGGCAGGTCATCTTCCGCTCTTTTTTGGTTTCTTCCCATCCTGGGTTGACTGCAGATGAATTCCATAATGAGTCACAGTCTGGGTCCATCCGAGACGTTATCTGTTGTTTATTTTAAAGTGGTTGGTATCCTTCAAACAATGACCTCGGTGGAAAGCAGTCTCCTTGTAATGCCATCGTTGAGATGTCCTTTTGAATCCGTAGGTCCCTGGTCCTGGGTTGGAATAACAGGGAGCAGGGTCGTGGGCTCCGAGAACCAGTGTGGGTTCACTTAGCCGTCACACTCAGGCAACACTTCCTGTGGCGTGGGTTGTGCAAATCACAGGAGAAAGAGCTTTGGCTCTTTTTGGTTTCAATAGCATAAAATATAGCGTTCGTGGCTAATGTTGAGGACTGGCCTACTCGAGGGAGTTCGCTGTGTATAGCTGACTGTGTATGTGAGTCAGACTCACTCCGTTTAAAAAGCATTGTGTGTTCACTTCTTGCTTTCGGTGACAAAGGGCATGTTAATTGGGTGCTTTTCCCATCCTGTTTCATGTTCAACTTTCTTTCTGCCTCCATTAAGGAACGTGACCTCCTCAGGGTCAATTTCATGCCACTCAGTATCTAATTAAATGTTTACCCACAAAGTCTACCATTTGGTCTTTTCTTTGGCATTTGATTTATAAACGTAATCATGGGCACAGTCTGGTTTTTCTTGTTTGCGGGTTTGGGGGGTTATCACAGTTATTTACCTATGTCATGTCTGCTTCATTTTCTCCTTTTGTCATTTGGAAGTTAAATCATTTTACCAAAAAGACTCTCAACAAGCACATGCTCTTCAGCATGTATCATGCACTTCCCAGGGTTCCTGGTGGCACAGTGATTATGAGGTGGCCTGCTAACTGCAAGGTCAGCAGTTGGAAACTCCCAGGCCGTCCAGGGGAGGAAGATGAAGCTTTCTACTCCCCCAAGCAGTGTCAGGCCTGGACTCTCACAGAGGGCAGTTCTACCCTGTTCGACAGGGCCACTGTGAGTCACCATTGGCTGCCCAGCAGTGGGTGTTTGGTTTGGTTACTGTGTTGTAGGTACCAGGCTCTGCATGCCTTCTTTCATTTTATTTTCTCAGTGGTCTTTTGATTTGAACATAGTTTTCCTTTCTGTCTTACATAGCAAGGAACTGAGACTCAGAGGAAGGCAGTAAGCTGCCCAAAGTCACATTGACCTTGACTGGTGGACCCAGAGCTCATGCTGAGTGTTCTTCCTGTGAGGTCACTCAGGGAGCATACCTGTGCCTCCTGAGCTACACCTGAAACTGGCTGCCACTAGGGAAAGTGGCGTGCATGGGCCAGTGGACCGGCCACCCACCAACTTTGTGGAGCGGCTGGGTCCACGCCCCTCAGAGATTCCAGCTTCCTTTTTGCAGATGTCTGACCTGTGGGATGGCTGCACTGGGATCGACTTGACTGCAGTGGGTTTGGTGTCTCAGTTTTATCACAAATCAAATTTTCAAAATTGCAAATGACAGAAAGTTCAGTTCAAGTTAATTTGGGAAAGCCAGCCTTGCTGCAGTCCAGTAGCCGACTGGCTCACTTGAGGGGTGAGCGCATGCAGGCCTTGCAGAGATGTCCTGAGACCAAGAGTACGGGGGTGGGGGTGGGGGTGGGGGGCTCTGGTGCTTTGCAGCACTGCCCTCACTTCAGGGCCGTGGTGTCACGTGGTTTCCCCGGCAGCTCCCCAGCTAGTGATATCTTAGAGAAAGGGACATTTCTTGTCACAGTCTTTGCACAAAAATTTGCCACACTAAAGTACTTGACCTCACCTGTTCCAAGTGCCTGTGCAAAACTCCTGTTCCCACATGTCGGCCAAACGCGCCTGCTGCACGATGCATGCCTGTGTTGTGGCTGCTCTCCTGGATCCAGAGGGGCACCTGTGCCGCCCAGACCACATGTGCCGAGTCACTGACATTAAGGCCCCTTGCCAAAGGAAGGCGGGGCCTCCTGATGGGCTCGCATAGACAGATGGCCATACCTGGAGGCTCGAACTAGAGAGTCCCCCACGGACTTTTCAGTCCCAACACTGCTATGATGCTGTTTCCCATCCTTCTTGGCCAAATCTTTCTTATATGCAACAACCTTAATTTCTGATCTGTAAAACACTTATTCACAAGGTTTAAACTTTTTTCAATTTATTTTTTGGAGGCCAGGCTTAATGGAGTACAATTAACATATAATAAAACCCATCTGTCTTACTTGTATGGTTCAATGTGTGATGACAAATTCATTCAGGTATGTAACGGACATTATAATCAGGATTAGAACGTTTCTCTCACCCTCTAACATGTCATCTTACCCTGCTGTCGTCAGTCGGGCCTGCTGAGTCCCCCATCCCTAATCTGCTTATTATCACCATAGTGCTGCATCATGTTTTGGCTGTTTGTTTTTGAAGTGGTCATTAACATAATTATCATTGAACTCATAAGGGTGGGATTAAAGACCTGGCACAAGAAGCATTTTAAGTAAGTACTATCTTTTACTATATGGGTAAGCCGGCTGAGACTAGACTGGTCCATTCTTCCTCTTAGGATGAACCCAAAGAAAGTACTGATACTTGATATGGTTTTTGACTTTTGAAAAGGAGCGATCTTGTAGCATTCAGTTTGAATAGGATAAGAAACCCCTCAACGTTTGGCTGATTCTTGGTGCATAAGGAATTGGGGTGAGCCCGCTTCAGCCCTTCATTATGACATGCGTGTCCTGTCTGGTGATAGAGTTGTGTGCATTGGTATGACAAAGGCTGACTTATCGCTCTAGGCAGGAAGCTACCTTGCTGAGGGTGTAAGCTCAGCCAATATGGTAGTCCGATTTGGTTTCCTGCTCAGCAGTCACTGCTCCCTCGTTTTCGTTGGGTGTCCACTCTGGCCTGACTTAACCCTCTGATTCCGCTTGCCTCTGACCCAGGCCCTGGCGACTCAAAGCGAGATATCCCTGGCCCCAGTGATAGAGTCAGAGGTGAACGTGGGGCACCATCACCGCCAATCAAAGCCTAGCAGGGAAGACACGCTCACTCCGCTACCGAGCGCTGAGGCTGGAGACGCAGGAACCCTCCTGCTTCTCCATGGAGAAAGCTTGCCTGAGCACCAGGCTTGCGCAGATGACAACACAGCCGAGAGACAGAAAGGCACTGTCTGAGGGACTTTTCTGAGGCTCTGTCGCATCAGCTGCACCTCAGGGTCAGGTGTAGTTCTGGAAAGTTCAGGGACATGAACCAGTGCACCCCTGCCTGCTTGTTTGTTTGTTTGACCACGTGGACTTTTCTCCATCACGCTCAACTGTAGCATTTCTGTCAGTTCCAACACACCATCCCAAGGAGATAGATGTGTATGGCCACGTCTCTGGAAATTATTTATTTAAAATATGTACTCGGCAGACATCCTAACCAAGAATGTTGTAAGAATACATTCCAGCTAATCCAAACAAAAAAGAAAATCTTCGGTCCTGCTGAAACCTGATAATAAGAGAAAAGTCCTGCATTTCTCTCGGCCACACATTCACTTTCTCATGACGAGACATAGACACTTCAAAGACAAAAAGCCATTTGCTTCCATTCATAGTTGAAACTGCGATAATCCCTGAAGAAACATTGGCGCCTTGGCAATGGGAATCCCGTTTCTGGCCCTGTGGCCCTTCGCACGGACCCAAGGGAGCTCAAGGAAATAGTCCAAGGATGTATCTTGGTGCCCTTTGGGAGAGCTCTGCACCACCAACCCCCCAGCCGCCAGCTCATTCTAAATGACAGTCACCCTGCGGGACAGCGTGGGGTGGCCCCACGTGGCTGCGCAGGCTGCATATCTGCATGGAAACAGACTGCCACGTCTTTCTCCTCCTGGACTGCTGACAAGTTGGAACTGCCAACTCTGGGCTTAGCTGCCACTTGCTTCACCCGCTGCACCACCAGAGCTCCTTGACCTCCAGTGTCTCTCCGTTCTCTGTGTCCCTGATGTGGCAGGGGCTCCACCTGAGTCCTGCTCTTCTGGGCACTCAGCACTCCAAGCAATCCTGTGCCCTCCATAGATGCCCGAGGGACAAAGACTAGGGCAGCGTTCTCAACCTGTGGGTCGTGACCCCTTTGGGGGTCGTGCGACCCTTTCACAGGGGTCACCCGATTCATAACGGTAGCAAAATGACAGTGATGAAGTAGCATTGAAAATAATTTAATGGTTGAGGGGAATCACCACTACATGAGGAGCTGTATGAAAGGGTCGTGACTTTAGGAAGGTTGAGAACCACTGGCCCCGGGAGTTCTGTGTTAGCCCCATGGGACCATGATTTATCGGGAGAGCAAATACCCACATCTGCTTGTATAGGTTAGACCGAGATCTGATTCCAGTTCTGTGGCTAGCGAGTAGGGTCTTGGGCACTCAACCTTGGCTTGTGCGTCTTCAGTGTCTTTAGTATTCACAACAACTCTTCATTGGGATCACTGAGGGTCCCTGGGCTAAGGCAATAGTCATGAACCTGAAAGGCAGAATGTGAGCCACGATTTGCGCCAGCCCTGTGCTAAGAGCTTCTGCACCAGGTGCTCCTATTGTGTGTGGAGCCTCTTCACCCATCTCTTCCACCCTAACAGCACCTTGCGTTTCAGCGCCCCACTCGGTCCTGGGACAGGGACCCAAATATGTTTCCCGGGGACTCTCTTCTTTGAGGAGGAAGTTGACTCATCTCCCATGGGACAGTGTGTTGGGTGACTTCAGCGACCAAGTTCCCTGCTTTGTTTGCACGGTGTTGCTTCTGAATGGGAACAGGAAAGCTCCTGAAGCTATCTTCCTAACAAGTGGAGGAGCAATCAGCTCAGGTCGGCAGAGTAGAGGGTGGAAAGAATTAGGGTCCTTTGTGTACTTGTTGACTGAGGCAGTGACTTGCTTTATCCTGGAACTTTCTATTATGTCACATAACACATTTCTCTATGGTTTACACCAGGAGTTAGGGTTCCATGAGTGGCAAGTGACATGATTATTATTGACTGAATTTCTTCGTCTGAGTGCTTTATAAAAGCAAGACCAGTGATGTGATGTGATGTGTGTGTCCT
>NW_022103928.1:64011327-64100129 GCF_000313985.2 Echinops telfairi | reverse complement strand
GAGTGGTGAGGAGTTTAAAGAGTTTGTGGGGGGATAGTCTATTAACTTTTAATTCCATTTTCCACAAACTTTTTAAGCTCCCTGTGTGTTCTGTGGATGGATGGATGGATGGATGAGTTAGATGATAGATAGATAGATAGATAGATAGATAGATAGATAGATAGATAATGTCAGTGAGTGGACCACACAATTGTGGGAGCTGGCGAGTTCCAAAGTCATCGGTCATGCAAAGGCTTGGCTAACTCAGATGGTTGCAGGGCTGACTAACCCCAAAGGCGCAGTCAGACAGCAGGCCAGAGACTTTTTCAGACGTGTGTCCCAAGAACCAGTGGTGAGGTGACATGAAGAGCACAGGGTCATGACAAGTGTGAGCTTTTCCAGAACATCCACTCATATACTGGAAGCAGGCCGTGCCCCAAAGAATCCCCTGTTTTAGGTGATTGGCTGCTCGTGTCAGATCCAAAATGGAAGGTGATTACAGAGAGCCTTGCCAGAATTGACACAAAAAACCAATGACACTGCTGCATGCATTTCCCCCCTTTTCTCTTTGTAATATCCTTATGGAGCAAGTTCCTAATTCAGTGCCTAACTGGTCCTAGATGCTCGATGGCATGGTCACTCTTGCAGGATGCTCTCATCCTTTGATGCTAAAATGCTTTCAACTTGCTATTTGTTATCTGGGTGAGCCCCTTCCTGTTGTCTGTGTCTCATCATGCTTCGCTTAAAGGCATTCTACTGAACAGTCTGGTCAACTTGTAGATGAAGAGCTACTCATAGTTTCTGCTGTGCGCAGGTGCTCAGGTACTGACCACCTCTAACTAGGAGCACTTTATCTTTGAACACTCTAGTGGAGAGCCGAGCCCATAGTCTCTACTCTCACTGTCATTGAGTCAATGCTGACTCATAGTGACCCCCTGTAACTGTTGATGGGAGTAGAAAGCCCAGTCTTTCTCCAGAGGAGCTGCTGGTGGTTTAGAACTACCGATCATGTGAATCACAGCCCAACAGATAACCACTGCACCACAGGGTTCCAGAGTAGGAGTATACCACTTTGTTATAACCAACTGTCACACAGTTAGGCACCTAAAGCATCAATCAAGCATCTCGCAGTTCTGTATGGCAGGTGTCGTCTGGTGCACTTGGTTGTTTTATTCCACTCTAGATCTCCCCAGACTGAAATACAGTTGTCATCCGACCGGGGCTCTCATCTGGAGACTCTGGGAAAGAATGTGATCCTGGTGTGTTCAGCGTGTTGGCAACAGTCAGCGCACCTGGTATTAGGATTGTGAGCTTCAGCTTCTTTTTCAATTATTGGGAGCTCTTACAGATAGTATAACAATCCATAATTCAACTAGATCAAGCATAGTTGTTCAATTGCTGCCACCATCATTTAAAAAATATTTTCTTTCGTTTTGAACTCTTTGATATCAGCTCTCCTTTATCCCCTCTCTCCCCTCCCAAACCTCCCAGGAACGCTTATTACTATATTATATATTATTTATTTATTTGCTCTATTTTACACCATCCAATGTATCAGTTCACCTACAATTTTGTGATTTGTTCTCCTCAGGTGGGGTTATACAGTCATCATTGCTATTGATTCCCCCACCCCACCCTTTCCCATACCCTCAGGGAATGATTACTCCCATCACTGTTTCTGAAGGGTTTATCTATCTTGGATTTCATGCATAGAACGATCTTAATTATATAAATAAACATAGATAAATGAATGGGAAAACAAAACAACCAAAAAACTTTGTAGAAAATTAACTCAGTAAAAAAGTTGGTTCTTTGAAAGGATTAATGGAATCAATAAACTGCTGGCAGACCTAACAAAAGATAGGAAGGAGCAGACATCAATTTCCAGGTTGAGGGATGGAACAGAAAGTTACAACGGACCCCAGCAGAATTAGAAGAGTAATTACACAGTGCTATGAAGCCCTGTCCTCCAAAGAGTACAACAACTTGGAAGACATGGACAAATACCTGGAAAAACAAACCCTCCCTAGATGATCACTTAAAAACCTCAAGAACTTGAACAGCCCGCAGCAAAAGAAGAGATAGATACAGTTATCAAGGAACTACCAACAGAAAAAAGCCCTGACCCAGATGGCTTCACAGGAGAATTCTACCGAGCATTCAGGGAAGAACTGACACCAGTTCTACACAGGTTCTTCCAGAGCATAGAAAAGGACAGTAAACTCGCAAACACAATCTATGAAGCGAGTACAACACTGATTCCAAAACCGGGCAAGGATCCCACAAGCACAGAGAACTACCAGCCGATATCGCTAATGAACATAGATGCAAAAATCCTTAGCAAACTCTTGGCTAATAGAATACAAAGTAAAATAAAAAGAATGGTTCATCATGACCAAGCGGGATTCATGCCAGGGATGCAGGGTTGGTTCAACATTTGGAAATCCATCAACATTATTCCCCCCATTGAGAAGTAAAAGGACAAGAACAACATGATAACACCAATAAACGCAGAAAAATCATTCACTATCATTCAACACCCATTCCTAATTAAGACACTCCAGAAGATAGGACTGGAAGGAATTTACCTCAATATAATTAAAGGTATATATGAAAACCCAACATCACAATCAAGGGAGAAAAGTTGAAAACATTTCCACAGAAAAGGGGAACCAGACAAGGATGCCCCTTGTTCCATCTTTATCCAACATCGGCCTTGGTGTCCTAGCTAATAATATAAGGCAATGGAAGGATATCAAAGGCATACATCTGGGGAAAGAAGAAGTGAAATTATTGTTCTTTGAAGCTGATAAGATTTTTGTATATTGAGAACCCTAAAGGCTCCACAATAGGAGTCCTGGAAGCGACAGAGGGATATGGTAGCATGGCAGGATGCAGGTACAACAAGCAGAAGTCAATTGGATTGTTTTATACAACTGATGGGATTACAGGCAAAGACCAAGAAGGAAGTGCCCTTCACAAGGGCCCCAGGGTGTTGTGGGCTATCGGCCAAGGGCTGTATGGGGCCACCTCGGCCTTCAAAGTCGGTCCCAGTGCGCTGAGTCTGCCCCATGTTCCACGCAGCTCTGACTTCCCCTCTGCCACCAGCTGCAGAGAGCTCTGTGCTTCTAGGGTCTGCATGGTCGAGGCAAGGAGAGAACTGCGGGGGGGAATTTTAAGGGGGAAAAAACTGAAATTAGTTGAGTTTTTTATTCTGCTTATTTCAGTAATCTGTGTATATATATATCAGTATTGTTCTAGTTACACTACCCATTGTTGTAACTAAGAAAACCACAATGTAAAGAGAAAAACACAAAACAGTAATTACACTGACTTCTTTATTTTTAGAAGGAACAGGGGAATGCTGATCTCTGCCAACCCTTTTGTCCCGTGGTGGCCAGCACTACTCAGTAACATCGTGAGCACCACACACACACACCATGTATTTCTTTGTGGGACATGGACAAGAGAGTTCCTGATTTCTAAGAGAAAAAAGAACTGATTTTAATCTGAGGCAGAAGGTTAGTAAGACTGACGTAAAGCAGTTGTCCAAAGAGAACTGACCCCTGGATGCTGAGTGGTGTGCAATCCTACTCTGTGCCCCGTTCTCTCTACTTCTAAATTGTCGTCGTCGGTGGGTCCCGGTAAGGAGGTTCTGACCCATCATGACCCAGCAGTGCCCAACAGAGGGAGACGCTGCCTGCTCCTGTGCCATGCTCATGGCTGTTCCCCTGCTGGGGTTGCACTGCGAGCAGAACTGGGAAAGAGCGCCTTGCTGAGGGTGGGGTGCTGGTTGGGACTGTGTGGGCAGCCTGGCGCTAGAAGACTTGCTCCATCATTTTGTGGTGTCCCCTTTGGTTGAGAAACGAGGATCATTTAAAAGGATAATTCAGAAGTCCTGGTGGGTTTTGTGCCAGGCCGCAGCTCATAGCCTATTTGCTGGAGGCACCATTGAGTTTTCAAACTGAAAATCAACTTTAATTCGCTTTTAAATTGAAAAGCAAATATTTTTAGTGTGTTGTCTTGGCGTGAGAGGCCCCGGACAATGGGCCGGGGTACTCTGTATATCAAATAAACAGCACGAGGGGTCTCAGCTGGCAAAAGGGTACAGCCACTGCCTCAGCTGGTCTGCATCCAGGAAAACAACTTCAAAGCACAATAACAAATGGTGTCTGAATAGGGCCCTAACCAGCTGGGACTGGCAAGAAGTACCAACCCTGTGGGCTCCCTTCTGAGCTGTGTCCTGTAAACCCGGTAGAGTCTTGGAAATACATCAGTGCCGCCCAAGCCAACTTGACCTTGCGGACAGGGCAGTGGGGGGAGTGAAACAGAGAAAGCAGCTCAGCGGTTGATGAGTGATGGCTATGGAGTCTACACCCCAGACTCCAAGGTTCAGTGTGGAAGCAGACTCGAACATGTCGCTGTGAGATCCTGAGTAAGTCACCTCTCCTCTGGGCTCTGGCATCCTCGACAGCCAAACGAGGACAATAAGAAGACCTCACATGTCTTTGGATCATGATATCAAGTACAGCACACATGGGAATCACTTAAGAATGTCTGTGATACTGTGAAACCCCTCATGACATGGATGGGTTTGGAGGACACGATGCCGAGTGAGGTTAATCAATCATAGAAGGACAAATGTTGTAAGAGACCACTGTTGTGAAAACAGCAAGCAAACGAAACAACGTTGAGATACAGGTCCTCATACCCAAAGAAACAGACTGATGGTTCACAAGGGTAGGAAGGAGTCTCGGTGGGGTAGTAGTTCAGCAATGGCCTGCTGGCCTCCAGGTCAGCAGTTTGAACCCACCAGCCACTCTGGGGGAGAAAGAGTTGGCTTTCTACTTCTGGAAAGAGTTACAGTCTTGGAAACCCTCCAGGGCAGTCCTACTCTGTCTGGCAGGGTCACTATGGGTCAAACTGACTTGATAGCTTTGAGTTTGGGGTTTGGGGCAGGGGGATGAGAGGAGAGTGAAGGGAGAAGCAATGGGTTAGAGGGTGGTCAGGGATTAATCTTGTGAGAGGGAGGGTAATAGCGAATAGAAGGGAGATGGGGGCGGGCATGGAAGCTGCCCAGGGCAGGATGAGCTATTGGGAGGGTTGATAAGTTGTTAAATGCAAAAAGGATGAGCTGATATGTGAACTCCTGCCGAGATTAGAATGAAAGTTTTTGTTGTTGTTTTTTTAACTAAGAAGCATTCTTAGCTAAAGGATTCTGAGCACCCAGAATCCACATACTTCGCTAAAAATAAGAGAAGAAAGAATAAAAGGATGGGGTGGGGGTGCTGAGACTACTGGAAGCAGACAGGAAAGATGGGTGGTCTAAAGCCAAAGCTCAATACACAAGAATAATTCAATTTGGATTGGGTGGCTTCATTTCTCAATGAGGTTGGGTACCAGGATGAACGCTGTCTGCTGCATACACTCCCTGGAGAGGCTGTTCTCTCTGTCCTGTGATGAAGCATCAGCGCTCTAATAGCACTGTCCCCAGAATGCCTCTGTCGTCTGATGGCGGCATCAGTGGGGAAATCATTGTACAGCCATTAGTATGCTCATTCGCCAAAAAAAGCATATTCTAATTGGAAGGAATTTCCATCAACTCTTTCACCGTGACTGAGCACAGAGTGTGGATAACTGCAGAAGCAGGACAATATTCCTTCGCAAGTGGAGGCAAGCCAAGGATGAATGGAGCAACTCGGGGGTCCGATGGAGACCGAGGCTGCCAGTGCTGCATGTGCACCTGCCCCAAAGCTGAGCTTTCGTAGTCCGGGGTTCACTGTTCCCCCCAGACCCTGTGAGGAGAAGCCACACACTTTCAGTGATAGCAGACAGCCCTGATCTGGGATGTGATCTGGGAATCGGGCAGAAAATTTTGCCAACCATTCTGCTATTTTGGAGAAGAAACTAGTTAAATTACCTCCGTGGGCAAGATTACAAATGGCATGGAACATTTCACCAAGGAGAAATGCAAGAGAGAGCTTTAAGTGTGTGTGTGTGTTTGGTTTTGCACTGAGATTTTATAACTGAAAAGCATGCCTTTGGAGCAAATGAAGAAATCTCCTTTTAAGAAAATGTACCAGGATCTTGGGAGAAACTCAGTTTTTTGGACTCCTGAGTGGCCACTGAGACCCTGGGACCTTTGAGATCAACGAATGCTCTTTATCGCCACATTAACTCTGCTTTGAGAATTAAAATCAAAGAAAGAGAGGGCTTTTTAGTTTATAGCTAAAACTGTAACCTAGGCTTGAAAACCATTTCAGTCGCTTTACTCAGGTGGAGGTGGGTGGGCACATAGGAGCCTGGACCTCTCTTCCAGGTCTGTCCGCTGCGATGGTCATTTCGTGTCTGGAGGCTCCTCTCACAGTGGAGCCTTTGGGGGAAAGTGAGAGAGTCCTCCTGGCCCCTCTTAGTCACTCTGAGACCTGTGTGGGCCGTCAAGTACTATCGGGGAAGCTCAGCTTCCAGGAACGATATTGGTACCAACCCTCAGAGGTTGGCTGTTAGAATTAAAAGAACAAACTACTTACACCCTCGGATGAAGGGGCTAGGCGTAATTTTTTCCACATGAAGAAACTGTTAAAGGCTAGATGACCAGCTTGAATCAAGGTCACTGCAGTAGTCACTAGTGAGTCTCAGAGCAGGGCTTGAAGCCCCTACCCTGGCTCCAGAGAAGGCCTGTTGGCCTGGTGTGTCACACCTCTCCTTACAGCTTTATCAAAACGGAGCAGCCATTCGCCCCACCCCCCACCCCCAGCCTGATTCCCTAGACTGGGGGACTGGAGTCTCCTCTTCACGAAGGGCTCCACCACCCTTTCATTGGCACAAATGAGAGAGGTGGAGCCATCTTGACTTGGCCCCTCCCCTATTCACCATGCTTAGTCACTCCCCAAATGCTGTTAGCTCCATGTGCCCACTAACCCACTCACCTCCGTGCCTGTGCCCTCGTGTCCATTTCTTTCCATCTCCCTGCCCAACATCATGATGTAAACATCCTATCTCTGCTTGGATTTCCACTCCAGGCTCCCAACGGGTCCTCATGCTCCCAGGGCTCCTGCTCCGGCCTTCTTTCTCCATGTCAGTCATTCTTAGAGGGTGGTTCCTGAGGCTAAACCTCCTTAGTGGCTTCTGCCCCACACACGAGAGCAGTTGTCTCCACTGTGTGTCTTGTGAGCATGTGTGTGTGTGTGTGAGAGAGAGAGGGGGGGGGGCGGGAGAGGGGTAGATGTCACATGCACAGGAAGGGATAAGGGTGCATGTAAGGAGGAAGATTTGTTTTCCCAATTAATTCCTCTGGCAACGTCAGGAAAGACATTTGTTGAGCATTGACATGTCTTGAACAGCTTTCGAAATCAGACAATTTTAGTTAGTGGAATTTGATACCACAATTGGAGGAAGGCTTATTAATAACTTGTGACATGCAAATGATAAAATCTTGCTTGTTGAAAATGAGGAGGACTTGAAGTACTTGCTGATGAAGATCAAGGATTGCAATTTTCAGAATGGATTACAACTCAATGTAAAGAACACCCAAATCCTTGCAAGAGGATCAATAGGTGACTTCAGGATAAAGGAGAAAAGACTGAAGTTGTCAAAGTTTTAGTCTTGCTTGGATCCACACACAGTGCTCCTGGAAGCAGCAGTGGAGCGATCACATGAGACCCTGTGTTAGAACAATCTGCTGCACAGCCGTCTTTAAAGTGCAGAAAAGCAAGGATGTTAGTGTAAGCCTAGGGTGCACCTGACCCAAGCCGTGGGGTTTGGGTTTCTAGTCACCTCCCCTGCGTGTGGCAGTTGGACACTGAATAAGGAAGACCGAAGAATGGATGCCTTGGAAATGTGCTGGCAAAGAGCATTGACAGTAATGTGTCCTTGGGCAGCCCAAGAGCCGCAGCTCTGTCTTGGAAGATGTGCATCCAGCATGCTGCCCACAGGCAAGGACGAGGAGATTTCCTCTCTGGTGTATACCATTGGAAGACCCTGGTCCCCGAAGGAGGATCTCATGCTTGGTATAGTGGATGCACAGCAAACAAGAGGAAGGTCTCCAGCAAGACATATGGACACACTGGCTCTGCCGTGGGCTAGAACACAGGTACAGGCCGGGCAGCGCTCCCTTCTGCTGGGTACAGGATCGATGGCAAGTTGGCACTAACTGGACAGTGCCTGGCAGCAACAACACTCTTACAGGGCCCTTTCTGTGGTTTCTTTTTACTGTACGGCTTTGGATAGAGGTTGTCCCATTTAGCATAATGACAGTTACCTTTTCAAAGCCTCTTGTTAAAAGGAGAAAATGTGAACTGTCAGCATGTTGCTGTTAGTTACCACTGAGTCAGCTCCTGGCTGTGGACCTCGTGTGTGAGAGGAGAACTTCTCTGTACGCTGTTCAAGGCTGCGGCCCTGCAGAAACCGATAGGCAGACTTGTCTTCTTGGTGCCTCTGGGTAGGTTTGAACTGCCAACCTTTTAGCCAGTCCTGGAGCACTTATTAATTAATGATGAGAGCCAGTATTGTGGCACAGCAAAAAATGATGAAGGTGCAAGAAAGGCTTGAAATTTGAGAAACCTTAGTTCTAGACCTTTCTGGAACCTTCTCTTTGCCTGTTTTGCAGGCCTCATTTCCTTCATATTTTATCAGTTTTAATTGTTCCTTGGAAAGGGTGAGATCCCAATAAGAGAGAAGGGCTCTATATTAGTGCAAGTGTCTTGTCAAGCTTTTTATAATTATTTGCTAAGTCAAACAACATCATCTCAGCTTTGGAAGCTGGGGAATCAGCCTGTTAGCATTACACCTCATGCTTGTGGGTAATTCTACAACAACCCGGGGGAATTTCCTTTCCTTTCAGGCCAAGAACCCTAGGAAACTGCTTGTACCAGATGCTCTGTGTTTTCACAGGCACACTGGCTGAGCTTGAAATAGTGCTTACAGCTTCCTCCTAAACTCTGAAATTCGAATACCCTGGCTCTTCTTATGCAATTACATTGCCCATTGCTTCCCACGAAAATGTCTTTCTTTGCTTTTTGATTGTGTTTGGGTGGATACTTACATAGTGAATTAGGTTTCCTGTGAACAGTTTTGTATCGATGGTTCCATGCCATCTTGTGACAGTTTTCACAGTGTGTCTCTGTTCGCGATAGTTCCAGTCCGTTTGTCCTCCTCTCACCTCGTGTCCTCTCTCCTCCTGGCTCTCTCGTCCTTCCTTCTGGATTCCTGCTGACCGTTTGGCCCTGGGAACAGATTATTAGAGAGCACAATACTCACAGGCATGGTTTGTCAATCTACCATTGGCTGAAAGGTGACCTCCAGCAGTAGCTGCAATTCCAAATTCATAGGGCATCTTAGGATGCTAGTTTGGGGGATTCCTGTCATCTCGAGTGGGTTCGCCATGTAGCAATTTTAGCAATTTCAGTTGTGGTCTTCATTTTTCTCCCATTCTATCTGGGCCCTTCTCTCGTGCCCCTGATCAGAAGGGTTGGCAGTGGTGGCCTCGTCCCGTCCTGTTTCTCTGGCCTCCAGTTAGAGGCGGCTGTGGTTGGGAAGTGGCATTTGGTCTCGTGGGCTAGTTTTGTCTTTGATGTCCACCATTTGCTTTTGCTCTAGGCAGCTAGAGACCAATAACTGTGTCCTGGGAGGCTGCTCACACGCATTGAAGACCCCGGGTGCCACCCACCATACTAGGGTGTGAAGCATTAGAAACACCATTACCTTTATAAACTGTGCTGGGCCAATTGGTTCACGGTTTCACAAGACTTTGTAACCCAGCAAGCGAAGCCTGCATATTGTCTGGCTGCGTCCATGAAGGTTCACCAACTGTGCACTGTGGATGTACAGTTTCTCTGACTTCTCATAATGCCTCTTCTCGCATTTGGAAGAGCAAACCCCTTTGCTAACTTGTTGCTCAGTAGAAAGCCACGCATTTCGGCAGTCTCCGAGCCTGCAGCTACAGTGAAATGTTGTTCCTACTTTTGGGATCTCCTCCGTAGTTCTCCCATCACGTTCTGAGAGCTGGTCCACTGCCAAGCACTGCTGCTGGTTCTGGGTGGAAGGACGTACATACTTTGGTTGCTGAGGTGAGGATCTTATAATAAATAAAATCTTAAAACAGAGCCCCCGAACAAGCTACAAGGTATAAAATGTACAACAAACATTGACACTTAACTGTGGAAATTGCAGTAATTTAATAACTGTGACTAGCCCATTTGTGATTTCTAGAGCTCCTTCCATTTGACTTCTTTCAGTGGAAGAAAATGCTCCTGTTTACTTCCGTATGCTAGTGTGATTGCAACAAAACAAAACAAATCCTAGCTACCATCCTGCCAACTGTGACTTATAGTGACCCCTCCATGTTTCAACGTAGGAGAAACAGAGGCTCGTAAAGTTGGAGATTTGCCCACAGGAGAAAACAACCCAAAGCAGGAAGCTCCAGATCCTGAGTGCCCAGGCCCTGCCCACCCCCACCCTCAGGAGACCACAGGAGACCATGGGCCAAAGGTGGTTTCTACTCGTGGCTCCTCTCACTCTATTCCCAGCAGCGAGGCCCTCGGCCACTCGACATGTTTGTGTGGATTCCGTTTGCCCAGGTCTAGAGTGAATACGTTTGAATTGATAGGGAGCTTTCTGAGGAGGGAAGTCTTTCTTAAACAGCGCCTGTTTGTTTATCTCAGTGGATCTTTCTGGGGGAGGACTTACTTGCAGCGTGACACCAGATGGACTCCATTGGTTGATACAAAATCTTCATTAAGTGATACTAAAACACTCACAAAGGGGAGTTCTCAAATGAAACTTCACTTTGGAGCAGCTAGATATCTATGTTCTTTTGGACCACGTCGACACAAAAATACATTTTGCCTTTTAAGGGTAGTGCTTGGGAGAGAGGATGTGCTGGTAAGGTGTATGCCCCAACTCCAATTCCCACCAGGTGACACTTGCTGCATGTGCTAATTCACTAACAACGTCTCTTCCCATAACAATTAGAGCAGAATTTGACGTCACAGATAAAAGGGACACGCTATAGAGTTAGCTGGCATTGCAGGGCGGGGAGGCAGCTCTGGGAAGCATTTGGCTTCTTTGTAAGTTAAAGTTGTTATTATTGTATTTATATTTCCAAATGACTATGAATAAAACTATGGTGGGTAAACTCACAAATGTTAATATAGCTATAGCTTCCACTTATATAACATTTAGTTTTTCTGTCCTTTATTATACTCTTATAGACATTGATGATTCAACAATTGGAGCTTTTAAACTAATGGAGGGCTTTCAGCAGAGTAGAATGCTTTCATTACTAGTAAGAAGGCAGATCTGAATATGAATGGAAGTGGTTTAAGGCAATCTAAGAAAACATTTTTATAAAAGACTAATACCCATAATTTATGTTTTATTTTAGTTTTTTCCATTTGAATAAATTAGGGCAGGGGTTTATGTTGTTCATCTCCTTTGCACATGTCAAACTCAATGTCAAGTACATTAGTCAAAAAACTTCTCTAAGAAACAAGCCTGGCACCCAGGTGCTTAACACACAGAAGTCTACCGCTTGCTCATGTCAAGGCCACTGTGGCAAAGGCTCTCCAGGGAGGCTCCCTGCCGTCTCCTTCTGTCACAGATATGGAGACTGTGGCCCCCAGACCTGCTGTAGGTGGAAAAGCCGGTGTTAGAAGGCCCGCCCCTGCCCCAGGTACTTCAGATAGCTCGTGGGGCACAACACAGCTGCCCACTGCCCGCTGCCCAAGAAATGTTATTTGAAAGGCTGGCCACAGAGAAATGGAGGTAAGAGTGAACCCATTTTTTGAAACAGCTTCACATTCAGAGAGTGTTCCTGCTGTTTTAACTTGATAGAGGAGCAATTGGAAATTGTCAGGGGGATAGTACCCGTCAGGGGCATTCATCAGCAGAGCTACGAGAGCCAGTGGGATGGTTTGTGTCTCCTATCTCTGCTAAGCCACATGGTGATTTTTCCCCTCAAGGTTCTGACACACAGAGACTGATAGATTCCATTTTCTGTTCCTAAAGGCCTCTAAAGCAAACAGCATCTCACCGTTTATTGGTCTGAAGCGTTTCCCGGCCTTCCCGGAGTGTGTGGTGGGATCAGACCTTGTTCAGGTTACACAGAAGGTTAACCTCTATTGACAAGATGATATGGGAGTCGTTTTCTCTTGTCACAGAGCACTTCCCCCATCTGTATTGTCACACGGAGGAGTTTATCCATTTTCTCCCAAGTGTTATCTCAAATGAGGTGTCGGGACACTAAATGGATATACCACCAGTATTATTTTTTATTTTGATGTTTAATTTTGGGGAGATCCCACTTGTTTATTGTCATAAGAAGTTAAAATAACAACCACAGAAATAAATGAGAACGGTCCATAGAGAAAAGCTCGCAGTGTTGCAGGCAGCACGTCATTCTTTTTGTTTTTTTTAATCGTTTTATTAGGGGCTCATACAACTCTTATCACAATCCATACATACATCTATTGTGTAAAGCACATTTGTACATTCATTGCCCTCATCATTCTCAAAACATTTCCTCTCCACTTAAACCCCCAGCATTAGGTCCTCATTTTCCCCCTCCCACCCCGCTTTCCCCTCCCTCATGAGCCCTTGATAATTTATAAATTGTTATTTTGTCATATCTTGCCCTGTCTGACGTCTCCCTTCCCCCACTTTTCTGTTGTCCATCCCCCAGGGAGGAGGTCACATATAGATCCTTGTAATCGGTTCCCTCTTTCCAACCCACTCTCCCTCTACCCTCCCAGTATCGCTACTCATTTCACTGGTCCTGTAGGGATCATCCACCCTGGATTCCCAGTTCCTATCTGTACCAGTGTATATCCTCTGGTCTAGCCAGACTTGCAAAGTAGAATTTGTGTCATGGTAGTGGGAGCGGGGGAGGAAACATGTAGGAACTAGAGGAAAGTTGTATTTTTCATCATTGCTACATCGCACCCTGACTGGCTCGTCTCCTCCCCGAGATGACAGCACATCATTCTCTAGTAGTCCTTGCACCACGTGTAGGGACTGTCACTGAATGCCCTTCCCAACTCCTGTCCATCACTCATCACACCCCACTGCTAAGGGCCCATTCTTATTCAGATACATGAAATGTTGACACACGCCTGATTGCCGCAGCCACTCCGTCCAAAGTGACTGCTTTTCCATGATACAGGCGCCCTCGTGGCTCTGGGGGTTATGTATGGCACTGATCACCCCAAGATGGATGGTTCAAGCTCGGGGACAAGACAAGGCACTGACTGGATGGCCATGGACTTTGGCTGTCAGTGGTATGTGGCACGGCGCACAGCTAGACAGCAGCCTGGGACACTGACGTGGAGGTGGCATTTGGGGTAAACGGCAGTGGAGGTGGTCATCCCTGACCTGCTCTGGCTTCCCTGTTGCCATCAGGTGGGATGGAAAAGCCTCTATAGTCCATCCTTCTTTGCTTATTCTGACCCCAGCGTTCCCCTCACTCCACTCTCATACATGTTGTGTTCTATAATTTGGTTACAATGGCCACAGCGAACTCACAGACAACACCCACAATTGAGGGAGTTTATTCAGGAAGTGAATCAGTTACTGGAAGTCAGGATCAGCAGACAGGAAGGATCCAGCCATGGATCTCCGCAGCCAGCAGCCAGGTCACTCTGGTTCACAGCCTCTCAGCCACATGGCCTTTGTCGTCATGGCCCAGGAAGCCAGTCCGCCTGTTCCTCTGTCTCACCGTTCCACAGTCTTGAGCCCCATCAGGAGAAGGTGGCCCGTGGTCTCAGCACTGCTCCTCTGCACTTGCGTGCCAGAGTTCACAGCGCAGCTGCTCTCGGCGCCCGCCTCCGCTTCAGACAGAGCGTGGACACGCTCTTCCAGGCATCCTAGCCCTTCCTGTGTGTCCGAGCTGGTTCTTATATACCAGGGAATGACTTTACTGGAGACATGGTTGTCTTTTAGCAACCCCCCCCCCCCCAAGGGAAACAAAGGGGGCAGCATGGTTCAGACCCTGGACTAAGGTGGAGTGTTGAAAAGTAAGAATGGTACTTTGAGGACTAAGATGCATCTCTCCTAAGGCGTGGTATTTTCCATTGCATCCTGTGAATGTGAGCATTGACTAGAGACAGCCGACGAAGAAGAGAGGCGTTTGCGTTGCAGTGCAGGAGAAGCATCTTGAGAGGACCATGCACTGCTCGAAGGATGAACCTGTCTGTCTTGGAAGACACACCCCCAGAGTGCTCCGTGGAGGCCAGGATGGCAAGACTTCACCTCACAGACTTCGGACACATTGTCAGGAGAGACCAGTCCCTGGAGAAGGACATCATGCTTGGAGAAGTGGAGGAAGGTCCTGAATGCGATGGGTGGACATCTTGCCTGCAGCACAGGCTCAAGCAGAGAACCATTGTGAGAATGGCGTAGGGGCTGGCAGGGTTTCCTTCCGTTGTGAATAGGGCATCCATGGGTTGGAATGGACTTAGTCTCACCCGACAGCAACACCTGGAGCTGCCCCCAAGGAAACCGAGGTGACCTGGTTGACACCCTCTAGTAAGTCCAGGTCTGAACTCCACCCGTATCCTGTCTGTTAGCACAGCAGAGAAAGCCCTCCAACCCCCCTTGTGATGTCTTGGCTGCTGCTGCCATGAGCAGGGACTGTGGAGCCATGCAAGACAAAAGCCTGGGCAGCTTCAGCCTCTTCTCCACTGATCAGGGGGCCATCTGTTTCTCCACTGGTCACCAGCGTTATCTATTGGTCCAATTGTGAGGATTTTGGTCTTCGTTGCCGCATCTATACTGAGTGCTTCCATCCTTGATCTTCCTCAGCAAGTGCTTCAAGTCCTCCTCGCTTTTAGCAAGCAAGACGGAGTCATCTGCATTTAGAATGTTGTTAATAAGCCCCTTCCCATCCTGATGCCGTATTCTGCGTCATATTAGCCAGCTTCTTGGGTGATTTGCTCAGCATATAGATTGACTAAGTGAGAGGCTACCACCCTGCCTCACACCTTTCCTGAATTTAAACCAAGCAGCATCCCTTGTTCCCTTCAAATAATTGCCTGTGTGCAAGTTCTGCATGAGCACAACGAAGTGTTCTGGAATTCCTATTCTTCTCAACGTTATCCTTAGTTTGTTAGGATCCACACAGTCGAATGCTTTGTGTAGTCAATAAATCACAGCTAACATCTTTCTGGTATTCTTTGCCGTGAACCAAGATCCGTCCCACCCAGCACATGTGTCTCAAGGAGCTTGTCTAGAAGGGCCTGTTAAGTGAGTGCCTCTCAGTATTGGAACTCAGCACACCAGGCACTGCCTATCGACTCTTAACTCCCAGGCACAGGACTTCCAGGTGTTGCTGAACTTTGCTGAACTGTAGTTTGCTTTTGAGACCAAGTTGGTAGTGTAGTTCAAGTAAGACCTGAAAAAGTCTGAAGCAACGCAGGCTACCGAATCCCCTGAATGAGTTCAATGCAATTACAAGTAATGTTGGCATTTTTGAAATCACCCAGAACTGATTAAGAATGTGATACAGGCGTACCTTGGATAGGGTGCAAGTTCTGATACACAGCCCTTCAATGAAGGAAATATTCTGATAAAGTGAGGCAAAGGAACTGCTTGGTTCCTCAGGCATGGGAACATTATATCTCCAGCACGCCATAGTCTGCTGGAGACACTCTGGTGGAGTTGTTGGGTAAGCACTGGGTCGCCAACTGCAAGACCAGCTGCTCAAGCAATGCCCAATCGCGGTGCCCGTCAATACAAGGCTCTGCGCTTTAATGAAGAGGTAGTGCTAGGAAACCCTGCACAGGGCCAGTGTGAGTTAGAAATGACTCCGTGGCCATCGGTTAGAGTTTGGGAGTCTATTAGTAGCCATGACGACCTGGTAGGTTAAGCATCGGGCTACTAGCGGAGAGGTCGGTAGTTTGAACACATCTAACGCTCTGTGGGAGCAAGCTGACTAGGCTGCTCCCATGCAGACCAACAGCTTTCAACCCCATAGGGCAGTTCTGCTCTGGCCTGTAGAGGCAAGATGAGTCCCAATCAACTCAGCCGCAGGGGGCTTGGAAGTCGATTAAGTGCACTTGACATGATGAGGAAGTCTTCAATCCTGTAAGCATGATCAGAATTCCTCTGAGACAAGAAGGGAACACATGATGCTGGAAAGATGGCACCAGTAGACCTGCTCGACAGAGGGTTGCCCCAAACCTCCCCTGGGACCCAGTCCAGGGCAATCTGAGCAGCACAGCCACATGAGGTGTGGTGCAGCCAGGAAGTCCGGCACCTGTGTTTGGGGAAATTGGTTTTCTGTCGGTTCCCATTCTCCCTGCCACCCAGTGCTCCCATCACCTGTACTTGGGCAGTGCGCTGGGAAAGCCCCATGGCGTCGAAGACAGGTGGGGAGATCATCAGTTGCATTGTGACAGGTGGTTTGGTTTGTCTTTAAAATCAAAGAGGCGGCTCTGTGTTCTTTCTACAGCAGGTAGTGATAAAAGATAGCAGTAGGCTGAGAACCTGAGGAGATAGAGGGCCGGTCCTTCCATGGTACAGAACCTGGTGGCCTTGGCCCATCATGTCTTTTCCTCCAATTCACACGGAGTTGTAAATCACCAGAGCAGCTGGGCCCGGTGAGCTGTTGTTTCCGGTCCTGCAGGGGGATCCTGTCGCTGTGCGACCCAGCAGGACGGAGCAGACTGTCCCACAGGAGTTCCTAGGCCGACTTCTCTAAGGAAGCAGAGGACTCGGACTGTCCCCCATGGAGGGCCTGGTGGATTCGAACTCCCAATCTTTGGGTTAGCAATGAATAACCCGGGCTTCTTTGTATTCAGTGCAAAGAAGCACTTTCATTTCTCAGTGAGTCTCATGTTGTCATAATACTCATGGTAATGAGACCACCTATTTTGTGCTTATTTTTCAATTGCATCTTAATCATCAAAATGGGTACACGAAATCATTCTGACGTGCCAGCCAGAGAGCAGGGGCAATTTATTTCTTACTTAAATAGGATTTGAGGAAGAAACCTTTCCTTCATTTATTGGAAATTATGAGAGTTCTTTTGAAGAACAACAACTGAGGTAGATAATTTTAAATACAGTTTAATTCTCCTAAATATGGAGAAGCAAAAATGCAGATTTGTCTTTAGTCGGGGGGCTTATCATCATGCATGAAGCATTAAGCGCTAAACAAAATGTTCTCGTTAAGCCCTGTTCTTTCAACGATTTTTACGCATTCTGAGTTCAGATTACCATATATATTCGTGTATAAGCTGAGGTTTTCAGCACTTTTTAAATGCAGTTTTTGTGGTAAAATTAGGCGCCTCGGCTGATATTTGGGTTGAATCATACTCAAGTATATAGGGTAGTATAATTTTTTTTTACTTGAACCAAGGAAGTCTTGTTCTTGGCACCCCCTCCCCACTGGGACCAGTTATTAGAGGACGGTTAGGGTCACAAGGCAAGTTTGGCCTTAGACCTGGATTATAATTGTTCTGATTCAGCATGTCATTGTTGGTTGAGAGCCACGTAGCAATCAATGTAGCCTTATTGATAATGGCATCTCTTGTATAGTCACGGACTCCTCATTCAACCCTCGATAGCACGGCGACATTCGTACCGACTACAGCCAACGATGGGCCTCCCAGTAGCCTTGCGTGGACAGGGCGACCCGCCACCAGCTCTGACCCCCCAGGTGGGTGAGAGCCCAGAGTGTTTGCTGCCACTCGCAGGGGCCGGTGAGAGTCTCTTTTGTGTGATTTGGGAATTAGATTTAAAATGTCGGTTTCTCTGGCCTAATGTCTGAACAGAAAGCCATGAAACATGGGAGGTGTTGGGGGGGAGGGGTGTTCTTTTCTGCCCGTGACCCGGTCTGTCGACTGGTGCAGGTACCAGAGAGAACAGGAAGGAGAGGACCTTGGAGAACTTTGCCCTGATGGCTTTCATTTCTCAGGCTGGGCTCTGCTTGAAGCCAGACTGCGTTGACTTCTTTGATTTTCCCCAGGCACTTCTACAGCACAGCTGCATTCCTCCACCCCTGATGAAAATGCCTTCACTAACACAAGTAGGCGTCCCTCTTTCAAGGGTGAAGAAAACTGAGGGTCAAGGAAGCCAACGTTATTGCAAATGTTGACGGTGAGGGCTCTTAATGCTTTGCAAGACTTTGTGATACAAGGCAAATTAGAACCAAATGCAGAAGTGGAATTTATTGACTTACCTACCCAGGCACCCTATATAGTATAAATCTGTCTGCAGCATAATCTTTGTTCATTTTTTAATCAGGATTATCTTATCCAGTTTCTTCTTCCTTGTCAGCTCTTGACTTGTTTCCCGGTTGACTTGGTTCTTAGAGGTTCCTGCTTCCAGCATGCACTCTGCCCTTGCAAGCTCATTGTGGCTGGCCAACCAAGGTCATGGGCTCTCCTGCGTGTGTGTCAGCAGGACCCCCTGATTGTTTGGTTAAGCAGGGGATTAGGGCCACCTTACTAAAGGGAGAGAGAAGACATGCTGAGTGGACCAAAGCAATGTCACCCCCGCCTTTGCCTCTTCCTACCTGAATAGCAGGGACCACGATGCTCACGTGCACACACTTTCATGCGGAGCTCTCTCCTCCAGCTGATAGTTATGCAGGCGATTTGGCATGAGTCTGATGGAGCTGTGGTAGCATAGTGGGTTACTGGTTGGGCTGCCAACCATGAGGTCAGTAGTTCTAAGTCATCAGCCGCTCCTCAGGAGAAAGATGAGGCTTTCTATTCTCACAAATAGTTACAGTCTCAGAAACTCAGAGGGACAGTTCGCCCCTGACTTACAGAGGCTCTGAGTCTGAATCAGCTGGGTGGCAGTGAGTTGTTGGTGTTTTTTTCGTTTTGTTATTCAGATAACCTTAAATCCATTCTGATTGGAAATGATAGTCTATAAGTGGACTACAAACATCAATCAGTTTCTGCCATTTGTAGGAACAAATCACGTTAGATCCATTTCACAGTTGCTTGGTGCTCACGTGCTGGTGCAGAAAGCCCCAGCTCTTGAGGAGGTGTCATGAGGATGTTTGACGTGAGCCCCGTGGTCCAAACACATTTGAGTGCCCCCAATGGCCTGGCACTGCCGTGGGCACGGGGCTCCAACTATGACGCAGAAAAGACGGTTGCCATCTGCGTGCTGATCTCCAGTTTCTGGTGGGGTCAGAAAGGAAGAGACGGTCTTTTCAAACAGGAAAGTATTTCTGAGACTGAGGAGGGCTGCCACGAGAAAAAAGAGAGCAAATGATGGAACAGGGTGGTCAGCCTGAGCCCCACAGTGTGCTAGCCATCGGCCACATGCGGGTGTTCACAATGACGTCATCGTGCGGTCCAGGGCACTTCTCCCCTGCCCTGTGGAGCCAGCCGGGACTCGAGGGCCGTGCGTTCTTGAGGGAGGAAAAAGTAGCGCTGGCTTCTTCACATACGGCAGCCCATCTGAGCTGGACGCAGCTGGTGGCTTCGGCCTTGGGTGAGGGCGGGCGAGCGAGCGAGCGAGGCTGTGCTCCTGAGGGCAGAGAGCTCTTTGGGTGGTGGGCTGAAGGTGAGTGGAAGCCGCCTCCGAGGGGGTCGAGAGGAAGGCCGGCTGAGCACCTGGCACTGGCACTCGGGTTTCGCTGGCCGCCTCTGCAGAGAGAGGAAGCGCTCTGCTCTGTGCGGTGCCCTGCCCTGAGTAGCATGTCCGCGTCCACCTCCACCCGTCTCCGGCACCACGGTTGGAAGGAGAGGCTTTGCCTCGTGTGTCCTTGAGGAAGCAAGAGCGGCCCACGTGGAATGGGAAACAGGCCACCACAAGGCCCCGCGGTAAGCTGCAGCCCGGGTCTGAGTCAGTAGCTGGTTAAGCAGGCCATCAAACCTAAGAGTTGAGGATTCTCAGAGGCTGGAGTTTCCAGATGGCTGGGAGAGGGAGATTCGTGATCTGGTTTTTGGGTTTTTTTTTTTTAAAAGGAACTACGACACTTGGGGAATTATAAAGGAGCTAATGTAATGTTAATACCTAGAACGATTCTGGAACAGATCATTAAGAAATCAATTTTCACATCTGAGGAGAAAATGAGATTGTAGACCTTTGGAGAAGGGCACAGATGAGTAGCAATACCTGTCATTTCCCCACAGGACACCCATGTACTGGGGGTTTGGTATTTGCCTGGCTCGTTTGGAACTAATAGTCCTACTAATTCTTATTTTTTCAATCTGAGTTGTAAAAAGCTGGCCACCATCCCAGAACAAGGAAGGGAAAAGAACAGAGTAGGAAAGGACGGACCTGAAGGCCATTAAGAGCCTGCTCTCGGCCCCTGCCACGGTCCTCAGGGTCTTCCGTCTCCGTCTCTCCTCATAACGGCCCACAGGAGCACGGTGTTTCCCCTCCCAGGTCACTAAAGTCAAAAGTAAGCCAGACAAGGGCCACCTGCCCCTGGGAGGCAAGCACAGAGGCGTGTTGCAGGTCAGGCTTCCACGCCTTCCCTCAGCCCTGCTCCAGGCTGGACCCTTGCTTCGTGAGTGGAGCACCAGTGGAAGCTCCGGCAGAGGCAGGCTGTGAGATGTTCAGCAGAGGAGGGGACCGGGGCGGTGTCAGGAACCTTACCCAGAACCCTCCCCTGGCCTGGGACTCACTTGTCAGGTGTGCTCCTCGGAAGGTTCTTTCTACCACACAGTGAAGCATGCACATGTCTCTACTGTGGCACATTCGCCACCTTTGACCAAGGCCCTCCAGGTGTGGCCCCTGGCAACTCAGGGTGAAGGTGAGAGAGGTGCTCACGAGAGTCCAGAATTGCACCTGCCGCCTCAGGGGCCTCACCACCCAGCCCTGTGGTGGACAGGTAGCAGGATGGAAAGAGCCTTGGAAGCCATCATTTCCTGCGGGGCAGGGCAGGGAGAGGAAGGTGGTGGCTGCCACCCAGAAAGCCTTTAAGGGAAGCTTGGGGAGTGAGCATGTTGCTGTGCACACCTTGTGAGGTCCTCACCTTGCTGGGATGTTGCACTAGGAGAGTGACATGCAGGTGTGAAGGATTTCACCCAGGGTGTGTGTGTGGGGGTGTAGTGCTGGGGCTGCCATCTGCTTGGAGGGCAGTTCGAAACCACCAGCAGCTGCTCGGGAGAAAGACTGGCTTTCTGCTCCTGTCAGCAGGTGCCGCCTCAGAACACCCCCCCCCCCCCCCCCCCCCACTGTGAGTCCCCAGGGATGCGGGTGGCAGTGAGGTGGTTTCCACGCTCTGTCTCCTCATCAGGAGATGGAGAAGCGCAAAGCCCCAGTAGAGAGAGATGGGCAAGATCGCGGCTGACGGGCTGGGCTGGGGCTGAGTGAGGAGGCTAGTGGCAGGGCCAGGCCTGGACTGTACTCCAGAACAGGGAGGACAAGAAGCTCCTCCAGCTGCCGTCTCCCTTCCCACAGGCTGGGGTGCTCAGCGAAGGTTTCCTGAGGGGGACCGAGAGGCGGTTGGTCATCAGGCTGCGATGAGGGTACTGGTTAGGACTTGTCAGTTGCAAGGGCCCGAAACCCACTGGAGTTTGCTCAGCTCAGCAGACTGAGGATGGGCTGCCTCAGGTAGTCCAAGGGTGGTTCAGCAAGGGTCCCCCCAGAGGTTCTAGGGCCTAGAAAAAGGTCCGAAGGTAGAAACAAGCATGTTGTCCCAGTAGCTACCTGAGGCTGTGAGGTGGCAGAAGCCCCCTGGCTGGACTTCCGGAGTGGACGAGGTGCCTGAGCTGCGCAGCAGCTGAGCCACGGAGCCTGGCCAAGCAGGGGAAGGTCTGCTGGGGCTCCAAGGAGAACATTCTGGTCTCATCCCCGCTGCCCACAGGCAAACAGCAGGGCACTGTCAGGACAGCAGGGACGTGTTTCCACGTACAAAAGAGACCCCTATCTCCAATCGAATGGAAGCAGAACATTCATGAAGTCTTCCAAGGACAAAGCCAAAGGCCCATCACCTAGATGAGGGACACCTTTAGCATGAGGTCATTTGGTGTCCAAGGGTTCAGAGCCACACAATAAAGGTGGGGGGCCCACAAAGAAAACAGTCACAGATTCATGACTGGCACAAGATCAGTACATCACTTTCACAGGTGGGACGCCAGAAGCAGGAACAGAACCATGATTGGGACACGTACGTTCCGTTAGAAGCACCTAAGGAATTGATCCAGGGCCTTCTGATCACGGCAGTCAGGGCACTAAGATCTGCCTCAAGGACACACCCAGGCAATCCCCTAAGGGAGACTGCCCCTTGCTGGACTGGCTGGTGCTGAGCAGGGTCAGCCAATTTCCAAAGCACGCTGCCTGAGGGCGAGGCCCTCTTCTCCATGGTCAGTGCTCCAAGTGATTCCACGGAGGCTGTCCTTGCAGGGGCCATGGCAACAGCCTTTCTCCAATGGGGTGCTCCAAATTTAAGCTCCAATGCAGAAGCCAGCTGAGAGGTATTGCTGCAGTCTGATGAGAGGGACCGGATCTGCTGACACTGTGTCCTGGCTGGACTCTCCCAGGTGGGCTTGTCTTCAGGTCTGGGGGTGAGGCTTGGAGGAGAGAAGCACAGGCCTGCCTCTTGGGTGGTTGAACAGTTAGCAGGTTTGATGGCCAGCGTGCAGATCCACACAGGAACTAATTAGAGACATCTCCAGGCAGAGCTTAATGAAAGCCAACATGCACATTGCAGAATCTTCGGCCCCTAATGTGAGCCCTTTGCAGCCACAGTTCACAGGCCCTGCACTGTGCAGGCTGCCCAGCAGAGAGCGGACTGGATGCAGAAAGCACCCTGTGGGCAGTGCTGCCCAGTCTGACTGCTGGAGGTTCACTTTGGGGGACTGAGGAGACACTGAGGACTGGGTCATGCTCCAGGGGTATGGACTTCATTGTCCAGGTTTGGCTTGGGTCGCTGGGTGTGGTAAAGCTCCCCAGCCAGGGCTGAGCAGCACTGCTGTAGACATCTTGGCTTATGAGGTCAAAGGCCTCTTCACTCTGGTGGGAACCAGGGCAGGGTCAGCAGATAGTGGAGCCCAGGGCCTGCTCTTGTAAGTCAAGTCCTGTGGAACACAGCCCCGCGCGTGCTTGCATATTGCCTATGGCTGGCTGCCTGCTCTAAAATGACAGAATCCAATGTTGCTGTCTGGCCTGCAAAGCCAAAAATATTTACTCTCTGGCTAGTTACAGAAACACACACACACACACACACACACACACACACACACACACACAAGCACGTGGGCATGCACACTGTGCCAACCCTTAAAGTTGGAAGCGATGGGTTCCCAAGGACTGGGGGATGTGGGAGGTGCATTTTGGGAAGAGAGTGCTCTTTCTTCTGACTTGAGATAATGCCTCAGAAAGCAACTTAAGGCAGCCTCACAGGGAGTCCCACCATCTAATCCGAGAGGGCACTGCTGTCATGGGTTCTAGGAGCATTTACTGTCATGCCTGACATGTGGTTTCTCTTGTCCGTCCCCCAGGGAGAAGGTATATGTAGATCCTTGTAATCAGTTTCTCCTTTCTACCCCACCTTCCCTCTACCCTCCAGGTATCGCCACTCTCACCATTGGTCCTGAGGGGGTCATCTGTCCTGGATTCCCTGTTTTTCCAGTTCTTATCTGTACCAATGTACATCCTCTGGTCTAGCCAGATTTGCAAGGTAGAATTGGGATCATGATAGTAGGTGGGGAGGAAGCATTTAAGAACGAGAGGAAAGTTGTATGTTTCATCGTTGCTACCCTGCACCTTGACGGGCTCATCTCTTCCCCCCAATCCTTCAGTAAAGGGGTGTCCACTTGCCTACAGATAGGCTTTGGGTCTCCACTCTGTACTCATCCTCATTTACAATGATATGATTTTTTGTTCTTTGATGCCTGATACCTGATCCCTTCGATACCTCGTGATCACACAGGCTGGTGTGCTTCTTCCATGTGGGCTTTGTTGCTTCTGAGCTAGATGGCCGCTTGTTTAGCTTCAAGCCTTTAAGACCCCAGGTGCTATATCTTTTGACAGCTGGGCACCATCAGCTTTCTTCACCACATTTGCTTATGTACACATTTGTCTTCAGTAATCATATTGGGAAGGTGGGCACCCACTGATATGATTTTTTTTTTTACTACAGGGGTGAGGGTTTTTGCATCCTGGGTCCCTGTTACCAAACTAAATTTCAACAGATCAAACCCCAAATTCTTACATTTCCACTGCTGACCAACAGCAGGCTGTCTCTTTGACCCTCACTGTCACTGCCTTCTCAAAGTGTGTTTAAGGCCATAAGTCCTGCAATACAAGGCGTACTTGCCTTTCCTTAAATGGCTCTCCTGCCTTTCCACATTGCGTTTAACACAGCATTCTAAGCAGGCCTTCTCATGGGCACCCCGTGGAACTGCCTACAGACCCACAGATCATGCTTTGGAAGTGAGGGTCAGGAACACTGTGGAGAGGTGCTGCCCCCGGGGCTGAGCCCAGTGAGCTGTGCTCCTGTCCGCAGAACCCAAATGGCTTTTATTACACTTTGCTTTAAATGCATACACTTTGTTTTATAAAATTAACGTGAGTCGTAACGTCTAGGAATGCTACCCAGAACATTTTGTTAAAAGGAACGTTTGATCAAAAGTCTTTGGCAACGACAGGTCTAAAACACAAAGTTTGACTCCCTTATTCAAGCCACTGTTGGCTCTAAAACACAAAGTTTGACTCCCTTATTCAAGCCACTGTTGGCTTGACTCTCTGCACTCCTCCTTACCACCTTCTACTGAAGCCCCTCTGGCTTCCTCTTCCCTCACCTGCGTTCCTGCTGCCATGCCTTTGCCTTTGCCCACCCACAACCATCCCTGTCTCAACATCCAGGGTGCGGCTGGTCTTCAAGGCCTAACCTGGCACATCCCTGCTGAAGCTTTGTTTGGATCCCTTCTAGCCAGAGAGACTGCAAAGGTTTGCAAACGATGGCCTGTGGACCACGTTTAGCCAGCTGCATGCATTTGTAAATAAAGTTTTATTGGAACACAGCACATGTTGTCTAGGGCTGCATTCCTGCTGCAGTGGCAGAGTTGAGTAGTTAAAGCTGCTGTGGCCTGCAAAGCCTAAAACATTTACTATATGCCTCTTTACAGCTCTTGCCCTATTCTGTCACTGCTAGACACTTGGTCTTTGAGCCTCATATCCTGAGTGGTGGGCATTGCCATATTGTGGGGAACAACAACACCCTCCCTCCCCCCAACCCACCCACACACTTTGCCACCTCTCCTCCTCTTTGTTAGTCTGTTTTTGTGGTCCAGATGGGCCATTGCTGACTGGAAGATTTGGAGGCTCAAACTGGACCAGAGGTAAGCTGGAAGGAAGGAAGGGAGGGCTTGCCATCTCCTTGTGGGAGATCACAGGTATTGATCACCCTCCAGGGTGCCGTTCTCAGCAAGCCAAGGAGGACTTGGTGGCAAATAGAAACCCATTACACTAGGGACCTCATTGTGCACGCTCACAGAGGCACCGATGCACTCTGACCACCGGGTTAACAGAGATACAGAAATACAGAGGTGCATCGGGCTACGTATGTCTTGTTCTTGGGAGCCCTGGTTGTGTAGGGGTGAGGATTTGGGCTTCTATCAGCATGGTGGGCAGTTTGAAACCACCAGCAACTCCAAGGGAGAAACACTAGGCTTTCTGCTTCGTGAACAGTTACAGTCTGGGAAGCCCAGAGGGGCTCGCTCTGAGCCAGCATCGACTCCATGGCAGTGAGTTTGGTTTCTTGGCTGAAGCACTGTGAATGACTGTCCTTGTTCTTACTGAATTAGCCTTTTGAAAATAAATACAAAGTGGCCAGCTGGATTTGCGGAGGAAAGCCAGAACACGGTCATCTGCTGTGAACACGAACCATCGAGCAACGTCCGCGAACGTGTTCATCGGACTTCATTTGCTTTCTGGGCTGCGCGCACAATCCCATTACATGGCAGTTTCCCAAGCTGCCTCCTGGAAGTCTGGCAGTTCACTGTCGGTGCCTCCTCCACCCCTGAGCAGGCACAGCTGTGCTGAGTTCATTTAACACACAGTTACACGAGGTAATGGAGTTGGAGACTTGCATTTTTTAAGAGTGTTGATATGATTGAGTGACGCCCCTGGGTCTGTGGAAGAGGAAGGCTTCAGGTCACGTGCTGCTGTGGAAGAAAACCCCACCCTTGTGAGTTGGGCTGCTAATGGCAATGTCAGTAGTTCGAAACCACTAGCTTCCTACTCCTATAAGATTTACACCTTTGGAAACCCTGTTCCAGAGGGCAGCTGCTCGGTTTTTTGGGTTCCTGTGAGTCAGAATCAAGTTGATGGCTGTGAGTTTTGTTTTGTTTCTCCCAGAAGCAGTCCTACGGGTGGGGCCCCTGGTGGCATCGTGGTTACCAGCTGGGCTGATACCCAACAGTTGCAGTCTTAGAAACCATGGGGGCAGTTCTACCGTGTCCCCGAGGGTCATTCTGAGTCCACGTCACCTGAGGGCAGTGAGCTTGGTTTGTTTGTTTTGTGGGGGGATTGCTATTGATTGTTTTGCCCGATACACCTGTACTCTTGTCTCTAGCCCCTAGCTTCTTTCAAAGAGAATGTTTGGAGTATCAGTAATTTGTTCCAGAATGATGTATGAATATACTATACATTTGTTTATCTATTCACAGATCGATAGGCTTAATTTCTTGTTTGGGGCTATAATAAGTGGAGCTTCTATGAATGTCCATAGTTAGATTTCTTCTTCTTTTGTATATTGTGTATATATTTTACAATTTATCATAGGCAAATACCGCACAGTACAATTGCTAGATCATAGACTGGATGTAGTTTTAACTTTACAAGACACTTCAAATTGTATTCCAAAGTGGTTGTACCAGTTCCTATGTGCAACAGCAATATGAGACTTCTAGTTACTTTGCATCCTTTATTGTTTCCACGATTTTTATCTTTGTATGTGCTCCCTAAAACAAACAAACAGCAAAACCCTCTAAACTCCCTGCCTTCAAACGAGTTCGTACAGCAACCCAGGAACACGGCAGGACTGCCCTGTGGGTTGCGACTGCCATTCTTGATGAGAGTGGGAAACGCTGTCTCTCTCCCAGAGTGGCTGGTTGGCTTCGCCCGTCACCTCTAGCAGTTAGCAGCCAGGGCTTTTTCCTGCTCCAGTGGGTGTCAAATGCCATCTGGCGAGGGTTTGTTTGTAAAGTGCTATGTGTTACAAACCGATGAGGTCGGACGATTTTTGGTGTGTATTTTGTTAATTCATGTAACTTACTTTGTAAGATATCTGTTCACATCTTTTGTCCATATTTTAATTGACTTTGTAATAAAAGTTTTACGGGTTCTTTCTTAACATTTTCTTGGTTAAAGTCATTTGTGAGATGTTTTATTTGAAATGCTTTCTTTTTGCTACAGTGGTTTTTCTGTTTGTCTTATTGGCAGTGTTATTTGATGATCAGAAATTTTAAATTTTGATGAGGCCCATGTTATCAATGGTTTAGTCATATTTCTATACCTAAAAAGAATGGATGCATGTTAATTATGGTGCTGATGAAGACTATTGAAAACATCGTGGACTGTCTGAAGAACAAATCTGTCTTGGAAGAAATATGGCTGCATTCTCCTTAGAAGCCAGGAGACGAGCATGTCCTCTGAGGACAGGGTTTCAGGAGCCCCAGCCCTTGTAAAAGGACACCCTGCCTGTCCGTGGGGAGACGCAGAAAGAAGCGTGGTCAGACGGTCAACACAGTACATGGAACCGTGGCTTGGACATGACACTGCTGTGAGCATCATGCAGGCCAGGCCGGGTTGGGTTCTGTTATGCATCAGGTCTCTGTGAGTCTGAACTGCCCAATGGCTCCTAACCGCGACAAGAAACCTCTGCCCACCTGGCCGCTCCAAGGGCACTCCCCCGCCCGCCCCATTTGCTTTTGCATTTACGCCCATTATCCATCTTGAATGACTGGGAATGAATGAGTTCATGAAAATGAACCGATTAACTTGTATTAATTCAGGGCTGTGATGGAGGATTGTGCATTCATATGGTTATTTTAATATAACTTGTTGAAAATACATTTTAAGAAATACATTTACCATCATCTTGTCAGTTCCTATAAAAGGACCGTTAAAATTTTGATAGAGTTGCGTTGAATTTGAATGTCTTGAGCTAATAATCTGTTTATTTAGGTCTTTAATTTCTTGCAACACTGGTTTATCATTTTCTGTATACAGTCCTTGTATATATTTTGCTAAATTTATACTTGTTTCATGTTTTTATGCTATCATAAATGCTATTGTTCCATTTCAAATTCTATTCCTTGCAAATATGTTGAAGTATACTTGATTTGTATATCTTGATTTTATACCCACTGAAGGTGGAATGGTTAGGTGTTGGGCTGTGACCCATAAGGTCGGCAGTTCGAAACCACCAGCAGCTCCTCGGGAGACAGACTGGGCTTTTCTACTCCTACCAACAGTTAGTCTCAGAAACCCACAGGGGGGCCCTCTGAGTTAGCATTGACTCTATGACAGTGAGTTTGGGCTTGTTTTTGTTTTTTGACCTTGTTAAAATCATTACTAGTTTTAGTAGATTGTGTGGATTACTACTATTTCTACACAGCTTACCTAAATTTACAGCTTTCTCTGCAATCTATACATTTTTCAATCTATACATTACATATTTTAATTAATTCTTTGTATAAAGATTACCAATGCAATGTTGACTAGAAGTGGTAAAGCATTTTTACCTTGTTCCTGATCTTAGTGAGAAAACAATGTTTACTCATTTCACACACACACACACTCACATTTTAATCTGTCTATATTTGGCCTTGTGATTTTTCTTTTTTATTCTGTTAATGCAGTGAATTACACGGACTGATTTTCAAATATTAAGGCTTGCCTGTTAAGTAAACCATAAATAAAACTTAGTCATTATGCATTATTCTTTTAATATAAAGATAAATTTTATTTAGGGCTAATGCAGTACATTAGTGCTTATTTTTACTTTTTAATATGCGTCTTTGGTATTGGCTTATTAGTTTATGCTGGCCTTATTAAATCAGTTTGGGAATATTTCTCTTAATTAGTATTCTCTACTTTATCTTCAGGTTCTGATATTCAGTGCCATGGCTACACAGAACTCACCGATAACATTCATGATTAAAGAGTTTGTTAAAGAAGTTGACAGGTTGTAATGCAGGTGATAAATGCAAGGATACAATTGCTTTCATCAGGACATGTTGTAAATTTCTTTGGGGCCTGCTAATAAATGCCTAGAGGGGCAAACCACGCCACTGTAAGCCTCGACTCAAAAGCACTCAGTGTCCCCTTTGTGGGCATCAAGCGGAGCCTTTCCAATTAAGTGCCCAGAGGCACCCACTCCACAAAACAGGCCCCTGCCCCAAAGCACCTTTACCTATTGTGTGAGCTGAAAAGTCCACCACCCTGTGTCACGCGCTGGTTCCTGGTTCTGAGGCGCCTCTGATGTCGCAGTTGACTTTGGTCCCATGAGGTTCACTGTAAGGGATCTCTGGTCCAGAAGAGCTCTGAGCCAGGAGGTCCGGTCCCCTGCTTCTCAGATGGCTCATTTTACACGCATCAGAATGGCACTTGGTGGAATCTTATTCACAGTCCCTCCCAGGTGAATCCTGTCAGTATCTTGCCCGACCTGCTTACCAGACCCGTGCAGGGAAAGGCCCTTTGGGGGAAGTGAGAGACTTTGGCAGGAGCCACATGACATGGTTCACTGCCCCTCAGTGCCTCTGAAAAATTCTACAGAGGCTTATGTAAGTCAATGCTATTTTTTCCTTGTAAATTTGATAGAATTTATCATTTAAAGCAGGTGAATCTGGAGAGGTCACGTGTGTGTGTGTGTGTGTGTGTGTGTGTGATGGCTATTAAAATGTTAAATGAATCTCTTTAGTGTCATTGTTATCATTAGGTGCCTTCCAGTCAGCTCCTAGCTCATGGCCCCATGAGATGTAAGCAACCCCAACCGAACTCCCCGTGATGGAGCCAGTAGGACTCAGAGCCCCTCTGCAAAGGTGTGCGACCGCCCTGTGGGTTTCTGAGATGGTCTCTCTTCAGGGGAGTAGAAGCCCCTTCCTTCTCCCAAGGAGTGGCTGGTGGTTTCAAACTGCCAACCATGCAGATCAAAGCTCAATGCATAACCACCACCCCACCAGGGCCCCTACTGTTAGGTGTATGGTCCTGTCAATGTCAATTAGGTTAAATTCATAGGGTTCCTTAAGTCTTGTTATTTTTAAAGATTTGTCTACAGGCAGTACCTCTGTTGCAAACTAGTCAGTTCCTGTGTCTATCTTCTGTTTTGAAGTCACATTTGGAAGTTAGAACATTTGGAAGTTTATAGCTAATTTCATTTGGTCAAATTTTTGTCTCAGTATATAATATATAGTATATAGCATATGACACATATGCATAAAAAATCTAAAGAAACATTTCCAGATATACGAAATCATCTTTAGCATGATCATGCTGTGACAATAATGTTTGATGTGTGTCACAAAGTAGCACCTGTTTGTTGTTATGAGCATTTTGCATTTTCAGTATCGTGGGCTTCAGGGGAGCAGGTTCACAATGACCATCACACAGTCAGCCCGGTGCTCCAAACCTGAGCAGCACTGCCTTACTTGCTGCATCAGTGACTGAGCCAGCCCACCGTCTCGCACAATCGCTGTGCATGTACGGTTTCTGTGGATGGTGCTGGTCCTGTCAGTTTTTGCTTTCCTTATTTTCAAGTACTATATTGTGTGCATATATTTTTAGGAGTATTATGCCTTTTAGATTAATTGAAACTTTCATCAATAAGAAATCTCTTTTTATCTCTAGTAATATTCTTTATTCTCATGTTTACTGTATTACTATGTTATTAACAGATACTTTTTATTTATTTTTTTAAAAATCCCATCCTTTTCTGTTTTTAAAGTTTTTTCCATCCTTTTAAAATGGAAAGATTGACTTTTGTAAATAGCATGTGCTATTTTTTGTCCAGTGTGACCTCAGAATTTCCATTTCGTGGATTTAGCATATAAGGAGCCCCGCTGGCATAGCCCCTGTGCACTGGGCTGCCAACTACAAGCTGGTCGGCAGTTCGAACCAGCAGCCCTTCTGAGGGAGAAAGGCGTAGGTCCCTCCTCCAGGCTGATCGCCTTGGGCGTGGATGGGGTCTGCGTGACTGCTCTGCAGGGTTGCCACGCACCGGCATTGGCTCGATGGTGGGGGCTTGGTTTGGTGTTCGTAGTTGGGAGTATCTGGTCTATTTCTGTTGGCATCCCTCAGTGAGCATGTCTCACTGTATTGTCTGGCACTGGGCTGTGCTTTACAGTTCGTTTTACACAAGTGCTCACTTTGGCCCACGTGTCACTGCTGGTGAGTCTCCTGTATTTCAGACTTTGTCATAAGACGGCTGCATTCGTGGCAAGCGACAGCATAGTGCCCCATGCCTTGTCTAGGCACTGGGAAGCCATAGACCCGGCGTGCTGTTGGCTTCCCTGCGTGGCCTGCAGGGAAGCCTGTAGTTGGCCTGCGTCTGAATTGAAAGCCATCACTGCTATGGTTGGACCGGCCTCACAGTTGGCTCTTCAGCCTCATGGGCCCTTTGCGTTACCTGTGCACTCTGCAGTCGTCCTCTTCTCTCCTGACTTCTCTCCGACTGACTGAAAACTTTTATTGTTATCTGGATTACAATGTGCCTCTTACGTTGAATTCCTTGACTGCTAACCTTACAGCATCCTCCAACTGGGAGTCCTGATGTTCAGGCTGCTGACTTTAAGGTCCCTTCCACAGCTGTGGGGAGGATGGCCGGTGCCCAGGTGGCTGCCGCTCAGGGCTGCGGATGGAGACAGCCGGCTCTCCCTGGGAGAAAGAGAGGCTGGCTGCTCTCCTAGAGATGGGCGTCTCCGAAGCCCAGGTGGGGCCAGTTCTTCTCTTTCCTACAGGGCGGCTGTGAGTCAGACTCAGCTCTGGCAGGGAGTTCGGTTTGAGCTGTCCATCGCTATGTTCAAAACCCTAGAGAGCTGTGTTTGTTTACAGAGTTGATTGTCTGTTGGGTATTGAATCGAGTCTTGCGTGACATCCAAGCTAGTTTCAAACAAACAAACAGGCAAGTGAGGAAGGGCGTTCTTTTGGATTCCCAGCATTTTTATCAGCTTTCCCTCCGTGTTCACTGGTGCAAAGCCAAGTGTCCGTGTGTCTGTCTGGAAGAGGAAGGACAGCCAGCCCGAGGCACCTTCTGACTTGGTTGCACTTTGGTCTCTGGGGACGTGGGTTTGGGCGTGTTTTAAACACCCTGAGAGTTGCCCTGCGTGCCTAGACTGCTATTCCAACAGGAACGTTCATGCTGAACACCCGATTTCCTTGTGAGTCTCGATTTTGAAGATATGCCGGGAAGAAGGCCTCTACAGGACTAAAAACAGTGGCCGTCCATCGATGCTAAATCAGGCAGCTCACGTGGTGCTGAATAACCTGCTCTCCGAATGGCTGGCCTGGCTGTGTGCCTTCGCAAGCAGATTGCCAGGCACTGCTTCTGAGGCGCCTCAGGCTGGGTCAGAACGTTCAGTCTTTCCGTTACAGCTGAACTTGTGAACTGGAAATTGGCTTAATTGGCTGCACCACCAATCCTGGGCCCAGAATGCCTGCTGAGCTTGTCTAGTTGACAGCATTCCACACATGCTGGCAGGACACACTGCCGGGGGACCCGGATGCATCGTGTGTGCTTCCTCTGGGAGCGGGCTTTCAGAAGCTGGCTCTTTTGTCTCCTTTGGACCCTCCACAGGGGCCTCTGCATTTTGCTGATGTTGCTTTGGTAACTTTTACTGTAAGAGGTGAATCCTTGTCAAGAACAAGGAGCCCTGAGGACGTGGTTACACATTGGGACAACCAGCGCCTCTGCAGGAGATGGAGGGGGTCCTCTCCCACCATCAAGAGTTCCAGGCTAGGAAACCCACAGGGGTAGTTCTACCCTGCCCTGTAGGGTAACCACGAGACAGTACCGTGGACTCAAGAGCAGTGAGCTTGGTGGTTGAGTTTGGAGCAAAGAAGGCGGCCGTCTGTGACATCCTTTGACTTCTCAGGGATTCATTAAACCTGGAGCCCTGGATGTCCTGACACAGCATGGTAACTGCGGTTGTTACATATTTTCATGTTCACTTGAACACATATAAAAGGGTAGGGGTGGAGTTTAGTCTGTCGATTGGGTCACAGCCTGATGACCTCACTTGGTGGTGCATGCCACTGAGATGTACAGGCCGGCCCTCTCCCTCCCTCTCTCCCTTCACCTTCCTGCTTGCTGGCCACACTGAGAGCTGATGGCGCCCTGAATTCACATGACTTTGCACCTACCAGCCTCTGTTATTCCTGTTTTCTGCATCGTTGTTTGTGGTTGCGTGAGTCTGAAGAGGGACTTATGAACTAGGATCGCATTTTTGGACTTGATTTGGACTGGGCTGAGATGTTTTCTTGAACTATAATCGCTTCTGGATACTAAGCTCTCTCTTGTACATGTATGACTGTCTCTGGATTTGTTTCTCTAGTCAACCCAGCTTAACACAGCAACCAGCTCCCTCTACGTTGAATAAGTTCCTTGACCTGTTTGATTGCATCAGTCTGTTGGTGATAAATGCTCTCAGCTGTTGTGTAGTTGAAACTGTCAGTAATCTGCCTTGAAGGGTACTTTTGCTGCATACAGAATTTTAAGTTGATTATTTTGCTTTCACTACTTAAAAAATGTCATTCTCTCATCTTGTGGCATACTTTGTTTTAGAGACTATTTGCAGAATTGTTTATGTGTAGTTGATGAGCTATTTTCTCCTCTTTGACTTCTTTTAAAATATTCTCATTCCTTTTTAAAAAAATTTTTTTCTTTTTTTCCTCAAGCAATTTGATTTTGATATGTCTGCAAAGGTTTAATTTGTATTAAACTTGCTCGGTATTTGTTGAATTATTTGGATATTTGGCTTAATATTTTTCATCATAATAGGGAAATACTTCTTTAGCTATTTTTCATCCCAAAGTTCTCTTCTCATTCTAATACCCGAATCCCACGTGTGTTGGGTGCTTTGTCTTGAATTAAAATCTCATTTTAATGTTTTGTTTCTTTTTTTTCTCTATATACTTTTACTTTAAACCGTTTTTCACTTAAGCTTTTCTTCTCTAATGTCCAATCTGCTGTTAAAATCCTACCTGTGAAGTTTTATTTTATGTCTTTTGTTTTCTAGTTGCAAGATTTCCATTTGGTTCTTGCTATGGTTCTTGTCTGCCTTTCGAGATTCCTTCTCTCTCCACTTATGTCCATTTGTTCCTTTACATTCTCAAAGATACTTGTGACTTTTATCTCTTTCTGTTGATTACTTTGTTTTCTCCTGTCTAGGAGTACAGTCTCTTCCTTCCTATTTATAGTAATTTGGATTGTGTGCTGGAGCTTTTAAGTCCAAATTATATGTATATTAACTTTTGAAATTATATATATATCCCTTAATATATTTAAATCATACACAAATTTAGAAATGTATATTAAAGCCTTCTGAAGCATATATACGAAATATTTTTTTAACATTTAGAATTTAAAATTAGAATTTTAGTAACATAAGTTCAAGCTTCATATTTCTAACACCCCCCCTAATTCCAGGGCCTAAAATTTAACCTATCGCAGAGTGCTTGTGCCTCGCGTTCAGCTGCGAGTCATATGGTGACTGGGCCGGCTCGGAGCTCACGTGCTGTGGCTGCTGTGGTGGTCATTGTGTATGCTTCAGCAATGAAGAAGTATTTCCAATGGGCTTATAAACTCATCATTCGACCACTGGGAGCCTTGGCGATATAGCTGACTTTTAAAAATGATGTCTTTTATTCTGGCATGGAGCCAATTCCTGAAGGGCTCACTGGAGCCTGCCATGACCTGATTTCAGTGCCGGTGCCGGTGCATGCCTCTGCAGAACCCTCATCCAGACTCCATGCTCCCTGAACTTGTCAGCTGTTGGGCCCACCCAAGGACTCCACTGGAAATAGCAACCACCAAACCAGACACCCTGTGGACGCGGACTCATGGCAACCCCATGTGGGTGTCTGAGACTGTAACTCTTGATGGGGTACAAAGCCCAGTCATTGCTGCTCCCCAGGAGCTGCTGGTGGTTTCGAACTGCCAACTATGCAGATCGTAGCCCAATGTGTAACCATGGCAGCTCCAGGGCCCCTTCTACCTGGAAATAGGCAGTAAGTCAATATGATTGGCAGATAGTTACTAAAGTAGCAGCTGATTGAAAGTACAATGCGGACAGGTAAGTGGGTGATTTGATAGTGAGCTGGTGGACATTCTAAGTTGAATCCCGATGACGTCAAACATAGTGGACAGGCATGTGGAAGTCAGCTGGAAAAGCAGTCAAGGATGCGTAACAGGGAAGTCATAAAACTGGAATTGATTTGGTGTGTGATTAGCAGAAAGACCAGCTTTGCTGGGACGTAGTGCCAACAAGGCGGGGCAAGCAAGTCCCTGGAGTGGCTCCTCATGGCCCTTCGTGAATGGCGTGGAGCGTTTTCCTCATGTAATTGGGTGCTTTCCTAACAGTCACAGGAAACCTTTGCAAGGTTTCACGTAGGTGAAGCATGGACACAACAGTGACCCTCTGTTGGCAGCGTGGAAAATGGAGTGAGTGGGATCAGGAATGCCCGCAGGGAGACCATGGAGTTCCTGTTAGGATAGTCTAGGTGAGAAGTGCAGGTAGCTTGCTATCATGCAGGGTAGATGCCAGATCTTTTTGGAGGTAACTCCTCCTCCTCCGAGGAGCAGTAAAGAAATCGATTGGTTTCAAGCATTGAGTAGAGAGGTGCCTTTGAGAAAATAGGGAAAGCTGGGCAAGTGGATGCTCAGAGCTCTAGTCCAGCCAGGTTTGCTTCATGACCCTAGAAATGTGTGTGGAGGTGAAGAGTAAGTTGATCATGGGATCTATACTTTCATGTCATTTTCAGCTGAGTAGAGATTCTAACCATGAAGTTGTACTATGTAGGATGGATCCCAAGATCTCATTAATTTATACTTTTTTTTATTTAATCCTTTAAATTCTGTAAAATAGCTATCATGATACTCCTTGACCACACCTGCCTTATTGCAATTCAGTAGAACAGATAAGAGCACGGAGTCTGGAGATGGGCCCCCGGGGTTTGAATCTTGGTTCTCTGAATACCAACTGTGCTCCTCTTGGTAGGAAACATAACTTTCTGAATTTCCTTTTCTGTTTCCTCCATTGTGAAACAGGGAAAATCATTAAACCTACTTCCTAGAGTTCTGAGGAAAGCAAATGAGTTAGCTATTATAAAAGCACTTAGCGTCATTTCCTGCAGAAAGAAAACAGTTTCGTTAACGTTCATTGACATCTTTGGGGTGGTGCAGCTGATTAATGTGGTCATCTAAACAAAGGATTTGAGACTTAAGAGGCTGCTTGAGAGAACGGCACACTGATCTACCGAAAAATCAGACATTGAAAACCCGTGGAGCACTGATGTATTTGGGATTGCCATAGTTGGAATCAATTTGATGGCAACTGGTTCTATATGTTTGGTGGTGATGGTGGTGCTGATGGTGATGGTTGTGATGGTGGAGGTGGTGGTGATGGTGATGGTGGTGTTGATGATGGTGGTGGTAGCAGCCATTTGTAAAACCTGCCAGCACAATCCTGTCTGAGGATCTTTGTCCTTTTGTTCTCTCCATCTGATTTGCTGCCCCCGATGTCCACACAGCGTGCACTGGGTGAGTGTCTGCATGGCAGTGCGACTTTTCTTTCAGCTGCAACCACCGCACTACCCTGCCGTGTTGTTTTCCCAGAGCAAGCCTGACAGTCTGACAGAGTCTGTATTTGTGTGTTCGTTTTTGTTCATTTCCCCTCGACTTCTGTTTTGTTCCACAAAGCAGAATCTGTCTTCAACAATAACAAGGTAGGGTGCCTTCTCTCGATACATGTAGTACCGTGTATCCAGGTGAATGGGCTGTTTCAGTGACTGTCTAATGACCCTGGGGAATCTGTCAATGCAGGGGTTCAGAGTGCTGACTCGTCACACAGTCTCCATCCACGTGTACGTGCTGAAGCGTTTCTGATAACATCAGCTCCCACGGACACCCAGTAGTTCATGAACGTGGACTGCATGCTGCACCCACAGGAAAGCTGGTTTTCAATGCCAGATAAGAAGGGATTCAGCCTGCTGGTGTAGCTGCAGCAGCAGCTTGGTGCATTTCCTCTTTCTGCACACAATGGTCTTCCTGCTGTATTCTTGAATCCCTGAGCAGCCATAGCAACAGGCCTCAAGCTACAGCGCTTAGTGGGAAATGTGGATTTGCCTGGAATACCAGGGCTGTTTTGTGCTTCTTGGGGCACTTCCAGCCAGCCTACTGTCGCCAGGTAGGGTACCCGTGGCGTGATTGGAGATTTGTGGAATTGCCATTTAGCTAAGCTTGGAAAATAGCTGAGTTCCCCAAGAGATCACTTTTTACTGTGGTACACAATTTACTGGCATGACAAACTCTTCGTGCAGAGAACATTAGTGTCACACAGTGTTAAAAATCCACATATAAGTGGAACCACGCAGTTCTAATTCATGTTGTTTAAGGGCCAACAATCCAGTGTTTCCACACCTGCATGCAAGCAGCCCTGGGTGATATGTGAGACAGGAGGACATGTGACTAGATTGAGCCCACATGTGTATAGGTGGCTCTCGGCCTTTACCGAAGTCTGCCTGAGCTCATGGGTCCTAAGCTATATGTGGAGTTCTGCTGGTGCCGTGGGGTAAGCCTGGCATAGGTTGGTGGTTCAAACCCACCAGCTAGTCCAAGGGAGAGAGAGGAGACTTCTGCTCCTGCAAAGATGTGCAGTCTTGGAAACCCAAGAGAGCCATGGAATCCACTCAATTGCAGCATTGTGTTGTGTGTGTGTGTGTGTGTTTTAATTTTCAGTGGGATGTTGAGTCCCTGGGTAGTGCTAACAATTAAGAGCCTAGCCACTACCTGGAAGCTTGGTGGATTGACTGCACCCAGATTCATTCTGGGAAAAAGGTCTGGCAGTCTGCCTGCAATCCCAGTGGGCCCCGACCATTGACAATCCTATGGCGCACAGCTGTGCGCTGGCGCCGACACGCGTGGAGTTACCATGAGCCGATCCACTCGACAGCAACTACTTATCTTGTTTGTTTGTGTTAGACCTGTGTGTAACCTTCATCTGACTTTCTCTTTCAGTATGAATACTTCAATGCTGTGCTCATCAACGAGAGGGACAAAGACGGGAACTTTTTGGAGTTGGGGAAAGAATTCATCTTAGCGCCAAATGACCACTTTAATAACTTGCCTGTGAACATTAGCCTGAGTGATGTCCAAGTGCCGACAAACATGTACAACAAAGGTAAGGCCCTGCCTCAAGGAGGGACTACCCACATGCTGTGGCTGGTGTTGGATGCCGAGCTAACCAAACAAGCAAACCAACAAAAACCACTCAGAAGTATCAGTCATTCGCCCGGAGAGTCTGAGCTCACTGCCTTTGTGTTTGCGCCAAACTCCCTACCATGTAGAAGAAGGAAGGCTCCCCAAGCATTCTGTGTTGAGGGCCGGAGAATAAACAGTGTAGGACAGTAAGGCTCTATTGCATCTACTTAATGGTGCTGTTGTATTCTGTGAGAAACAAAACTATAACTACAAAGACAGATGGTTGGACTTGACCTTCAGGCTGCAGTGTACTGACCCCTGACCTAGTGCCTCTCCCGCTGCTTCTTCTGCTCCCAGTCTTGCTACTTAAGCGCTGGGGAGCACCAGGGACTCAATGCAGTCAGTGCTGGACATTTCCTTGAGTAGAAAGCAGCAGGGACATCTGTCATAGCTTCTTATGGGGCTTCCTGTTTCCTGGCTCATGACCCTCGAAGCCAATCTTCACATAGACACTAAAGTTCTTACCAAAATTTCCATCTGACATTCAAAACCCAGAACCAAACAAACCCATTGTCTTAGAGTCAGTTCTGTCTCAGCAAACCAGCGAGGCAGCAGAGAGCTGCTCCATAGAGTGCCAGCCTGGGATTCTTTATCTCACCCTGGGAGCAGCTGGAGGGTTTAAACTGCCGACCAGCAAGGGTGTAACCACTGTGTCACCAGGATCTTCCCATCCAAGTAGGGAAGTGAGTGACCAAGAACCAGGCTCCTGTATCAGTGGCACTTTGGTTGGTCCTTGAGCGCCACCTCCTACAGGCTGTGAGGCTCTGGATGCATCACCTCCTCTGTAAACCCGAGTCCCCATCTCTGAAATGTGAGGAACGACACTCTCAACCTCCTGGCGTGCTCCTGAGGACTGCACACAGGACGTTTGCAAAGCATCTAACATCCCCCGCTTCCTCCTCACTACTGAGAAGGATGTTGCTCTACTTTGGCATACATTAACAAAGAGCCTTCCTCCCTGAGAAGGAAATCAGGAATCTATGACCACTTCCAAACAAGCTTGCTCCTGTTGCCCATCTCTGCTGTCACGGTTTCAAAAGAACAGAACCCAGCTTCCATTGCAGCATGGGTTTCACTGTCTTCTGTGAGAGCTCAGAGGTTGGGGACTGTTAGTCTGGGTAGACCAGAGAAAGAAATAATGGACACTGATATGTATATGAGAAAAAGCGTTATAGACAAGAGCAACTGTACATTGAGAAAACTTCCCAGCCTAGTCCAGATCAAGTCCATTAGTCTGATATTAGCCCACATGTCCGATGCCAATCTATGAAGTCCTCTTCAGACACACGAAAGGCATGCCATGATGCCGAATGCAGGAAGATCACAGGGCAGTGGGTGGGAAGGCTTGTGGATCCAGTGGCATTGTAAGCATCTCAGTGCTGGCAGGGGTCTCCGTGTGGCTCCTTCCGGTCCAGGGTTATCGCTGCCATCAGTATAGCCCCATGTGTCTTGTCAGTAGAGAGTCTCTTGTAGAGTGAGCAGAGAGAGAGACTGTCTCCCACCTCCAAGGAGAAAATCCAGCAATCCCCAGAATCCTAGGGGGAAGGCCATACCCATGCAGAGGCCTGATTGGCTATACAATGATTGACAGGCTAGACTCCACCCCTTCACACATAATCCTCTCAAAGTGACAACAGATTATGTAACCACCACAGCAACAGGCTCCAGAGTTGAATTCTGCTCTTCCTGTGGGTGCTGGTGTTGTCCTGAGCAAGTATTGTGCCCCCAAGCCTCAGTTTGACCTATGCTAGAGAGAGAGAGAGACAATCATCTTTTTCTTTGATGTCATGAAACAAAATGTGGAGGAATTATTGAGTGTGTGTGTGCTTTCATATGGGGGTTTATCTCTTGTATTTTGTCATTGTTGGTAGCCTTCTTGACTCTGTGATATATGTATATTTGTTATGTTGTTTGATATATGAAACCCAGGATGGATGACTTTATAGAGACAAGGACTAGAATAAGGGCTCCTGAGGGGTATGGCAGGGAAGGTGGGGATTGATGGGGAGCTGCTATCAAGGAGTTCAAGGTTCACAGCCCTGGCTAGCTGTCGGGGCTTGGCCCAAGGTCAGCCAGATGCTGTAACTTGTCTCTGCCAGGCACTGAGTAGCTAGCTGAGAGAACAGGGAGGGAACTTGAGGAGAAATAGCCGTCTCCACGCTACCTAATTCAAATCAGCCCCAAACAGTCATTTTTCTCTTCAAGTTGCAGATATGAAGGGACCTTTTATCTTTAAAGGACCCCGAAGCTCAGGTTCAATTAATGGTGACATGGACCCAAACACATTCTCAGAGCCTGGTCACTAGCTGTGATGTTCCTGGGTGGGAAATCTGAACCCCGGCAAAGAAAACCAGCGTGAGACCCTGTTCCCCTGGCTGCCGGACCCCTGGGAGCACTGGGCACAGTAGTTTGGTACCTGGTGACACCTGCTGTGGTTCATCACTTCTGGTCATAGATGCACCCAGCTGACAAAGTCTTCTCGACTCCCGCGGTCTGCTCTCTGCTGCCTGGGGAGGCTTTTGCCCAGCTGTTGAGCCAGGTCGGTGCTTACTTTGCCTTCTGAGGCGCGGTGCACTTAGCCATGGAAAGGTTGCAAGTACAGAGCCGGTAGGTGGCATGTGCAGGAGTTGTCCTGCTTCCCGTGAGAATTCCAAGAGCTTTGTCCCTGGAGTCTTCAGGAAAGTGTCTCGGGCCACCCAGGGCACCGGTGCAGCTGCTTCTGCGTGAAAGCTCTTCTACAGGGGCCCCACGAGTGGCTGCTTCTGGTATCACCAGCCCCTGAGTCTTCCTCAGACTGCTGCCAACATCTTTTCCACAGTGGGCAAAGCGTGGGAAAGGGTGCTTTTGCAAGAGATGCTGATGAGCTGCCTGCAGATTGGCACAAAGCTGCACTCTTTTCCTCAGTATGTCCTCTGCTTAGGGTGTGGCATTTGCATATATGTGTAGTGATGTTCATGAACACTTATGCAAACCTATTATCTCTGTGTTTCTGTGGGTTTCCTGCATTGTGCCATTTGGGATCATGTAGCTGTTCAAACCAGCCTGTGGCCTGAGCACCTGAGACGGTCTGTGGATGCGGTTTCACTTTGGTTCTAGTTAGCACACCTTTATTGAGCACCTGACGGCTTTGAGGCAGCATGGGAGGCTCTGGGCTTCCAATTTTGCTCCCGAGTGGTTATACCTAGCAAACCAGGTGGGATTAGGACCCCTCTCCATTATGACCTCATTGCTTTCACTGATCATGAACATATCTTCAAAGACCCTATTTTAATACAAAGTCCAATTCATAGCTATGTGGGGTTGGGACTTCAGCATATCTTCTTGGGGGTGATACTGTGATACATTCATAAAGGCAAAGACATAAGCTTCCTTTGCAGCTCTTTCAGGTTGGACAAAGGAAGATGCAGGGATATTTATTGTTCTCAGCATTTCTAGGTGTTTATTGTTCTACATGTTTATAGCATTTCACAAGCATGGGTTCCTTACATATCCCTGATGCAGCCTCATGTGGAAGGTCGGATGAGTGTACTCAACACCATGTTTTCTTACAAATAAGTGCAAATTCAGGAAGGCCAAACGAAGGGTGCCAGGTGGCACAGGGATGTGGCGCACCTCACTTGGGTTCTTGATTTTCTGATGATGAATCCAACTTACAAGGCTGCCATGCTGGGCATGAGCTCTGATTGGTAAGTGGTCTGCTCGCGGATCCTGCGGTATCTGGGCATCATGGTTACTCCTGACCCACTGTGGGATGTGGCAACGTTCTGCCCAAGCTGAGAACCCCTGTCCTGGAGACCCAGGCACCCCTTCTGAAACCCCAGCTTTCTTTTTTTTTTTTTTTTTTTCGTGATCGAAGTGAGTTTTATGAGGGTTAGAAGAAGTTTCAGGTTTACACGGCACCCAAGGGGCTCCTCCCGGACATGCGGCCTAGCTGGAAGCTGCTCAGCATCCGTCCCACAAAGTGTGCCAAAGCTCTCTGCGCCTAAGTTCTCTCTCTCCCTTCTCTGGGCTTCTGCCTTTTCAAGGATTCCACAGGGAGGCGTGGTGGAAGACCCCTGATTGACCCCATTGGCTGAATTGAATTTACCTGGCTAGGTGAGCCAATTCAAGTTCACGCCCACCCCTGCCTACTGGCGGGAACCCTGGTCCCAAACCCCAGCTTTCCATGGACACTGCCAGGCTGAGCCCAGCTGCTAGAATCTCCACGCACTGCCCTCCTCGGCCCTCTCTTTGCTCCCCAACCCAGCCACTCCACGGCCGAGTTGAAGGCCCCACAAAAGGTGGGAAGAGTTGTTGACTTAAGTAGCTTTTGCTGTTAGCTCTGCAGAAATATCCCCAAGGCAAGAAACATACAATTGGCAGAGGAATGAACACAACTTATCCCCTGAAAATATTTTTTAATCTCTTTATTTGTTCCCTCGTTCACTCATCAAGTGTTCTCTGTGCAGGGCTCTAGAGATTTGCTTGTGACTAAGACAGACTTGAGTCTTGTGCCCACTTGGGGTTTCTTGAGCAGCAGGGACGGGAGTGGGCCTGGGAGGCCTGGCCATATGCACACAGGATAGGAGCACCATTGGCAGAGAAGCCAGGCAGGAAACAGGCCTGGGCAGAGGTTAGCTTTTCCCAGGAGAGGTCTGTGGCAGAACCCTAGCCCCTCCCCCCCACTGAAGAAGAGGGCAGGGAAGAAGGGGTATGGAGGCTAAGGGCGAGTGCTCAGGCCCCAGTGAATGAGCTCCTCTGAGAAGGCCAGGTGCCCCATGGGGGCCTGGCCCCTGCTCACTTCAAGCATCCTCTAGGACATCCCAGGGCTCCGTAAATATGCCTTGGCGGGTAAGTGAATGAATAAGTATATTGCACTGGAGAAAGACAGCTCTCACCAATGAAGAAAAGGCACAACAACTCTCCCTTCCTCTTCGTCACTGTGGAGAGGTGGGTCACACACGCCTGCCTGACACGCACAGCCTGGACCACTCCTTCGTCCTCTGGATTTTCCGATGGGATGCCCACGCCCACCAGACCAGGCTGTCCTGTGCCTGAGGGGCCAGCTCTTCCTTGCTCCGGTGAGGAGGAGGCCGACCCATCGCCAAGGTCTGGAATCCAAGAAATGGGTCTGCCTGCGACCACCCGGCAGGCTTCTCCAGGAAGCCCAGGAGAAGGACAATGGTGTGGTGAGGTGGATCTGGTCCCCAGGCTCAGCAGCAGAGGCTGGAGAGTCTGTGTTGGTGCTGACATGGGGAGGGGCACTGGCCCTAGAGTTTGTCAGCTGTCACAACCTACATTTCTAAAGTTGCCTTTGATAAAGCACAAGATGTGCTTTGCCAAACACTTTTCCTCTTAAGTACATGTGTATATTTTATGTCGAATTTAATCCATGTGTTTCTTACTCATTTACCCAGAAACTATTAACATGTCGTTTTCTCCAGAAAGAGCCATCTGATGTGCATGAGGGTTTGTGAACCTCTTAGAAAGCGGTTTCAGGTTGTTATTTTCTCGTTTCCGATAGCATGCATGCATGAGGGAAACAGAAGATGAGAGGGAGAGGGGAGTCAGAGGGCGAGAGAGACCCCGCCGACTCAGAGTTGGTAAACACACTCCAAGGGCAGTACTTTTTCCTCACCATTCTGAGTCGTAGCATGTGGAGTCCGCTTGAACCGGCTCTCTGTTCATCTTTGGACTCTCACTGGACCTGAGGGTGGGGAGGCTGGACATGGGCATTTGGGGCAAGTTCAGGGGAAATAGGTACAAGCTCATTGCATTGGTTCTGCAGAGACACTCCCTGAAGAAGCCCCCCACTAATGGCCCTGAGGCACCTGCAATTCTTGTCAAGGACAGTCACTTCCTGAGTCTGAAGCTGTGTGTCATTTCCAGGGGGACTGCACTGGCTTTGCAGGCCCTCCAGGCTGATGGGGGGCCGTGGCCGCCGTGGGAGTGGGCTTGTTGTGTGAAGGAACTGAGTACCGTCACTCCACAGCCCGCATCGTTTTCCTCTCCTCGCTGGGAAATGGTGTCTTTCTGTCAAAGAGCCAATCTTGCCGAGTTAAAACTCAGCATGGGTGGTGACCGACTTCCTGTTCGTTTTGCCATTCCGCCATGCTTCTGCCTGTGTGTGCAAACATTGCCTGCATATATGTGTTTGTCAATATGCAGAGGTTCAGGGGTAGATCTTGCTTTTTTTCTAGGAAGTATTGTTAGTGGAACGAGGGTGAGTTGAAGGGCCTTAAACTATGCTGTAAGCATATTTTTAGCCTAGAAGTTATATTTATTAAACAAATGAATGATGATGAAAAGTGACGGAGTTGACACTTCTCAAGATCCAGGCTTTGTCGCAAGCAGTTTAGCTGCATGACTTCCTTTTTTTTTTTAATTGTTCTGATGGGTGAACCCATTGCTGCAGCCAAGGTGTCCATCCGTCTTGTCCAGCATGACGTCCTTCTGCGGGGTATGGTCACTCCCGATTATGTGTCCAAAGTCTGTGAGACAAGTCTGACACACGTTTCTTGATTTGAAACTCTATGGTATTCCCTTAGTTGTTCTAGTGACCGCCTCGTGGTCCGTGGACAGGCTCTGGATGTGCACAGGAAAGCAGTGTAGAGCACCAGGTAGTAGAGCAGACTGTTCTTGTGTTGAGGGAGTACTTGAGTGGAGGGCCAATATCCATATGCTGCCCTAATACTTTATGAATAAATGTATGTACATAGATCTATTCCCCTATCATTATATATAAATGTGTTTATTTTTATAAATAGGGGAGGGAGGAAAAATGAGGAGCTGAAAACAAGGGTTCAAGTAGAAAGAAAATGTTTTGAAAATGATGATGGCAACATATGTGCAGATGTGCTTGACACAATGGATATATGTATGGATTGTGATAAGGCCTGTAAAAGCCTACAATAAAATAAAGTGAAATGTTTTAAAAAGCATTCTGGAATCCCTGTTCTGCTCTGGGTGGTTTGCTCTTACCCACAGAGTCCCTTGCATTCAGAATCAACCCCAAATGCCCAGAGGTTCAGAGAGCTTAAGCTACCTGTTTTGGATCATTGAGCTGGTGACGTGAGACAGTCTAGGTGCAGACCCAGCACTTGGACTTCAGAATCAAGTAGCCCTAGTGCCTCATTGTTCTGGGTTCTACATGCAGCCACCTCCTCTGCTTCCAGTGGTTGTGCCTGTGATTTGCAAGGTGTGCCCTGCCTATTGGCGTGCACACTCAATATGGGCTGCAATTTGAAGTTCTTGTTTTCATCAAATTGTACTATTTTCTTCTCAGCATGTGAAAATCTGTCATAAATGAACACTATCCTTATTTTACATAAGCACATCCAATCTCTTTCCCTTGTCTAAATAAAGCTATGGCACAAAGTCTTTTTTAAAATGTGAAGAAAATCTTCATCGGATGTCAGTGGATACCGACTGCTTGCATGTTGGGGAATGTTTCTGTTGGGGATGAGATCACGCTGCAAACCTGTGGTAGGAAAACCGCACGAGACCAGACGAGTTGGGAGAAAAGGCTTCACAACGTGCAGGCTCTTTGCTGCCACCACACTGTGTCCTTGAAAAGCTAGCCCTGGAAACACCACCCGATCCAGCAGTCCCCTCCTACGTGCGAGTCCTGGAGAAACGAGAGCCGCAGCCTGAGGACGCAGAGGCACGCTCACCCTGTGGCAGGGTTTGCACCCGGGACAAACAACTGTCCCTCAGGGGACGAGTGGGTGAATGCATTGTAGTACCTCCAGAGGGTCTTCAAAAAGCTTGTGAGACTGGGGTCGTCATCTTTTAACTTCCTTTTCCCATGAACTTTTAAAGGCCCAGCACACATACAGTGGAATACGGTAGAGTAATGATGAGGCCATGCAGTATCACAAAACATGGATCAATCTGGAGGACACTATGCTGAGTGAAAGAAGGTAATCATAAAAGGACAAACATTAGATGTAATAACTTTTATAAAATCTAGAAAGATTTACGCAGAGAAAGGACACATCTTTGTTGTAAAGAGAGAAGAGTGTTGTTGGTGAGGTCAAACAGCAGCAGCAGCAGCAGCGAACCTTGTCATTTCCAACTCACGGTGACCCTGGAGGGAGTATCTAAGGCTGGCAACCTCTGCAGGATCAGGTAGCCTCATCTCTGTCCCACACAATGACTGGTGGGTTTGAACCACTGACCTTGAGGTCAGCAACCACCACCAGGTCCTTTGGTTGGTAAATAGTCCTTGCAAATAGTTGTGGGAGGAACTGTAGAGAAGCCATGTAAAATGTCCGCTCTTGATGTCCTGTTGTGCATATAAGCATCGTCAAGGGGTGCAGGTCTCTCCCAGAGAACGCCATCGCGTTGTATGTGTCGGTTCTCTCTAATTTGTGGAGTCTTTGTTTTAATCACAGGACAGGCATTAATATCTCCAAAGGCAACGCTCTCTCTGGTGAGCCTGAACACATTGTGCTTAGGTGAAAAGTCGCCAGGGGACACCACTGAATGACAAAGATGTAAAAGAAATTTGTAGTAGAATTCCTTGAAGGACATGCATGATGGTGCACACTCTGTTTAGCCCTTAAAGGGGTGTAGTGCTTACACCCTTGGCTGCTAACCACAAGGCCGGCGGTTTGACCCTACCAGCTGGTCTTTGGGAGAAGTCTGCTTCCACGCAGAGGGCGGCCTCTGAAGGCTGTCCCGCAGCAGGCCTCTGCCCGCAGGGTGGTGAGCAGCTGGAGCCAACTCAGCAGCAAGGGGGCGAGTGCATGGAACATTTCTGGAGAGCTGTACAGAAAATCCTTACACGAATACTCCACTTTTCATCCTTCGTTCAGTTTGTATGTTTTACCGGGGCTTCCAACCAATTCTTTCTGGTTTAGTTATGGCTAGTGAAATGTTGACCAGAATTTGTAAAATGTGGGCACACTAACACAATAATTGGGACAGAAAAAATTGCCAGTTAACAAACACTCTTGTACACACATAATCTCCCTCCTACAAACCAAGGACTCTGCGTGTGTTGTTGCTTAGCAACTAGATCTCCTGACAAGCTTCTTCTCAATCTAAAACAGGTGCCCCATTCCAAGATGGCAGCCAATGGAGCTCGGACTGTGTTTCCCAGCCCTGGCTGTGCTCCAGTCTCCCGCATCTGGCTCCTGAGAGGGCGCACTGCACCTCTTCCACATCCCCCTTGTGGCTCTGACCTGCCATTTGTCCTGGTGCAGCCACATTTGATCATTTCTGTCGGCTCCAGTTGTGCTGTGCTAGCCATGTCTGAACCGGTTGAAACTGGTTCAGAAGCCTGATTTTGCCAGGGGCCTGCACTGCCTTCTCAGTAATAAGGAACTAAAGAACAAAAGAACTTGATTTGCAAAAGGTACGCACCTGCAGGTAATTTTAGGTGTGCATCTCTGACAGAAGGAAATATACCTGCACGTGTATTTTGATGTAGAACTTTCTGGGTTTTGATGGAAATGCTTGACAGTAGTTTTGTCTGAGGCAGTAGGACCATCATGCATGTCTTTTATGGCTGGGCAGTGAAGGTGCTCTTCACAGCAAATACTAATAGATGTCAAGATTGTGTCCCATGGTGGCCATGGTTGTGTTCACGTGCATTTATGTGGTGGGAAAAGAGGGGTGGGTTCCCTCTTAAATTGCTCTATGAGACACAAGTCACTTGCTGGTGAGTGTCACAGACATGAGATGCCGTGTCTCAAACATGAATAAATAATTCTGCTTGGGAAGGTATCGCTAGTGTTGCTCAGGTCCTGGGTGAGAACCAGGGTTAGAAGGGCAGGTTGCTGGTCGAAAGCCAAAGGTCAGTGCTCAGGGAGTCTCCTTGTGATCACTGTCATGGGTGGCACATCAGCCAACTACATGAGGGGTTTTCACCTTCCATCCGGAGGCCTTAATTGATGTCCCAGCAAGGGACCTGATGGAGGCCCAGAACCGTGTGGTCCAGGAGGCGCTCAGCTCATCCTCTGTGCTGCATTCCACTCTCTCAACCTGTGTCAGCAACATATGTCACGGGGGACGTGGACGGGAGGCTCCATGTGGTCCCCTTTCGTTACCAGAGGAAAGCTTGGGGGCCCAGGTAGACTTTGTAACCAGGATGCCCACTCTTCATTCTATGCCCACTCTGTGCTCACTGTTCAGTTCCTCAAAATACCCACCCTGTGAATGCTGGGTCGCCAACAGTCCGTGCCTTGGATATTTGGGCTGGATTTGCAATAAAAGCGACCAGGTGGCTTTCCTTCTCTTAAAGGCTGCTGCAGGTGCATACGCCCTCTCTCAAGTCCCATCCCCTCTCGTGTGCACCGGTCAGGGGATACTCATGTGCTCCCCAGGGCCAGGGCTTGTGACGCCTTATCTGCAAAGTGAGCTCCGTAAGGATCCTGGTCTGAGAGGAGAGGGGGCTCCCAAATGAGACGATCCTTGCACAGGACCTGTGCTTAGAGAGGGATGAGGCTGTGAGCCCGGGTAGGTATTTGCAGCCTGCACACCCGTCAGGAGCAGTTCCACTCTGTCCTATCGCGTTGCTGTGAGTAGAAATCTATTCCAAAGGTAGTGGGGACACAAATGGTGAAAGTTCTTGATAGCTAACTGAAAAGGTGGGCGTTTGAGTCCCTGCAGGGGGGCATCGGGGAAGTGGCCTGGAACGGTGATCCTGGGAAGCCTCATGAACCAGTTCTCCCCCTGCACTGGGCTGGAATCTTCTCCATGGCAGCTGGCAGGAACAGTGGCCACGCGGGAACGCTAGCTGACTCACGCATGTGGAGACTGGAGCCCCAGTCCCCCTGCCTTGTGGCCAGTGACTGTGTGCCGTGGCCACACCTCTCAGAGCAGCTCAGATGCTTTCCCGGTCCGGTGCCAAGCCAGGGTCCTTTCAGCCTCAGCCACTGAGCCAGTTCATGTTTGTGGCTCGTGTCACTGATAATCTGACTCCAGATTTTTTGCTTTTCCTGACACATTTAATTCTAGAATTTTCTCTTTCTTTCCCTCATAACTCATTCTAAGGAATTTGCTAGGGAAGATACGGCCAGAGTTGTTTCATCTCTCAAGAGAGGATATTATCTTCTGACACTGTCTTACTCCCTCTCTTCTCCCCTCCCAAGTCTCATTTGAGGTAATGGAAAAATGAGGGAGTTATTTTTACTTATCCAAGAAAAGTTGGGTTCATCTTTCCGAATGCAGATTCCGCCTAAAATAGTTTGAAATGACATTTGTTAGCTAGTGTTAGGGATTACCAAGCACACTGTCACTGGAGCAGAAAAAGCAAAAGGGACTTGGGGCCTGAGAGCTGAAGATGAATAGCTGCCCCGCCCCCGCCGCGCATGGGAGCCCGGCGCACTGCAGCTGGTGGTCGGAAGGCGAGGTGATGAATGGGCCCCAGGTCGCCGTGGGGAGGAGCCTTCTGCATCCCAGCTTTCTTCAGGTGACAGATGGCTGCCATTTGGTGATAAACGAAATGGCAGTACACATTCACAGCATGCTTGTTCTGAAGGTCAACTGCTCCTCACTTGCTGAGTGTATCACGGAAGAGAACTGCTCCCAAGGGACTGGTTTATCAGCGTGGAGGCGAGTCTCCTGTGGAGATTAGCAGTGATGAAGCTTGCCCAGGAAGGAACTGTAACAAACCAGGGTTCCCAGAGGTGTGGCTGGGCCTGGACCACCTTCCAGCCCAAAGACAACAATCGAGTGGCCACTCCCAGTTCTTCTCTTGGATCACCCCATGCTCATGCTCCTACCAGAGCTTGCCAAGCAAGGCTGCTCTCCATGGAGTCAGTAGCTGAAGAGCCCCAGCCCCCTATCCGTGGGAACAGGCAGTCCGATGGTTAACAGTGTGGCAGGGAGTCTGCAAAGAGACATGGCCCCTTCTTAGACAAGGCAGCAGCAAAGACAATCTGCCGTCCCCACTTTCAGAAGACTCTTCTTAATAAATAGCTTAGTCATAGGAGACAAGTAATATGCTTTCAGGCTGTGCCGGAAAGAGCTTTATCTTCCACTTCCAGGATTCTGGCATATATTTCTGTATAATGAATGGCCAAGTTAAAAGAATTGTTTCAGATACTGTCTGTCTCTAGAGGGATGGGGTTTTTATTAGCTCAACTTACACAGACCTAAGTCATATATTCTGTTGACATGAGAGATACTAAGGTCTGATTTTAACGTGGCGATGGTTGTTAACTTGTTAGGTGAGACGAGAAGTGAAACAAAGAGTTTGGGCACATCTTTTAGGCCTTGGTGTATCTTGGAGTGAAAAGCAAACGAATGAACGCTGAGATAGGGCATTGCAATGTTGCAGGAGCTAAATAAAATGTCTAGCTGTGGGGAAGCAGCTTTCACTAGCAGCAAACTCACTGCCATGAAGATGATTCTGACTCATGGCAACCTTATAGGACAGACCTGCGCCTGGGCTTCTAAGGTTGTTGATCTTCGCTGGAAGAGAAAACCTCATCTTTCTCCCTTGGAACTGCTGGTGGTCTTGAACTGCTGACCTTGTGGTTGGCAGCCCGACATGTAACCCATTACACCACCAGTGATCTGGTTTCACCAAAGAGCAGCTAGTTTTCTGGTGACCTCTGCACAGACACTGAGGAGGACGGAGCGAAATAGCCGATGCTTCAGTGAGGTTCTCGCCGCTTTCAGCCGTTGCTGTGGGTTCCAAGGAGAGGCAGCTCTGCGTCACAAGGGCTAGACCAGCACAAACGCTGGCCTGGAGTGGTTTCCTGGCTGGTCGGAGTGCGTACTGTTCTTGCAGGCAGATAGAGCCCAGTCTGCGCACAGGTAAGCTCTCAGTGTATTTGACTCACAGTTTGAGCTGTGTGCAAGGTCCAGCGTTCACTCAGCCGGCAGCCAGCTTCAGGAAGGTGCAGTGGAACCAGAGTCTGTTTGTGTTAGAGAGAGAGAGAAAGAGAGCCCCTGGGAAAACTGAGCAGCTGTGGGGTGAAAAGCGTCCACAACAAATCACCACAGGTCCAGTAGGCGCAGTTGTACAGCGATAATAAGTAAAGATTAGAGTCATAGAGAGCGTGAGAGGTAAAGCAGAGATTGGAATAATGGAGTCAGACACAATTCATGGTAGCATGCTCACCTCAGCCCCGCGTGGTGGTCCTCATGGGGGGAGCCCGGCCACGAGAGCAGGAGAGCCTCGGGAGTGAGAGCAGGAGAGCCCCAACTTTATTGCTAACCAAGGGTCATATATCATTAGGGGGACATGGTTACAGGTAACCGCACATCACAGGAAGGGGCGTACACATTGTAGGAAGGGGATGTACGATAGGCATAAGCGTAACCGGAAGGGGATGAGCTAGGGGTGTGCTCATTGTAATGGGAAGATATAGGGGTATACATATGACAAGATGGGCAGACCCTAGATTCATGATGGCAGCCTAACCTGGGTCATCCTTGGGTGGGTTTGACCTCTCTGGTGTCTCCTACAAGGAAACAGACAACTACTATCCTTATCAGAAGGGCAAGGGCCCTACTTGTTGTGGGATAAACAGTGGTGTCTGCTTGCTGTAGATGGCTACTCCTGATGACCTCCGAGTGTATAGTCATTCGCAAGCAACTAAGTTTGGCCTATATTTGGGGGAGACAACTTGGGAGAAATCCTTCTGTTTCCCATAAGGCTGGAGCGTCATTCTCATCTCAGTCCACTTACCTGCCAAAATCTCTCAGGGAGCTTTTTATTTTCATAACTGATTGAGCTGTCACCCCTTTAGCGCCTACAATCCAGTGGATTTGAGTAGTCACATGTATCTGCAACCACCTCCACAATCAACTTCAGGGCACGTTCTCACTTGCACCCAAATACTGTGCACTGTGGTCATCACCCCACGTGTCCAGGCGCCTCATCCCATCCCTAAACAAGCAAGAGCCTGCTTCTGCTGCCCTAGATTTGTTTACTGGGGACATTTTCATATAAATGTGTTCACGTAACATAGTTTGGGGTGACCGACTTCTCAGAGTTAGCATAAGGTTTTCAAGGTCCATCCTTATAGTGTGTTGGAAGGCCTCGTTCTCTTTAGGGTTGAGCGTTGCTCCACTGTGCAGCTACCCCGTACCCCGTTGTACGGAAGCACCCTGTCATCCGTCGACCCTGGGGTTGGATCTCTCTTAGCTCTGATGTGTCTGCTGACCTCTCACTCCGGATTTTCCCTTCTGGAGTTTACTGAGCTTGCTTGGGAAGTTGTCAACTATTATATCGTCAAACAGTTTTCTGTTCTTTTCGCTCACTTCTGTTTCTGGGTTTCTTATCACACGTATACTGGCTGCCGCACATTTCTCGGAGGTTCTGTTCAGTTTTCTACTTTTGTTTTTCTGTTTGTTGAGTTGCGTAATCTCTCTCAGTCTGTTCTCAGGTGCACGGTTTCCTTTTCCTGCTTCTCACATGTATTGGTAAGCCCTCTCATTAGCTTTGCATCTTGGTGGTTGTACTTTTTAACTCCTGAGTTTTGTTCGATTCGTTTAAAATCGCGCCCACCTCTCCACTGATGTTCCCTTTGTGCTGCAAGGGTGCCGTGCTGCCTTTGCTGCTTTCCTCGTGGTGTCTCTTAGTTCTTGGAACACATTTATCAGGACCACCTTGTAGTCTTTGCTGCTTCAAGTCCTCTCCAAGGGCAGCATGGGTCATCCGCTTGCTGCCTTCCAGTGTTTGAGTAAGACTCGCCAGTTTCGTTCCGTGTTCATGAGGTCTTGTTGGAAACTGGGAGTTTGAAAATAGACATGGTAGCAATTCTGGGAGCCTCGCCCCATCTTGGAAGTGGTTTCGTCTCTTTGCTACTGACTGGGGAATTGCTGTCGTGATGTCTACTCTCGCTTTCGGCTGTGCTCCTCAGGAGCGCGCCCTTGGGTATGCCCACAGTCACTCTGTGATCACAGTGGTTTGCTCGGGTCCTTTGGGATGTTTGCTAACTACCTCCAGCAGTTACACTCGACTACTTGTTGGCTGATGGCACTGCTGTTTACGATAATGCCTTGGGTATCAATTACTGATGCAATAGGATCAGCTCAGTCAAATTCATGCTTCTCCGAAGGGTGAGTTCCCAGAATTACTATTTGCTATCAATTTTTCTGAACCCGGTAGGGTCCCTTCTGGCTGTCTCCTATTTCTCTCTGGCAAACTAGCTAGTCTGAAATTGACCCTCTATCTCCAGTGAATTTACCAGTATCCTCCCAACTGCTTTTCTCCGTTGTTTTTGAAATTGCCCATAGGCTTGAATTCTCCACTTTTGATTGCAAATGACTCGATGCCTTTGGAAGAGACTCCGACTTCCCTGTTTTATGGCTTCTTCTCCAATGGGGTACCATCTTTGGGCCATGACTTGGGAGCTGGGAGTGGGGACAAGGGCACACTTCGTTTTGAGTTCCATTTGCAGTTTAGAAACAGCACTTAGGAGGGGATAGTAGTTCTAGGTAGTCTAGGCTGGACCCTCTCAGTGGAGAGCTTGCACCTCTAAGCTGGGCAGGGGCTGTTGGGTGGTGTCAACATGGCCATGTCTGGTTGGGGTGCTTCTGTGCACACGTGGGGCCAGGTAGAAAAGGGAGCCCCTCTCTCGTTGGGGAAGAGTGAAAAATGGCGACTTGCTTTTTCTCATGAGAAGCTAAACTGTGGGCTTGGAGCTGGGAGCAGGAGGAGGGTGGGAAGGAAGGGAGTCCCTCTGTCCTTAGCAACCCCAATCTGGATAGGGTTTCTGTCCTGCTAGAAGAAGGGGATGGGGGAGGGAGGAACTGGATCTTGCTTCTGATACCACAGGCTTTTACTGCATTACCAAGTTTTAGTAGCTGCTTTAAGGAGTGTTTCATTTGCTGTACACCCAGAAAACCATCCCGTTCTCACTCCTAGTAGCCAGTGACACAGCACAGATCCCCTGGGAAACCGGGCCGGGGGTTCTCCTCATGCTGCCGTACCATACAGTAGAACTACTGAACCGTCTGTTTCTCAGGTTCCTCTTTGAAAACTTAAGGCATCTGGGATGTGGGTCAGCTTGCATTCCACACAGGGCGTTCCGGGTGTGCAGCTGGGGTACAGAGCAGCCCTGCCGGGTTATGCACTAGACTGCAAGCTCATGGTCGGCAGTGGGAAACCACGGGGGGCACTGCGGGAGAAAGACGGGGCTCACTCGGGGTCAGCACTTCGCAGCTGTGAGGGAGTAAGAGCACGGCTTTGGCTCCGGGTCACAGTCCTGACAGGTCTGAGTTCTCAGTCTCAGGCACTCGAAGCTCAGATACTTAACCAACAACAGGAGGGTGAGAATGGTTCCCGTCCCGGAAGGCTTTCGTAAGGATTAAACGAGTTAACACAAATAAAGCACATGAGTAGAAAAAGGACATGCAAAATGTGAGTATAAAGCTGACAAAATACAATTATCAAGTGCATTATGATTGTTTTTATTACGTATTTATATTCTAGGTAGCTTCTTAGGACAGCATGCATGTTTTTGTGTCTGGTAAACATCCAACAAAAAGGGCTCTTGAGTTCCTGGTTTATCTTACTGATAGGCATTTTCTCTCCCTTGTGATTAAAATGGGAACCTCATCGAGCCCCTTCAGCTGTGCCAACATGGCTGGCTTTCTGAGTAGGCCCCGCTAGGAAGTGGGTGGAGCTGGGAGACTATACATGTTTTCTGTCCCAAATCTGTGTGTATCTTGTTTGTAACATCGTGGGCTCAGTATCGGCTTCTAACTGAAAGGTCAGTGGCTCGAACTCAACAGCGACTGCACAGGAGAAGGACGAGGCGGTCCTCGGCAAAGATGACCACCTTGGCAGCCGACCTTGTCCTGTGGAGCTCCTGCGCGTCCGAACCAACCCCAGGGCAGTGTTTGGGGGTTGGTTTCTGGCTTCATTGTACCTGTCTAGCACCATCACTGAACATCCTGAACTAGAGAACGGAGAGAAGGAAAAGAAATCAGACAGTCAACTGTGAACGTGTGGAACTTTGTTTTTAGGTGGGCCGAGGCACCCTCGGAATGTACCAAATCCAAAGCCTTTGCCCCTTTCCCAGCGCTAAGAATTCTGGCAGCTTGTGGAACCTGCCGCTCGCCTTCCTGCTCAGCCGCACCTGCATGTCCAGGAGCTCGTGAGCAGTGAAGAATCTCGGGCCCCGCAGAAACCTGGCTCCACTGGCATTTTTGTCAAGAGGGTGTTATTTGTGTGCCTGGTAAAGCATAGAGCCCTGATCTTTGAGATATCCGGTTTAGGAGCTGCAGCCACCAACAGCAAGCTTTGGAAATCCAGTAACCTCTATGCAGTGACCTCTGTGCATGCTGCTCATCAGTGGAGTTCACCTCACCTGTCTGACCTCCCCCTTTTCCCTCTGTGACAGGTGGGCAATGTCTCTCTCAGCTGGTGTGGTGAGCATCTGAGTATTGGACTTCTTTTAGTGCAATGCTCAGAAATGGTAGTTACATTGGACTTTGCCCTCATTCTGTCACTGCAGAAAAGTGAGCGAGTGCTTTCTGAGGTGTGATAATACAGGTTGGGGCCCAGACTGCAGGAGGGTCAGGTGAGTCTTGTTGAGGTCAATTTGTATCATCCTGCCTGCCTTCTCCATCGCTACCCAGGCTCTCTGTGGGCAAAACCATAGCATAGAAGGAAGTGTGTATAAAGGAAGTAACCACTCACACGCATGCGCACACACATTTGCTTTTCCCCTCTAGTATTGGATGTTCGGTGCTGTAATTTACACACACAAAAAAAGACTTTGCTTTGCATTGTTGAGAGTTCACTAATGGCCTTCAGGACTTGCAGCTCCGTGTCTTGGGTTGGCGGTGCAGAGACAGCCACAGGGGGAATTTCTGTGTTAGAAATGGAGGAAGCTGGCTGCCAGCTCCTCTCTGCTGCCTGTGAAGGAAGGCCTGTTCTTCTTGCCTTTGGGAGGCCCTGGATCTAAAGAGCCCGCAGGGATGAATTCACAGTGCCTAGCCACAGCCCTGGGAATGAGAAGACACTATGTCGATCATCCTTTGGGGAAAGAAGCAAGGCTTTCAGACATGACAGCAGCTTCCTTCCTGGTCACACGGAGGCATGGAGGCGTTCCTCCTCTGAGACTTTGGTTCTTACCCTCGCTGACCTGGGACTGGACACCAGAAGTAGATCTGCTCACCCATCACCCACTGGGTGCGCCATAGGCACTCATTCTAGGGTGGAGGTAGAGTTGGTGAGCCTCTGGGGGTGGAAGGAGTGGTGCTTTTTACAGGTGGTTATCTTGGGAAGGGTAAGAAGGAGGGCTTCTCTGTGGTCTGAAAAGTACTGACCATGCCTTTGTACAAAACAAGACATAAGCAAGCCCACGGAAAGCACCCTTCTCCTTCCTCAGCTCCTCGCAGGAAAGGCTGAACTCCAGGTGTCTTAATTAGAAGTACCGTTGTTCAGTTGGCCTCAATGAAGGTAATATTACCATTTTTCAAATCAGTTGCTGCATATCAGATATTGGGCTAAGTTTTTTCAGTAGATTATCTTAAAAAGTCCTTAAAGCACCCCTATGAAGAGCAGCCCTATTACCCTCATTTTAGGTGGAAAATGAAACACGGGGACACCCACGAGCTTGCCCATGGTCACCCCATCCAGTAATGGACACAGGCATTTTGCACCATGTCTGAATGCAAAGTCCTTGGTAAGAAATGGATGTCTGGGAGAGTGTGCTGTGTTGGCTGATTTGAGAAGGAAGTTGGGTCCCTTCCCTACACACAGCACCCCCTCCCTGCTGACCCCAAGCCCACCGTTCCATAGCTTACTTCCTTATTGAGCTCGGTGGCTGAACATGCCAGGACATATTTTACCTTACAGATGGGTAAAGTGTAACAATAGGGGATTTGAATGCAGAGTATAATCAAACCAGCTAAACCCAGGGTCACTGAAATCCTATATAGGATTTCTAAGACCGTGAATCTTTATAAGACCAGATAGCCTCTCTTTTCTCCCTTGACAAGGCTGCTGTCAACCTTGTCATTAGCAGTCCAACACTTATAGTGCCTTGAATGAAGGATATACAGGGGCTCTTATTCTTACAACTTTTCTACAAGTTTGAGAATGTTTCCAGATAGAAGATTTATGTCCGTGCTCCACTCCTGATCCAGCCAAAAAAACCAGGATGGTTCTCCTTAACTCCATCCCATGCTGTGCTTATGCCTGTAGGTGTGAATCCTCTTTGGTTTTACAGTGCACGAAGCTCAGGAGACAAAAATTAAAGCCCTCTGAGTCTGCAGAAAGGTAGGCTGGCAGTTTTCACTGCTTTCCCGATGTGAAGTGTCTCGGTTTCCCGTTCTCGCCCAGGACAGCTGATCAGCAGCCTTGGAGGAGCTGGCGTGCTCTAAGAGCTGCCCCGACTCTCACGTCTACACTTCTCACCTGACACAGGAGGACTTTTACATCTGGGCTGGTTTGGGATGACCGTCAGTTGGGGATGCACTTGGAGAGAGTGGATAGGGGTGTGTGACGGAAGGATATTCATAGCTCCTGTTAAGTGGCAAATTGAAAAACCCACTTAATCAAAAAAATGGCTGTGGTTCATCACATTTCAATCTCATTCTGAGCTGCCTCTATACCCTCAGAAGATTTCTTTTCCCCTGTGCAAGCAGAACTTTTGATTAACGTCTGCATCTATCAACTTGCAGTGAATAGGCTCGTCTCTGAGCACACGGAAATGTCATTCTGAGAAGGGCGGCGCCTCTTGCTGGAGGCAGAGAGTGCAAGGGAAGGGAAGTTTAATGGATGTGTGTGAAGTTCAAGTTGGGAATGTCAGATGTCATAGTTCTGAGGCAGAAGGATCGGCTACTTACGAGGAAACTTGAATTGCTGGGGGCTGGGACTGTCCTACTGGTAAACCCTGGAGGCAGCATGCAGAGATAATCATGTTATAAATGTGCAGCACGGGTATTTTAGTCATTTTCCATGTATTTACCATGCCGTTGCTGCACTCGTCCCAGCTTTCCTGCTCAAAACTTCAAATCCCTTTCACAGGCCCTGAGTGCCTGGAACTAGCCGAGCGAGCGGTTCCCTGTCCTGCGTTCACCCTCAGACTAGTTCCCTTCTCCGGCCCTCTCTCGCTACCCAGCCTGCTTCTCTGACATCACCGGCCACTGCCTGAGATCAGATTCCCAGCAGTCAGGCAAGGGCTGTGACTCCTGCACGACATCCCAGCCCCTCACTCCGCAAGCTCCTCCTTTCTTTCCTTTGCTAAGAATAGTTTTATTGGCACATAATTCATATATCACACAATCCAGTAGTTCAGTCATATTAAGAAATGTTGTGCAACTGTCACCACCATCAATCTTAGAACATTTTCTCTCTCTCTCTCTCTCTCTCTCTCTCTCTCTCTCTCTCTCGCTGTCATTGTGTTAGCTTCCTATTTTCTCCCAAGCCCCTTCGTCATGCCGCTCTCCAATCTCACTGCCACCAAGCTGCTTCTGACGCAGGGAGACCCTCGATGAGCGGCGAGACTCCGGTGTGCTTCTGAGACGCGAGCCCTTTAGGAGAGTGCAAGGACCCAGCGTTCTCCCGTGGAGCTGCTGGGTTTCTGAACTGCCACCCCCAGGCCCCCTTGCCATGCCGCGAGGTTGTTATTAATCCAGTTACCGTGTCTGTAGATGTGCCCATCTTGGATTTCATATGCAGAATATCATATGAAACAAAACAAGAAATAAACCCAACAACAGTGACAAAATAAAAGAGAAAATCTCCAATAGAAAAGAATTCAGAAAATATTAACAAATTTGAGATTTCAAAAGGGAGATAAAATGATAAGGTGTTACATTTTAACCTCATAACATCTGCCATCACTGCCTTTACAATGTGATCGTTTGGGTAGCAAGGCTGCTCATATCTCTGGGCTGTGGTCAGAGGGGATTCACTACTGTATGTGAATTGTAGACTTGTACCGCCAAACTCCAGTGTCTGGACGCTTTCCAACATGAATAACGAGGGTTCGAGATAGGGCAAAATTTTCAGTTGCATCTTTTACAAAGGCAGAACCATGCTTACTAGATGAACACATGTCATAAAAACAGAGCATGAAAATAGTAATTTCTGGTAGTCTAGGGCTGCCATTCATTGGGCACCGTCAACACAAGAGCTCCCCATCAAAGTCTAATGGCTACCTGCCCCGTAACCTGGGGTCAGTGGTCATCTGCTTCTTCCCACACCAGCACGTTCAGCCTTAAGTCCAAAGGAATGTTTCAGTTCCTTTGATTTGCTACAGTGACTTTCAGGTCAAGTCCAATTCCCAAAGTGGGGTATCCAAATTGGAGCCTGCTGGTGTGGCCTATGAAAGATGATGTGTCCAGCTTGACCTTGAACTTGCCCACATCCCCACCATTTTGCCTCCTGTCTGAGCTTGGTGACATGCCCTCCTCTTGCCTCTGTCACTTTCTCATAGTCTCCCGGATGCCTTGGACTTTCTTGTTGGCAGGAGCCTGCAGCCCCAGGTTCACTAACTTAATGGCCTTGTTCCAATGGTGTGGGTTCCTGGCTAGCTTGTGTCAGGGGAGACGATGGATTTTAACCTAGCATTGTGTTCACTTGGAGGAGATCTAGGATAAATACAATCTCTCAGGCTCTCTTAGGGTAGTGGTTGGGCTGCTAACCCCAAGGTCAGTAGTTTGAACCCACCAGCTACTCTGCAGGAGGACAAACCTTTCTACTCCCACAAAGAATTACAGTCTCAGAAACTCAGAGAGGTAGTTAGACCCTATCCTATAGCGTTGCTGTGAGTCGGAACCCAATGAATCTGCTTTGAGGAGCTTCAGAGTTTTATGGTTCACTACTGTGGTTCAAACTACTATCCTTTCTCGCCCAGTCAAACAATACTACTTCCTAGCTTTGCTTGCATCACTGACCCTTGACAGCACTTTATTCTCCATACTTCAAAAGACTCAGACACCCATACCCACGCATGGCCGTTGAGACAATGCTAACCTGCCACGACTCTTTAGGATAGAGTTGAACTGTTCAACCGTGGTTATAGACTGTCAGTCTTTACAGGCCTTGACAGCCTCTTTCTCCTGTGGAGCATGGGCGGGTTTGAACATTGACCTTGTGCTTACCGCCCAATACTTAGCCTGCTACACTTCCAGAATATTCTGGAATGTGCACCAGAGTGCATCATGTCCTCACTTGAGACCCAGTGGTTTGAAATCCAAGGTGCGGACCTAGGCAGGGTGGTGAAACACCACCCCATCTCCTGGGAACCCATCTCCTCCCACATTCTCTCTGTTCAGTTTAGGCTGGTCAGAACACTTGAAGCTCATTACCAGCTTTCTCGTGAAATGCTCTGTGCTTGGGATGCTTGTTCAGTGTCTTGGTTTCTCTCGTCTTTCAGCTCATTTGCTTGAATATTACCTTCTTACAGCTGTCTTCTCAGACCATCTTCCTTCAACTTGATCCCTAACCCCTCCAGGGTCAGTGTGGTGTGCTGCGGAGTGCCGTCCAGTTCACCCTGGCTGGGGACATCTCTGTTACAGAGTAGACCCACCCACAGGGCTTGTGGAGCTGCTGGGAAGTTGGACCGCCTGACCTTTCTATTTGCAGTCAAGGGTTTAGCAAAGCTCCTTTAAGAATCACTCTTAATCACTTTACTTCTCAAGGTAGACGAGGCTCCAGTCCCACTGCTGAGACAATGATATGCCTACAGGTGGGGACTCCAGGAGGATGTGTGGGAAGAGCTGCTGTTTCTTTTCCGCGATTTCATTTTCCCCTCACCTCGAATAGGGATTCTCAAAAAGTGTGGTCCCTACAGCCACAGCATCAGTACCATTTGGAACTTGGAAGAAATCCACATGCTGGGGTTTGAATCCAGAATTCTGGGAACGGGGCCGGCAGCGCATCACACAGCCTCCAGGTGATGCTGCTGCATGTTCCAGCTGGAGGCCCTGCTTCAGCACAGTGCCCCCATGGGAGGTCCTCAGACCTAGGCAAGTGGACGAATGCAAGTCCGTGCTCATATTGCCGAGCTGTGGCCTTCTTGATTCTGCATGTCAGCAATTCATCCTAAAAACTCATCCATGTTAGTTATAAAAATGCTCATGTTTCCGTTTTGAACTGTTGAGGCTTCCAGGTAATGAACAACCGACCTGGCTTTCTCCCCACATTGCTCTCGCCCTCCTTGGCCCCCTTCTGAGGTAGTGCAGATCTGAAGAGATTACAATCTTCCTTCATTCCCCTTCCTCAGCTGCTGGTGGGGAAGACAGCATGTGGATAGCGCACATCTTTGAGTAATGACAGAGGTGTCACTGTGTGCTACAGCACGTTTTTGAGAGCAATATGTGACAGCAGCCTGTCTCCTGCGCTGGTGAGGTGGCTCAACCCTGAGTTCAGATCGGGTCCTCCGGCCTAGCTAAAGTAGAAGCTCCCAGGTGGAAAGGTTACCTGTAAGAATACTGAGCAATGTCTGGTGGGACAAGAGCCTCTGCTGGTCAATTCATCATTGTCATCTCTGAGCTCATTCTTGTCGGAAGAAAAGATGAAGTGGCCCCCCTGTAGAACAGCCCCCAATAAAGGGCACTCATAGGTTATTTGATGGAAAATGAGAAGATTTTGACTTTTAGAGGTTCACGGGGTGTGGAAGGGGCGGGGGACTTCCCTGCTACTAACTATTTACGTATATTTGAGGTTGTGTGTTGTGTATGATCTTTTAAAATGTGGGCTTTCCACTTGGATCACGCTAGAGCAGTGGGGAAAGGCATGGGAAACAATGTGTTTGTCTCAATCTCTCATCCTGTGAGTCCAGACACCAACCAACTGCCGTCAAGTTGATCCTCACTCGTAGTGACCTTATGTGTTGCTTCTGAGGCTGTACACTGTAGAGTGTAACCCCTTCACAATACTGAACAGCCTCATTCTCCTTGGGAACAGCTGGTAGGTTTGAACTACTCACCCTCTGACAGCACCCCTCAGGGATCCTAGGGGTTGAGCCAGTAAAAATAATGTTGTGCTGGTGTTGGTGCATGACCTGGACTATATGTGTCATGAGACATTCATGAGGGGTTGGGGATAGTAAAGAACAAGGACATTTATGAGTGGTGAGGGTCATTGGACAATGGGACACTTTCATCTCCTCTCCTCACATTTCCTGCACTTTATGCATCTTCTGCAATGAGCATATAAAATCCTTAAATACCAATTTTTTTCATTATCATAAATAAACTAACTTGTGGATGTGTTTGGAAAAATTAATCAGCTAGAGTTGCTTTCTTTACATCTGTTTGTGAATATTGTAGACCTTTGTCTCTAAGATACCAAGAGGAAGTAAGATAAGTGCTGTGGAGAGGTGAAATCCCCTTCAGAAGGATTAGCTAAGTGCCCTGCTGGACACTCCTCCAGAGGCCAGTCCTGCCCTCAGGCTAGCTCTGAAGGAATGTGCTCTCTACAAGGTGGCCACACACAGGTCCCACTGTCACCTTTGTTTCCATAGCTACCCTGCTGCTGCACTGCAAGACGGTTGGGTGGCCAGTTGACTCTGATGCATGCCCTGGCTGCCCGGGGACCACGGCCTGCAGGGCCCCAAAGCACAGCGAGCTATGTGCCAGGGCAGAGGTGCCGGCCAAGAATAGGACAGGAGGCAGGGCAATGCTTAGGATCTGAGTGTTTCTGAAAAATATTTCTCCTTTTGTCCCTTTTCTCTTGTCCTCTTTCCCTTCTCTCATGCAGAACAAACTCTAAAGCCAAATTTGGAACACTGTAAAGTGATCACTGTTGTTTCCAAAGAAGTGTTACATACGGAATGTTCAGCAGTGCCCAGTTCTGTATTAATTTCAGAGAAATCAATCCTCACACCTGTGAAAGGTACTGCCCTGAATGTTAGTTAGGGAAATGTAGCGCCAGGCACTGACACACTGGTACAGATTAATAAACACTCAACACATGGTTGTGATTCTGCACACAACAGAAATCCTCCCTGAATCCTAATAGCAAAGTGTATTCGTCTAGGTACTTTAGAGAAACAAATCCATAGCAGCTCATGTATAAGAGAGTTTTATGTAAAGAAAGTGTGCATCATGAAAACATCCCAACCCAATGCTGCCCAAGCCCACAAGTCCAACATTAACCCATTAACCCAACACCAGTCCACAAAGTCCTCCACCTCACAAAACAGAGGCAATGACGCCGACCGCAGGAGGAAAGCTGAGTCAGTGAACGAATAAGCATCTCAGCACTAGCAGGAGTCTCCACACAGCTGCTCCAGCACCCAGGGCTGCATCTGGGTAGGTCCATGCGGCTTCTCCTTGGGGATGTCTTGTAGGAAGTCAACCTTGTAAGCTGAAGCAGGGAACTGCTAAGGCACCTGCACCCTGGTGCGACCATCACAAAGCAAGAGACCCGAGACTAGAAAGGCGAGGCTCACCACCCATTTATCCCTCTGCCTTTCAATTAGCCCCACATGTGATTATCGGCCAGGTTAGCACAATTTACTAACTCACAAAGTATTAAAATTACTGTTATTTTCCAGAAGAGGAGATTTAGGCAGAGGGAATGGGTTGTGTAGTGGTGGAATTTCTGTCTTCCAGGTTGGAGGCCTGGGTTCTGTTCCCGAGCACTGTGCTCCAGTGTAAGCCACCACCATATATCGAGAGCGTGCATGTTGCTTGGTGCTGAACACTCGAGCTTCTAGAGCAAGCCAGATGAGCGAGAGAGGTGTAGATATTCACTTCCAAAGTCCACCAGTGTAAGCCCTGTGGGCTACCCCTGTCCAGCCCCAGCCCAGCACCAGGCGTGCAGGACCGGCCACACTGTTTTGTTGTGCATGCGGTTACCACGGACTGGAGCCAACTCAACCTCAGGGCATAACAGCAGACAGAAAGACAAAGGCACAGTCTAGACAGACATTGAAGAGGTGAGAAAGAAGATACTGTCATGTTGAGCTTAGCATAAAGAAAAGTCGCAGTTTGGGGTGTATCCATGCTTATTTGGGGAGGAGGAGAGCCTTTCTTTGAACATTCATGCTTCCATTCTAATGCAGAAGCATATCATTTGGCAATGAGGGATATAGGCCCCAGTACCGGAAAGTATTTTTAGAACAGTTGCCTACCCATTCATAAACTAGGTGATGAAGGATGAGTTTAGCCCTCACTTCCTCTTCTGCAAAATGAAGGTCATCCATAAGGCTACCTCATAGGAGCCATGTATGTAACACATTCATTGAACATTATGGGCCATGTGCTTATAGCGGGATAGCCCTACTGTGATGCCCCGGTGATCTGCCTCATATCCTAGTCGATCACGTAGGTCAAGGACAGAGATCCCTCTTTCTGCCCAGGGCCATTTGAATACTTGTAACATCATTCACAGACCTTGGGGATTGGAACTTGAACCATTTGTGTGACTTGAGATCCCTGCTGCTTGTGACTGGCTAGCACATAGACTCGCTCTTGGAAGGAGTGTCCACTGCTCATGGGTGGCCACAGCACCCCTTGTTGGGGCAGCAGCCGCTTTTGTGCTACCTTGCACCGGTGTGTGGTGGAGGGCACGGACTCCCTGGCTGGGACCGTGGCCCGATGCGTGGTTGAGGCGTTCCCTCCACTCCCATTTCACGCCCAGCCGGGCGGGCTGTGCCGGGTAAGCCCTGTGACCACATGGGGTCTTTTTGGGAGTGGAACCCAGGAGGCCATCAGCTCTGCTCTCAAGTCTGTTGAGAACTAGACACGTCACGTCACCTCTCAAGGCCTTTCAGGAATTGAAGGACATGCCAGCCCCGCCGTGTCTGGGGTGCATGTGGACATGCTGAGATAATTGGTTTAGAGCAGTGTCTGGCAATTTAGATGATGTGGTCACTCCTTTCAGCTCTTTGGTTGATAAGTCAAACGCTACCGCACTACGCACACATGCCGGGACAGTGAGCACTTCTGTGTTCCTCCACCCTCTCTGCCCCGCTGTCAGGAGGCCTCATCCACATGGATGAAGCTGCACTAGGGCACCCTCTCACAGTTCATGGAAGCAAGAGAGCATGGTGGCCCTTTCACAGCCTCTGTCTCTGGTCTTCTCGGCTGTAATCGCCCTCTGACAACACAAAAGGGATTTGAGGATTTAGGGGAGCAGAGGCGATGCCAAGTTCCTGAGCATTCAGTGCTGCTCCCTGAAGGGAAGAGCCGCTCTATCCTAACAGACAGCCAGTGAGGGGAGGAATCTGCTGTCCTCTGACACTGCTTTGTTTCCATTCCCGCTGGTCGACGTGCAAAGAGGCCAAGAATTCGCAGGGTCTCCATCTGGTTCTGTTCATGGGGCTCTTCCATGTGTGTGAGCTCCCCGCCCCCCAGCTCAGAAGGCTGGGGTATATGCAGCAGTGCAGGGAAGACCCACATTCTGTGTGCATGGATTTATGTACAGCATTGAGCATTTGGAAACGCCACCTCAATAATGTATTGAATCTTTCTTTGCATCAGTTCCTTTCAATAGAATGTGGTCAAGAAGGCCCAGCTAGGGGCTCTGCTACAGATGTTATGACCTTGGGCATGCTGTTCAACAGCCTGAAGGTCAGTTTCCCCATCTGGACAATGGCGATAACTGGAGCACCCCTCCCCGCAGTGGTTTGAAGGATTCAATGAATGGCCACGCATAGATTTCTTAGAGGAGTCCTTTGGATGTCCCGAGTGTTCAAAGGTATTGGTTATTTTCATGTTCTGCTACCTTCTAAACTAGGGTCCTCAAACTTTTTAAACACGGGACCAGTTCACTGTCCCTCAGATCCGTTGTAGGGCTGGACTATAGTTTTTAAAAAATATGAACAAATTCCTGTGCAAACTGCACATATCTTATTTTGAAGTAAAAAAACAAACGGGGCAAAAACACCCGGCGGGCCGGATAAATGTCCTTGGCGGGCCGCATGTGGCCCGCGGGCTGTAGTTTGAGGATGCCTGTTCTAAAGTGTCACTTGGAAAAATGACTTAAACTCTAATATTTTAACTTCCGACATGGTACAGGTACATAATAGGACCCGTGTTTCAGCTGCAATAGGAGCATTGCCTACTCAGATCCTGGAAAGTGGGCAGGGGGGAGGCGGTACTGTTCCTTTTAGGGAGATGTGTCTTTATTCCAAGTATGATTTCCTGCTCTGTCTGTGCGTTTTTCTACTCAGGTAGTCTAGCGAACACTTTGTGGTCAATCTTATTAGTGTTATGTTCAATTTTGAGGAGGGGGCAGAGAAAGAGGCACAGAGGGCAGGTGTCATGTAAGCGCGTGCCCAGTGGCCTTTTGTCCGTGAGGCATTTGCACAGCGTTTCCCCGGCCCCATCAGCAGACCAGTGTCTTCCTTCAGCTCGCTCCCTGCCTGGCCTTGTCTGACCAGGGATATCTCGATCAAGTAAGCTCCGTGTGGACAAAGAGGATGGTTTCTGTGGGTTCGATGTGGGTGTTTTCCAGATAAAAGATACCTTTTATCTTTCCAATTTGCTGCACTTCAGGCCGGGGTCCAGGTTGTGGGAGTGAAGGGTCTCCTGGACTGGATTCAGGACACTTGTGGAGAGAGTCGCTGTGAGACTGGTGATGAGTGGGGTCAACCAGCGTGTGACTGGGCATCTCTGTGACCGGTTTTGAAAACCTGCCTACAGGTGCGTTCTCCGACTGTGCCAGAGATGGGCTGCCACCCATTGTGCACAGGGAGAGACAGGTGCGCCTGCAACCCTGTGGGGTCACACAAGGATCACCAAGTCAATCTGCAGTCCTGGCAAATTTCTGCAAAGAAGCAATCGGCCCCAGTGATTGGCCACTCCTCCTCTTCTCTGATGCAGTGGGGCTAGGTTGCAGTGGGACTGTAGGATGATTCACTGGTCGCAGTCAGGTGTGTGGTAAGGCCGGTGTCGGGGCTGTTGGGGAAAACAGTGACCTCTCAACAGTGGTTCTCAACTGACTTCCTAATGTCATGACCCTTCATACAGTTAGGGTGGTGACCCCCCAACCATAACATTATTTTCGTTGCTACTTCATCACTGCCATTTCACTACTGTTATGAATCGGGCGACCCCTGTGAAAGGGCCGTTCGCCCCCCACAGGTTGAGAACCGCTGTCTTACCAGAGCAGCCCGTTCAGAAACAGCTTCAAACCCCTGATGTTCCCCGGGATACAGGTGTTTCGTGTTCTCCCCTGGTCAGCCTACTGTTGGCGGTGAGTTTCCACTGGCACTAAGCAGCTGTGGTGAACTAGGAAGCTGCTCCCGGCATGCACTCATTTGCAATACCAAACCTAAAACTAAATCTAGCCTGCCGCTGTCTTGCCCAAGGGATCACGGGCCTTTTGAGTGTGTGTTATGCTATTCTTGGAATTGAAAGTGTCCTCTCGGCTTGCTGATGCCGTCCCCACGTGAAGGCAGCGAGAGAGCATGGCTGACCGGATGCACCCTTATGGTTGTCCAATCAGAGGCATTCAGCCGCCGCTGTATGGAGGGATATGGGGGTGCGCGGAAGAGTGGTTCCCTTCCCCCAAAAGCATAGCCCCATGGAGTCTCATACTGCAACCTTATTTGGAAATATGTAATGAAGATTCTCTAGAGGAGGTCATACAGAATTTAAGGTGGTCCTGAAGTCCAACAAATGGTGACAGAGAAAGGAGAGAGAGCTTTGGCAAAGACGTGCACAGAGAAGAAAGAAGGTCGTGCGAGACTGGAACGCTGTCCTTACAAGTGACACCAGAGAGGACTGGCAATCGGCAGCCGGGCGAGAGGGCGGGATGGATTCTCTCCCGGGACCTTCAGGAGGAAGTACAGCCATGCCAATGCCTTGATTCAGACCTTCTGACCTCCAGGACTGCAGAGAGCAAGTCAGGGCTTTGAAGCAGTCCAGACACGGCCATGGCAACAACATCAAAACAGCCCAGCATTTTGAAATCGGGGTGCAGTGGAATGGCAACCTGAAGAGAGCGCTCCCAGGTTCAAGTCCTGGATGGGGAGGCATGCAGCAGGTAGAGGAAGCCCTTGGAGGCGTCTGTGGCGAGAGAGCAGGGTCTGCTGCATGGGGCTGGCGAGCGGCTCCAGGGCAGAGCCATGCCATCTGCTGCCATCCTGGAGCCGGGTGCCTTTGTCTCTGACTCTGCCAGTCAAAGGATCGGGAGCTTGGTCAGGCACACGTTGCCCTCATTTCACAAGAGCATGAGCTTTCCTATCGTAGATGTTTACAAATGGCAGTCGGTCCCAGTTTCCCTTTATTGGCCAGGGTTGAACCCGGGAAAGCCAGGTAAAAGCCCTGCTATAATATAAACTCCTGTTGTCTTTGTCACCCAGGCTGTGTTACTAGGACAGCCCTCTGAAAGCAAGATAGACCTTCTGTCAATACATGACCAGGCGTCTTACGAGTCCTGGAATACTGTTTCTCATATGACCTTCAGAGGGCTGTGTGAGTTAGCGAGCAACATGAAGGTTATGAAGACAGAGACTGAGGAACTATCCGGCCCTGAAGGAGGCTGGACAATGACCCCGCATTGGATCCCGGCAGAAGGACAGCGTCACTGATGCTGAAAGACGATCAGCAGGTTAGGCAACCGTGTTGGTGCTGGTTGCCATTGAGCTGTTTCTAGTCCTGTGCTTCTCAGGAGAGGTGCTCCAGGGGGTTGGCAAGGGCAGATCTGACCTTTAGGGAGATATCTCAAGCCATGTCTCGTCTCCAAGGGGCATGTGAGTGAGGAGTGAGTTCAGACTGCAAATCTCAGCCCGTAGTTGAATGTTTAGCCTGTGTCCCACCCAGATGAAGCTGATGGTGGTGGATTAGTGGTCGTGTGTTGGCTTTGATTGATCACAGTGCTTAAATAAGATGTTAGCATTCGGAGAAGCCGGGCAAAGGGTAGATGAGAATGTATTGTTTGGTTGATTTTACCATTGTTTCAACACTCTCAACTCTGAAATTGGTTCAGAAGGACAGTTTACAATGGGGTAGCAACTCTTTATTGGAGAGAGATGGGAAGGGAACAGTGTGAGGGGGAGGGATTGTGGACATTTTACAGACACAAGCCCATTCTTTAGAGTGAAGATGCAGCCTTTGTAGCCGAGCTCATCAACACCTTCCTCCTGATCCTTGTGAGAACATGGCATTAGTTTGCATTAAAGCAGATCTCCACACCTTGGTCACTGAAATCCCAGTCATAAACCCGGCCCCCTTTCCTTCATGGCCTAGTAGTTCTATTGGCATGTCAGTGCAGCACCAGACAAGACAATCATTGGATCACGTCAAGAAGAGTTGTGCAGTCATCACCCAGTCTGTTTCAGAACAGTTCCTTGGCTCTTGCACTCATTGTTATTAGCTCCCTGTACTGCCTCCCCCAGTCTCCCTTGCCATCCCCCCAAGAACCACTAATCTAGCTACTGTTTAGAGATTTACTTATCCTGGATTTCACATACAGAACAACATTGATTTTTAAAAAGCTGACAACAATGACAAAGTAAAACATGAAAAGCTCAATGGAAAGGAACACAAAATGATTAAAAACTAGAACAAATTTAAAATGGATCACAAGGGATATCAAAGTATGTGTTCAGTTGTAACCTGACTGCATCTGCAGTCATCATATTCCAGTGTGCTCGGCACGAGAGCAAGACTATCCGCCTCCCTGGTCTCTGTCAGAGGGGATCCACCAGAGGCTTCAGCCATGTGGATTGCCCCGTCACTTTTTTGCTAGTTGGTTTTTACTGAAACAACTTTGAAATGGGTCAAAAGGGGGATTGAATTATAAGACATTACATTTTAACCTAACTATGTCTGCTGTAATTAATTTTACCATGTTCTATGTGTGATAACAAGGCTATTCACACCCCTCAACTATGGTCAGAGGGAATGCACCAGAGGCTTAATCCACGTGTGGACCCTGCACATGGATTTTGGGCTTCCCCTATCATCCATAGGCTTCTATTGGCAATATAGCCGAACCAGGTATTCACAGTGTAAGCTCTGATGCCATTCCCTAGTTTGGATTGGGATTTTATTTCCTTCTCATTTTTTGAGGTAGAATACTATATTGCTATTCATGAATGAGTATGCATATAGACTGGAGAATTGGTAAATAAAAGAAAACAAATTGGAAAGCAAACAACATAGTAAACTCACCCCAAGCTAGTTGCCGTTCGTTGCGGTGCCATTGGCAGCAGTGTGCGTGCCAGAGTAGAGCTGCTCCGTGGGGTTTCCACAGCTGTGACCTCGCAGAAGCTGATCATCAGGCCTGTCTGCAAAGACACCTCCGGGTGGACTCACAACACCAACTTTTTGGCAAGTAGTTAAGATCCTAACTGCTGACATCACCCAGGCTCCTGGAGAAATGGTACATGGACCAAAATGAGGAAGAATTCAGTTATAGGGGAGGGCACTAGCATAGGCCCACCTTTAGTACAAACACTGTGTGGGTCCATGACTGAAGAGTGATTAGTGGGTTTTACAGTAGGATGTTCACAGTGGTTATCAATGGGAATAGTGAGGCTTTGGGTCAGTAAAACAAATTTTAAGGGAAATAATAACACCTATTTTAGAGGGTGAGTTCTACTTCTGACTCCAAAGAATGCCATGTTTAGTTGAAGATAAAGAGTCCCAAGGGACTCTTACTGAAAGCTGTATGTATCATTTCACTCTTGTGCCACCTCGGGAACGGGGCTGGGGCTCTGCCCATGCAGTTTCTGCCCGACAGCACAGCCTTGTGCTAGGTGGTCCGTCAGGGTCTGAAATAAGCAACTACCCAGGAGTCGTCTTTGGCTCAAGACCTCAAGATTGTCTTTGAAACAGAGTTTGCATTTTGTTTATCATGAGATCTCTCTTCTGTTTCTCTTTGGCACAGTCCAGCAGATTTTAGAATTTTCAGTTGTGGATCTATAATGTATTCACCCCCAAGATGCCTTTGTGCATCTGTTCTATATTTCCTTATTGTTTTTACTAATAGTTTTGGAGAGATTTTAAACATTTCAGCCCCCCTTCTCGACCCCCCCGCCAAATCTTGCTTGGAAGACAATGTCTGGAGAAAGTTAAAGACCCAAAAGCTATTACTGTTTTCTATTCTTTATTGCAACAGTGCTTCCAAGGAAAAAGGGTGTTTGTGTGTGTTTTTCTCCCTTGCCTTCCTTCCCTTGTCTTTTTCTGCTTAAATAGACTTTGGGTTATTCAAGAGGATTGAATTGACCCTGTAGTATGCATTTTTATTGATTCCATATGCTAATAAACTGTGTCATCCCTAATTCAATTGTAAGAGATAAGATCTCTCTATATACATGGTAAGTATATAATATGTTTTATAGAACAAATATTCAAAAAACTTGGAGATCTGTTTTAAGTACATATTGCTCTTCAGTATTTCTCTAGTTTATAGTAATATATGTGTGTATCTATATGGTTTGTGTGGGATAGCATGTATACATATTGTGTGTATATATTGCATATACATATAATATGTCTACATACATATTAAAAATATGTATGTATGTGCACACATACAATTAGAAAGGGGCTTTAAAAAGTTCAGGGAAATGTGGGATGAATAGATCAGGGAATTTCCCACAACATTTTGAAGCCCCCTTTGGGTATACAAAGTGAAGACTCTTCATATCTTTTACTGCCTCTTATCTCCTGATTTCACAGTGACCACTTGACCCTTATTTTGGGGGGGTGACCACGTAAGAACCTTGGGGCAGAGGCTCCTTTCCTTAGTACCCTTAGCTTCCCTGTCCAGCCAAGGGGACCCAGAGTTTCTTTGGGCAATCCGCTCCTGCATGTGGCTATTGGCTGGAACAAAGGTGCAAACTTTGGCAGATTTAAGCTAACCCTATCCCTCTCTTGTGGTGAGCAGTTCCGAGATGCGTTTACAATCCGGACAAGGTCAATGAATGGACCACATCTGCATGATCCAACACTCTATCCCTGGGTCCCACCACCATGGAGCCCGTAGTGACCCACAGGTCTCTCTGGGGCAGGGTCGAAGTGGCCCTTTGCCTTTCCAAGACTGTGACGCATTACGGGGGGGTGGGGGGGGTGCCTCTGGGCCGGATGGGGAGACTTGAGGACTGTGCGCCCTGCGGCACTTTTGTCGCTCTGTTGGGAGGATGCTGGAGTTGCTGTAAGCGAGGAGGAATGGGGTGTGCGAGAGGAAGTCTGGGGGTGAAGCTGAGCCTATAGGATGCACAAGGAACAGCAATGAACAGACACAGAAGAAAACAGATCATTCATGAAACCATTTGAAACTCCTGGGACAACATACCCTTCAAATCAATCCTACACCGTGGTCTTTTCAATGGGATGCGCCAGTACCAGAGAGCTTCGAAAGTAATTTCCCACAGCCCTCTTGTAGCTCTGTTGTGCGTGTTGCGGTGTTCTGAGCAGGCAGCTGGCTCTTTGGGGCTCCGGTGGGGTGGTGGTTACCCATTGGGCTGCCGACCACACGATGAGCGAAAGATGGGCGTCCTGCTCCTGGAAGGAGCTATGGTCTTGGAACTCACGGAGGTGGCTCCACCTGTCATCCTCTATGGCTGCTCAGTCAGCGTGACTGATGGCCGGGAGTTGGTTTTGGAGTTGGCTCTTTAAACTGGAAAGATTCTTAATTTGCCAAAGGAGAGGGTTCATTAACATAATTACAGTGGGAGCTCTCTCTTAAGTGATCACCATTTAGGCAGTTTAGCGGATTAATCTTGGTTCTTCGTTTCTTTTCCCATCACTAAAAATCTGCCCTGGTAAGTGGAGTTTCTGACCTCTGGAGTTGGTATCTAGAGCTAACCAGTATTTAAAAGTCCAGGAGCCCTGTAGTGGTTATGTGCTGGGCTGCTATCTGCATGGTCAGTCGTTTGAAACCACCAGCCGCTCCGTGGGAGAAAGAGGAAACGGTGTGCTTCTATGGAGAGCTGCAGTCTCAGAGGCCCACAGGGGTGGTTCTCCCCTGCCCTACTGGGTGCTCTGAGTGGGCGGCTACCCAGTGGCAGTGAGTTGGATTTTGGTTTTATGTCCTAAGTGCAAAGATTGGACAAAAAGTGTCCCAAGAAGGTAGCTGGTGTATTATTGTGAACAATTACTTCTTGCTTTAATATTTTATAGTTAGCCAATTGCACACCATCATATCAGATCAGCACAGGCACACCCATATACACACACATAGCCCCATCCTCTCTGAGATACAGTGGGTTATGAATGGGCTGTCTCTATGTATTATTAAGACTGCATTTTACTTTTTAAAGTGATTTTTAAGTGATTCTGTTTAGATGATGGATTATATGGTAACTCTGCTTATAAGTAACTTAAAATTAAAATCAGTAACCTGATAAAACCCTTTAGTTTCCCTGAGTACATAGATGACAGGAGGAGACCTTGGCACACTTGTGTCTTCCACTCAGAAGTCCGTGTATCCCAGCTCCCAAAGGCCTAGACTCGAAAGCACTAGTTCCCTTAGTTTGGCTCAAGTGCTATCATTTAACAAGGCAAAGAACTCGTCCACATGCGGATTTGGAGAGTGAGTGAAATCCAGGAGAAAAATGCAGGAGTCTCCCATCCTAATAGCTGTTGGCCAACAGTCGCAGGAAGCTGGCGTGATTCCGTCTATGTATCATGGCGTTTGGAAGCAATTCGAACTTGCAATGGTGCAGTTTAAAGGGTTTATGACCTGTGGATCGGTATATGAAATTGGGCATCCAAAGCAAATTCTTACAATTTTCTAGCTATGCGAACCCAGTCCCCTGGTGCTGTGTCAGTCAAAATCACCTCAGCCTGAAATTGGCTTTCTCCACAGGGCTGTGGGGGGTGCATCGTTCCTGTGATGAACTGGCAGAGAGGGTGCCTCTGCTGCTTGGAGCATGTTCCTGTGGGTTCTCAGGCCTGCTTCTAAATCCTGAATGCACTCTCCCGGGCAAGTAGAGCGAGAAGTGCCTTTTATAGTGGGGCCACGTGAGCCTTTTCATTATGGGACATGAATGGCTTCAGGAGCATATCGTGTTCTGAACAGGAAGACGAGGGGAAGTTTCGTGTTGCACTAATTATGTGGTGTGGGTACTGTACTTGCTTTTTGAAAACACCATGCTCCTTGCTAAGCTATCCTGGTCTGGACCCTGGCAAGGTTTGGGATTGGAGTCACTGCGGAAGGAAGGAAGGTCTTGTGGGAGACCCTGCAGAACATTATTGTTTTCAGTCACTGGGAGCTGGGTTTTCCCCAGCCCTGGTGGGGTAATCGGTACAAACTGCAAGGTCAGCAGTCCGAATCCACCCGCTGCACCAGGAGACGGCAGCTCTGAATCACAGTCTCGGATCCCCCACCCCCACCCCACCCTACCCCCGGCAGTTCTACCCTGTCCTGTAGGGCTGGGGTGAGTTGGAATCGACTGGATGGCAGTGAGTTTTGTTTTGTTTTGAGTCGCTCAGAGGCCACATTCATGACTTTAGTCAGACCCTCCTTCTGCTCAGTACCTGTGTGATTGCCTGGTGCTTTGTGTCAAAGTCATACATGCCTTAGTTCCACTGACATCCATGAGCTTCATCCGAACAGTAAAACCTGCATGGCCAGAGCTCGATGTGTTGGTGACACGCCTCCAACTGTGTGAAACGCATAATGACATGAATCCTTCATGCTTAAGGGCCAACAATCCAGTGTTTCCACACCTGCATGCAAGCAGCCCTGGATGATATGTGAGACAGGAGGACATGTGACTAGATTGAGCCCACATGTGTATAGGTGGCTCTCGGCCTCTACCGAGGTCTGTCTGAGCTCATGGCTCCTAAGCTAGATGTGGAGTTCTGCTGGTGCCGTGGGGTAAGCCTGGCATAGGCTGGTGGTTCAAACCCACCAGCTAGTCCAAGGGAGAGAGAGGAAACTTCTGGTCCTGCAAAGATGTGCAGTCTTGGAAACCCAAGATAGCTATGCATGTTTGTCTGTCTGTCTGTCTGTCTGTCTGTATGTATGTATGTATTATGTACAGACACCCTTTTCTCATGAGTGAGTGATTCTCTGCAGCATCATTTACTTTGGTCTTTTGTGCTCACAGCACCACACTGAAAGGACCCAAGTTTGAATTTAATATTGAACATTCAATAAGGAAGCCCAATGAAGAACTGATGTGTTTGCATTAGGGTGCTTGTGAAGAATATTGAAAGCACCGTGGACTGTCTTGGAAGAAGGAGAGGCAAGCCCGATGAGCTTCTTCTCACAGACTGTGGACGTGCTGTCAGGAGACCCGGTCCCTGGAGAAGGACAGCGTGCTTGGGAAAGCGAGGGGCAGTGCAAGGGAGGAAGGCCCTCAGCTAGACGGTCGGCCCAGGGGCTGCATCAGTGAGCTCCAGCAGGGGGCAGCCCAGGGGCTGCATCAGTGAGCTCCAGCAGGGGGCAGCCGTGAGGAGCGCACAGGACCAGGCTGGTCTCCGTCCCGTCCCTTTGTGCACAGGGTCGCTCTGCCTCACAGCTGACTGGGCGGCACCTGGCCACAGCAATGCCCTGGCAGGCTGTGCTGCAGGGATGGCGCTGGACGAGCAGAAGTCCTTTTTCGTTCAGGGCTGGGGAATTGGAGGTCAAGGTTGTTTACTCTACTATGCCACTGCCTTCCCAATGGCCCCTGAATAGGTTCTGACCCCTGCTGACCCTGTGTGTGTCAGGGGCGAACTGTGCTGCCTAGGGGAGTAGTCGATGCCCGATTTTAGGGACCAAGGTTGCCAGGCATTTCTTCAGAAGGATCTGGTGGAGCCCCCACCCTTTCAGTCACATTTACTGCCGGTGCCCTCCCAGCACCCCATCATGGCATAGAGCACCCCATTTAAATGAACCCCTCCTCTCTCAGGACTTTGAAAACCAACGAAGGTGGTGCCCCACTGCAAGCTATATCCTTTGTGGTCCCCAGTCACTCCGCTCCCGGGCACTACCCCTTTGACTGATAAGCACCAGTCTTCCCTGCACTCAGAGGGTGACAGGAGAAGCTGTGGCTGGCAGTGGAGGGGGGAAGTGCCCCAACTGCCCCAGGGTCATCCCTACCCTCACCAGCAGGTGGCCTATGACATCAGAGAAGGCATGTGGGGGACTGGTCACTGCACAGAACACAAAGGCATGCTTTGGAGCTCTTTTGTGAGGCCGCCACCAAAGGCCTCTTCCTTCGCTTTGACCTTGCCCTCCAGCTTGCTCTTTCTCCCGCCACTCCTTCCTCCCCCAGAGCTCACCTGTTACCACCTTCTCTGTCTTACCTACAAGCCGTTGTGTCAGGCTGGGTGGGATGTGGCAAGCCATGCATTTTGCAGACATTTTTCCCAGCCCAATGTCCTCTCCCCTGACCTCTTTGCAGAGCCAGGTAAACCTGTCGGCAGAGATGGCACCCAGCCTGTGAGAGGTGAAGACAAATACCAAACTGAAACTGGGCCCCGCACCCCTCTTTTTCCTGATCATTACCCCCTTATCCTCCTGCTTATGTTTTTTGGGCTGGCAGCAAGTCCACTGCAGTGGCGATGTGATGTGTAGATCCTAGAATAGCGTGTCTCTCCCACTAGCCCTCTGCCTTCCTGCCGCAACTCCCGCTGCAGTGGCGATGTGATGTGGAGATCCTACAATCTTGTGTCCCTCCCACCAACCCTCTGCTCCTGAGTCTCTGCCGCAGCTCCGGCCCGCCCTCCTGGGACCCGCTTGAAGCACTCTGTCTTTGCACCAGCAGTATCCGTGACAGCTCCTTAATTGCTACACGCATTTGTTCAATTCTCTGCCAATTTTATTTCAGACCCTGTCAAGGTACCTGCTAGCCTCCAGGCTGTGTTTATATTAAATATCAATAAAAAGCTGATAGCATCAGTCCAGATGGCAGGCCCACAAAATCATATTTTACTGAGGGCCAGGCCTGTCCTGAAGATGGAAGGGAGGAATGTTTCAATTTCTTTCTCTCTACTGAAAGGTTAAAATGAGAGGAGACGTTCCGAATGAACATCGGGAATGGCTCCTTACTAAATGATGACAGCTCTCTACACTCTCTAACTGGGTGTTGTCCTTTGATGTGCGTGACATGCCAGGATGTCAGCTCGCTGCTCAATCGTTCTTTCTGCGTGGCCCTTGCAAAGGTTTCAGTGACCGTGTCAAACCCCGCTGTCGTTGAGTCGCGTTAGGCCGGTGGCAGCCCTGAGGGTAAGAGAGCAGAGCTGAGCTCCGCAGACTTTCTGCAAGCAGACCGCCAGGACTTTCTTCCGAGGCCCATCCCTGCATGGACTGGACCCTCCAGGCCTTCTCCTCACCGCTGTGCATGCTTGCCGTCTGTACCCCCGGGAGGCACCTCAAAGAACCACATTTTTAAATGCTTGGTGGTTGAATGGTTCGAGATGCTTTCAGTTTTGCTCCCCATGGTGGGTGAGGTGGGTGTCTGTGTCTAAGTGGTCCTGAGCCGACCTCTCTCGGCATCAACAAGGCCCTCCTTCAAGGCAGAGGGAGCTGGGCGGTAGCATGCAGGCATTGCTCGCTGTGTGGTCCTACTCGGCAGCAGTCAACCACAGGTGGGCAGGCAGGGACTGAAAAGAGAGAGGCGTTTTCCACAGCTGGGACATGCCTGGCACACATGAAACCCTAACCAACACCCCAAAGGAAAGAGCTCACTGCCATTCAGTAAATTCTGACTCACACCAGCCCTGGGGGACCGAGTAGAACTGCCCGGATGGGTTCCTAACAATGCATCGTTGTGAGAACAGAGAACTTCAGCTTTCCTCCCCGGAGGGGCTGGCGGTACAGCTGCCAAAGCACCAGGTGCACGAATGCTGACTCACAGCCTGGAGAGAGTCCGGGCCCAGCCCCCAGCTCCACAGCCCGTCCAGCACTCATTTATTGTCAGCTCTCGGCCACGTGTGACCTGGACTGTACTTGTCACCCTCTTCTCTAATGTCTCGCATGTAAGTTCAGGTGGAAGCTGAAGAAAACTGAAACAAGTCCACGAGAACCAAGATATAACCTTGACAATATCCCACCTGAATTTAGAGACCAGTTCAAGAACAGATTTGACCCATTGAACACGAATGTCAGAAGGCCTACTGAGCTGTGGGATGACATCACGAATATCCATGAAGAAATCGAAAGACGTTAAAAAGACAGGAAAGAAAGAAAATATCAACTTGTATGTTAGAAGAGATTCTGAAACTTAATCATAGAGTAGCTGAGGCCGTGGAAGAGATGGAGAAGTCAAAGAGCTGAGCAGAAACTTTCAAAGGGCAGCTTGAAAGACAAAGTCAAATATTATAAGGAAGTTTGCAGAGACCTAGAATAACGTGCTCTACATTTCTTAAACAGAAAGAACTAAGTATATATTTTCAAGCCTTGAATTGCAATATTGAAATTTTCTATGGGCAAAATATTGACTGATGCAGGAAACACCTTAGGAAGATGGAAAGGATACACAGGGTCACTATACTAAAAAGAATAGTTAACACGAAACCCTTTCCAGAAGTAGCCTATGAGTAAGAACCTATGGTGCTGAAGGAAGAAATCCAAGCTGCACTGAAAGCATTAGCTGAAAACAAGGCTCCAGGGATTGATGGAACACCAGTTGAAGTGTTTCAACAAGCTGATGAAGCACTGGAAGCACTCACTCACCTATCTCAGGGAATTTGGAAGACAGCCACTTGGCTTACTGAGTGTACCCACTTCAAAGAAAAGTGACCCAACAGAATGTGGCAATCACAGAAGAGTATGATTTATATCCCGTGCAAGTACAATTTTGCTGAGAATCATCCAACAGTGGCTGCAGCAGTACATGTACAGGCAGCTGCCCCCGCGGGGCTCAGGCCAGATTCAGAGGAGGATGTGGAACAAAGGATGTCATTGTTGACCTCAGAGGGATCTTGGCTGAAAGGAGAGAATACCAGAAAATGTACTTGTGTTTTGTGAGCTGTGCAAAAGCATTCAACTGTGTGAATCGTGACAAACTATGGATCATTCTCGGGAAGAATGGGAATTCCAAAACACTTTCCTGTACTTATTTGGAACTTGCACATGGATCAAGAGTCAGTTGTGTGAACAGAACAAGGGATACCGCATGGCTTGGTATCAGGAAAGTATGCACAGGGTGTGTCCACTCACCATGCTGTGTGTTGAGCAAATAAGCAGAGAAGCTGCGTTATATGAAGAAGAGTATGGCATCGGGATTGGAGGAAACAATTGGATGTTTGTTTACAACGTTTGATATGCAGATGACGCAAGTTTGCTTGCTGAAACTGAGGAGCACATGAAGCACTTGCTGAAGAAAATCAAGGAATTGCAGCTTTCAGTGTGGACTACAATTCTATGTAAAGAAAATCAGAATCCTCACAACTGGACCAAGAGGTAACACCGTGATAAGTAAGAACATGCTGAAGTTGTCAAGAATTTCTTCTTCCTTCCTTGGATCCAAAGTCAGTTCTCATGGAAGCCACAGTGAAGGGATCAAATGATGGATGTGTTTTATTTGGTGAATCAGTGGCACAAGTGTTGCAAAGCAAAGCAATGACTTTGAGGAGCGAGGTGCACCTGACCCAAGCCATGGTCTTTTCAGGCAATTACTCAGCATTGAAAGTTGAACATTGGCTAAGGAAGAACAAGGACGAGTGGAAGCATTTGAATTCTGGTGCTGGCAAGGACTATTGGAAGTACTGGGGACTGACAAAAGAATAGACAAATCTGTCTTGGAAGAAGTACCAGCAGAATGCTCCTTAGATCAAAGAACAGGGAGACTGTCTCTGCTGCGCTAGAGATGTCAGGAGAAACTGGTGCCCGGAGAAGGACAAAGTTAGAGGCAACAAAAAAGAGGAAGGCACGCAAGAATGTGACTCCATCAAAACGTTGTGAGCCAAGATCTATCTGAAGACAGAATTGATAGTTCTTGTTCCTTCCTCTTCATTTCCAACCTGTGTGTTTCAATTGCTAGTAATCATGAGGATGCCTTGTTGCATGTTGTATCAGTTTCAGATAGAAGAAGTTGGTAGAATGCTTCATTTTCTTTATCACTGGGTCTAATGGTTGGTGCATAAATTTGAATAATTATAGTGACTGGACTTCTCTGTAGGCATACACAGTGACACTCAGCTGTCGAACAGCTCCAAAATCGAACTTTCCACTACAGGAACAGCAAAGTTAAAACTAAAAAATCTGCTAACTGTCCATAAGTCTGCTCCGTAGTTGAGCTGAAAACCCACTGGATGCAGCCTGCATGCACTGAGAGTGAGTTACACACAAGCCTGCGGCCAGCCCAGGGGGCGGCTCCTCAGTCTGAGTGCTGCTCCCACCAGGCAGAGATAGTGTTTGTGTGAATGTGTTGAACTATTCATCGTCGTGCTTTTTTTTGTGCCTATCATTTGCAGAAAATATGATCACTAAGTTAGTGATGACAGCTGTCCAGCTGAGAGAACCACGTGGGAATCACGATGGAGTTTAAGACAGGAATTATTGTGAGATCTGAATCGGTCACCACTTGTCTAATTTGGCTGCTCAATACAACATGGTGTTGACATTATGTGCTAGGCTGGGTTGACCAGAGAAACAAATCCAGTGACACTCATATAAAAGGGGTACCCCCCCAAAAATGGAAATTTTTTTTCAAAGCTATGTATTTACTTTTTTTTTTTTAACCAAACAACCTGGTCACTTTCAAAGAACTGTCCATTACACCTAACACATTGGTCAAATCTGTGATTCCCTTCTTGGAAACCTTTTCCAAACTCACCCTTTCGGATGGCTGACAGCACCTCCCTTGGTCTTGCTTCACCACTTCTACTTCTTCAGATTGCAGCCTTTCCTGGCCCTCTTCATCTGTGCAACAAAAAGAGGTGCATCGAGGGCGCTCAGGTGAGTCAGGTGCAGGAGCAAGAGAGGCATGCTGGTTTTCGCCCAAAGCTGCCACACTGAGGTGGCTGCATGAAGAAGTGCATTGCCATGGTGACAAAACCAGTCCTCCATCTGCCACTAATCACACTTTTCTGTTGTGCACTGTTACACTGTCTTTTCAGACCCTCTTAAGTAGAAAGCTTGATGAACAGGTTAGCCTTGTGGAACAAGCTCCAAATGCATTGAGTGGACATTTTCGCCCACTGGGGAAGTTGACGGACATCCAGAAAGGTTTATTATCAATCAACATTTCTCCTTTTTTGAAACGTGAAGACCACCCATACACTTGAGTTTTTCCCATAGCACTGTCCTTGTAAGCTGTGTTCAACATCACAACAGTTTGTGCAGCATTTTTCTCAAGCAGGAAACAAAATTTCACAGCTGCATGCTGGGTTCTCTGAACTCGACTAACACAAAAATGAGGCTCAAGCGAAACTGCTTTAACAAAAAAATTCACTGGAACCAGAGAGAACCTTCCCAGGCGACGCTGCTGGGTGCACTAACTTAGAGCGAGTTGCTCAATGCTCACCGTAATTCTGGGGTGTTCTTGGTACCCCCTTCATGTGTGTAAGAAAGAGCTTTATATCAGGAAAACATCCCAGCCCAGCCAACTCAAGTACATCTGTCCCACAGTAGTCCATAAGTCCTTCCTCAGACTCAAACATCCACAAGCAATGACACAAGAGTGTAGGACTATCACAGGTCAGTGGGCCAAAGTCCCATGGATACAATGGTGGTGGATGCATCTCCTGGTCTCAGAGTGGCTTGCAAGCAGGAAGGTGAAGGCAGAGATAGAAGGGGAGGTTCCCAGGGCCCTCCATATGAGAGGGCCAGGCCCATAAGGAGTCACCATCAGGCTGTGACCTGATTGGCAGGCTAGACTCCACCCCTACATTTTTATTTATCTTCAAGTTGGCATGAGATTGAGTAACTACCACATGTTATCAACATAAAAAATGTGATTAGAATGGCCAATATAGCCAAAGGAGTGACATTGTTCATTTCCAAACAACAAATGCAGGCCCTTGAAGAGGTTGAAAAGTCACAATTAATCTGGATAAGTAGAAACAACTGGATGGTGGTAGCTCTCAGACAGAGTGAAACACAAGATGCTACAAGCCTTCATTGTGGTTAAAGTACTGGAAACACGATTTCATAAAACCAATGCTTGGATTCTCCATTTCTTATGGAAAAGAGATATTCAGTTCTCGAGCCTTTGGGGCTTTGAGCATGAATTTGGAATGAATTGATTTCAACAATCAAAGCACCATATACACTTGAGTATAAGCCAGGTTTTTTCAGCACATTTTTTGTGCAGTTGTGGTAAACCAGGTGCCTCCGCTGATACTCGGGTTGGCTTATACTCGAGCATATACAGTATCTCTGTCTCTATGCCTATGTCCAACTCTCTATGTCTTTCTCTTGATCTGTACAGACAGCATTGCGCCTCAAGGCAGAGCATGGCATGTTCTTTTTGATGGTGAATGTAATGCCAGTCCTCGTGAGTTTGTCATTCCCAGCACAGCAAGCTGTCTGATTGGACTTTCGATGGCCAGTGCTACTCTGCTTTAGCTCTCTAATGCTGGAGCAGCTCCATCTTTATGTGCCCCATCTCACTTTGGATAATGTCTAATTTTCCTATATTCAACATCCTTTGTGCAGTCCACTTTTAAATTTTGAATATTTATTCCAAGCCATTTCTTCTCATTTTGAGGCAAACTTAATCAGCTACTGAAGGTCCCAAACCTCGACTCCCTCCAAGTCCATAAAGTCAGTTCCACTTTGGGGAGTAAGCTCTGCCTCAGTCGTATTTTGAGTGGCTTCCAACCTGAGGGCTCGGCTTTGGGCTGTACATTTCACAGTAGTCTGCTGCCGTGGGTCAGGTTTTTCGCTATTCTTTGTCGTCTGTCTTCATCTGGAAGTGCTACTGAAATCTGCTCGTGATTTGTTACCCTGCTGGCATTTGAATTAATAGTCGCATAGTTTCCAGCATCAGAGCAGTACACAGACCAGCACAGTACATCCACCTGAGACAGAGAGGGTGGTGATGGCTGGGCTTCCGTGGTGTAGATTGCCAGCCAGCCCTGCTTTCACATGGCACTGAATTATTTTTCCTGTTTGGACTCCTCTCTGAGATCATTTCCAATCACCCCGTTTAAGTAACATCTCCCACCCACCTACCCCTTGCCACAGCACAGCCACAGATGGGAGATCTCTTTCCCAGGATCCCTTTTTATGTTCTTCATCACACCTATGCTTGTTGGACATTCTCGTTTATTGGCCCTTTGTTTCTCTCTTCCTCAGACTGAAGTGTCAGCATCACTGTCTCTTTCACTACTGAATGTCTACTATGATAGGCATGATCAATAAATACTGGTTGAATGAATAAATGCATAGCACAATCATCGCAAATTCTTTTCCCTGTGAATTAGAAGAAGGGAGGAAGAGGCCGAGGTAGAACAGTATCTGTTAGTGGACACACAGCTGAGTTTCCTTGGGTGGGGGTCTCGGGGCTCCCCACGGCGCTGGGACTAGGCATTGGTCCTCGAGCATATATGGAGCCTCCAGAGCTGCACGAGCAGGGTGTTGATTACCATCCTGTGTTCAGAAAGCAGGAGTGGGTGTTGGGAGCTCTTCTGGGGGCCCAAAGTTGTTATTTGTTAATGTGTGGGGTCGGTCACAGCTCCTTTGGATTGGACAGCATCGTCATTAGTTTCCTTTGGGTTGACCCATGGCAACCCCACATACAGCAAGATAAAGTCTTCCCTGGTCTGGCTTCCTTTCCATGATCACAAGGAAGCTAGATTTTAGTGCTGCCGCCACTGTGCATTCTGAGTGACTTTTAACCTAGCAGCTTAGTCTCCAGCATTATACCAGACAATATTGGTTAGGCTTCATAGGGATTTTTTGATTGGCTAACTTTTAGAAGTAGACCTACCTTCTTCTTAGACCATTTTAATCTGGAAATTTCTCTGAAACCTGTTCGCCATGATTGACCTTATTGATATATGAAATACATGGCATGACTCACCATCATGTGAGCGTGCAGGTGCCACAGTGCAGGGAACTGACAGAGTGGGGGCGTCTGCGGCCTTTCGTATGTGCCAGTTCCTGTGCTAAGTGGTTTGTATCCCTCATTTACTTGAACCCAGGTGGCTGCTCACCTCAGGGAGACCCAGGAGAACGCACTGTCACCTGAGCGCATTTCCTCAGCACGAAGGGAGTGAGAGGGTAGGAAGGGCTGCCTGCTTTACACAGCACTGAAAGGAGCCGGCGTGGGAGGGCCGGGACTGAGCGGAGGGATTGCGGAGATGGTCTCAGCCATCTGCACCACAAATCTTTCCAGGCAGCTGAGTGCCCGCCTGAAGGCAGAGCCCTGGAGAGAACAGCCACCTGGGCAGAATAAAGGACTGAACTACAAAAGTGATTTGTTTTCGGTCTCCAAGATGCATTGCAAAGACAGATCAGGGATGTATGGGCTGCTCTGCACATAAAAACTACAACTTTATTGCAGAGGTGGTGTGGGACTCTTACTCTCCAAGCATCTGCTCGGAGTCTGTTTCTCTAAAAGCTGCCCATGTGAGGAATTCTTGACTGGCATGAGAGGGAATTTCTTCTCCCCAGCAGGTCAAGAAGGCGGGAGGCAGTGCTTAATATTCCAGTTCTTCATACTGACTAACATGAAGGAAAAGTTGACATGGAATGGACAGGAACACTGGGAGAAATGACCATGCTGCCCTGTTTTTCAGGTCACTAAGCTGGATTGTTGGGCATTGCCGCACAGAGTAGACATTAGTAAACACGATTTGAATCTAATTTAGTCCGGTAGAGCAGACCCAATGGCAGAGCTCAGGAGGAAGGGTGATCTCTTCAAATGAAAATGCAGGCATGAAAACCTTTCCTTGGTTTCCTACAGCTAGGAGGGTGCCGTCAACTCCTTTCACTAGGTGAGACTCCTGATGTGACTTGCTAACAGAGACTTTTGAAAAGCATACGTGAAATAGAAGTGCATCTAGGAAAACCATGGACAACCCCCCCCCCCCCCCCCCCCCCCCCCCCCCCCCCCCCTGCACTTCCCGGCAACACGACTTCGACTCGAATCTCACCCAGTTCTCTTAAAGCGGGAGAACAGGAACACTTGCTGACAGGGTCGCCTTGACCGTTGGTCAGTGGCACAAGCCGCTTCTGGGAGAGCACTGCTTCTCGCCCCACAGCAAGTTCCCAGGCCCCAAGGCAACCCAACCAGCCAAGTCTCTTACTTCAGTGGATTCTGGGAGCTCTGGTGGATCTAGATCACGTAGATGGCAGCTGGCCCAGCAGAGCCAGGGCATGTTGCATGGTTTCACTTCAGGTAGGCTGTGCATCAGGCTTGTGTGCTCTCACTGAGTAATTGTGTAATTTGTCTGTTAAGGGAATCATCAGAGAAACGGGATTGTATGAAAATGAATGTGGCATCAGGGTTGGAGGAAGGTTTATTAACAGCCAGTGATGTGCATATAACACAACTGGCTGAAAGTAAGGATGACTTGCAGCCCTTGTTGATGAAATCAAAGGTTGCAGCCTTCAGTCTGGACCACAATTCAATGTAAAGAAGACCAAGCTTCTTGCCACCGGACTAATTAGGTAACATCACAAGAAATGAAGAAAAGGTTGGAGTTGTTAAGGATTTTGTCTTGCTGGAGCGCAAATCAATGATCATGGCAGTCTGTTAAGAGATTAAATGATGCTTTGCATTAGGTAAATCTGCACGAGACCTCTTTAAATGGTTAAAAAGCAAGGAGGTCACGCTGAGGGCTAAGTTGCTCCTGACGTAAGCCATGGTCTTTTTAATCGCCTCTGATGTCTGTTTCGCATGGAATAGGGAAGACCAAAGAAGAGTCTGTGCATGTGAGTGACGGTGCTGGTGAAGTCTCCCGAAAGCACCCCGGACTGCCAACAGAAGAAGCGAATCTGCCCGGGAAGAATGAGAGCCAGAGCGCCCCTTAGAGGGCAGGACATGGAGACCTCATCTCGTGTACTCTGGACACGTTGCCAGGAGGGATGCGGGCCTGGAGAAGGGCCTGCTGGGTAAAGTTGGGGGGCCACTTCACGGGAGGAAGGTCCTGAGTAAGGTGGACAGACACAGTGGCTGCAACAGTGGGTCAACCCGAAGAACAGTTGTGAGGACGGCATAGGGCCGAGCAGTGTTTCCTTCTGTTGTACACAGCGTCGCTCGGAGTCAGAAATGAGTGCAGCAAAAACAGGCAGGCACATACGTTCATCGAAGACGCAACTCTTGGTCTCTGCATCAGGAACAAAGGAGTTCTACAGTAACCAAACTCACAGAGAAGAAACCAAGTCTACAAGGTTGATATTCTCTAAGAACCACAGCCCCAGCTGTCTTACGGCCACAACTAGATGGTGCTCTCTGACCAGCACTGACCCTCCTGTCTTGGGACTCAACAGCTGATCCTGGTTAGGATGGGAGAAAAGTGAAGAACAAAAGTTAAGTTCTTAAAAATGGTCAGACTCACTGGGTCACAGATACCCGAGGACTACTTGAGATTATCCCCTGTGACACTCTTCAAACACTGAGTCCAAACTACCCCAAGAGACCACCTTTTCCTAGAAAAGTAGAATGATGGTGTGTAAGAGATTAAGTGCATTTCTGCTTAGATCAATGCTTTATGAAGAAGCATCTGCCACGAGTTCAAAAGGTCAATATACAATCCAAAACCCCACATGAGAAGACAGCAGGCCGGGATTCAAGAGTGCTGGGAAAGGAACCACAGGGAGAATGTCGACAGAGTATAGGATGTAGAACAAATGTCACTTTGTTTGAAAATTGTGATAGGTGAACCTAACATGTTGTGTAAACTCTCACCAACCCAGAACACATGACAATATTGTTTGTAAATAAGGCGTGCTATTTAGTGTGGCATCGTTTCCAAATAGGCTCATCAGAGTGGGCTGTCACAGACGCAAAGGGAGATCGGTGCCTTTCAAATACAGAACTGTCGGTGGAGACTGCTGTGGCTTCCTTTAGAGCAGTGATTCTCAACCTGTGGGTCGCGACCCCTTGAACCACCCTTTCACAGGGATTGCCCGATTCATAACAGTAGCAAAATGACAGTGATGAAGTAGCAAGGAAAATAATGTTATGGTTGGGGGTCGGGCACTACAACATGAGAAACTATGAAAGGGTCACGGCATGAGCAAGGCTGAGAACCACTGCTTTAGAGCCTCCTTCCAGGTGGCCCTCCTGCTGATACCTGCTGAGCAGGTGCAATGCCGGCTGCTTTGGCTTCCTTTCATTTTGGTGTGTAACACGACTCTTTTTCCTTCTTTTTTTCCCCCCAGACCCTGCGATTGTCAATGGAGTTTACTGGTCTGAATCCCTGAACAAAGTTTTTGTAGATAACTTTGACCGAGACCCATCTCTCATCTGGCAGTACTTTGGAAGTGCAAAGGGTTTTTTTAGACAATATCCAGGTAAGTGCCCGGAGCGGAGCATTATCACCATTCAGAACGTTGGCGCTGCCATCTTTCCCCTTCTCTAGTGCAGGCTTAGCATTTCCTCCACGGACTCGCTGGAGCAAATGGAAGAGTAAGCTCCAGTCTTTTGGAGGTGGGGCAAAGGACCAGGGGGTCCATGTGGTGCCTGTGACTCCTGTTCCCCTCCATCCTTCTCAGCCACAGTGGGCATTGTCATTGAGCACCTGACTCTTTTCCTCTGGCCCTGGGTGCAGCCTCAGCATCTCTCTTAATAGAGAAATTCTGAGTCATCACCACACGCGAGAGAGGGTTGGGGTGTGAGATGTTCCATGTTGATCCTGCGGACTAGAGTCTGGAGGTGTTGCTATGGCTGCTACTACCGCTCTTCTTGGGAAAGGCGCTCCCAGAGTTAACTGTTGGCCAAAGCCGGTAAGAAAGGGACATCGTGAACTTGCACCCTCCCTACACCCCTCTCCCGCTCCCCTCCCACCGTCCCCGAACTTATTCACACTGGGAAAGAGGTTGAACTACCCTAAGCTGAACTGGCCCTCCCCAGCCCCCATGCAGGTGCACTGTGGAGAGTTTGTCCAGCCTGCCTTCGCAGCAGGTGTTTCTAAGGGGCCTTCCTAGGCCTCTGCTCTGCAATAAGATGTTAACTCTAGCTTGGTTTGAATTTTAATTAAAAAGGGAAACTTTAATTTTGCTTACAAGTTGTGAAAACAGGACTCGGGGCTGCAATTGTGCCAACATCACAGCTGTAGAAATTAACAAGCTCAGCCTAAAAGAAGGAGAAAGCACCCTGCATAATCTTGGAGCAATTAAGTAGAGTCTTTTAAGTTTTCATTAAGTAAGCCTAGGCACCTGATGTCTTCCCCCTCTGAGGCTCAGAGCCCGCCAGCCTCCGCCCCAAGGAGCTATTTGCCCTGCACCCAGCATCTGTCCCCCGAGACGCGCCTGCCGGGTGTCTGCTTTGCCAGACTATTCAGCAGTTCCCAGGGGCGGTCTTCAGCCATGCACACACTGCTCCTCCTCCTGCCAACAGACGTTTAAACAGTGAACATCCTGTTAAAGACAGATAACATTATAATAAACACTGGGCTAATTCAAACTCCATTGTAACCAAGCTGCAATCTGCCTTCATACAATGAACAGAGAGCAAAATCTAATTTGACTCAGATGTTACTTAACCTAGGGCACAGTGAGAGTACCGGTCCACCTGGGGCACAGTGAGAGTACCGGTCCACCTGGGGCACAGTGAGAGTACCGGCCCACC
>NW_022103928.1:64000955-64008180 GCF_000313985.2 Echinops telfairi | reverse complement strand
CCACCTGGGCACAGTGAGAGTACCGGTCCACCTGGGCACCTTCTCACCACAGGACATTCGCATGAAGGCCGAGTCCCTGGCGGGCACCAGCAGTTCACTTTCTCAGCTGAGAATAGAAAAGTTGGAGTTTTCATTCTACCCAGAGGTGCCTCGGTAGAAAGGACTAGCATGCTAGTCCACAAAAAGTCAGCTGTTAACAATCCTATGAAGCGCACTTCTGCTCTGATGCGCGCGTTCTCCTTGAGCGGTGTGGACTCAATGACAGCCGCTTGGATGAATACGCAGAAAGCACAGCTTTTCTGGGTCTCCCCCAGCAGCAGGCCCTTATGTTTTAGTCAGGAAGAAATCGGGCAGGAATAGGAGTCCACATAGAGGCTTATGTCATCAGGGAAGGTGGGGACAGTCATCTGCATGGGAGGTTTGTCCTCAGAAGCAGTTGACTTAGAAATGCTTATATTTCTTTGATGGTGCTTTCTACAGATTTTTGCCTTTAAAATTCCTGCTTCTGGTCTATGCTAGTAAATGCATGGGTCGTGGGCCTCCAGAGGTAGTTAAATGAAGTCCTGAGAAGTGTCACACCATCCCCTCATGCTTGATTGTGTGCAGACAGCATACCTCTGACTTCGGGGCATTTTTGCTAAGACAGCTTTCTTCCTTCCCTTGAGAACATCTCTCCATTCCTGGAGTCGTGCAGCGTTGTTGCAGGGTGGCTTGGATCGGCCGTGCCAGCAGCAGGAGGTACTGCCTGGTGGGGCGCCGTCCTCCCTGCCCTTGCTGGGTGGGAGTCCTCTGCTGGAGCTGCAGCTGGCGGGGCGTCTCATCAAGGTCTTCCTCTTGTTCACTGACCCTCTTGTTTGGGAGGCACGGTGTCCGTTCCCGTGGACTAGCTCTCTTGATCACTGCTCACAAATACCCAAGACACTTCTCATCCTCCTCACATAGCAGGGGTGCTCTGTTTGTATGGCCCCCGAGACAGGTTTGCTTGTTCCTCTGGAAGTCCATGGAACTTCCTCGCCATGCTCAGATAGAGGTATCGGGAGGTCAGGTGTCCATGAAATGGGCATTCTCTTTCCTGGCTAATTCAATAGGCCTATACTGATCGTGGGAAAATGAAGGTTCCTAATTTTCACAACAGCTCTCTTGTAAGTGATTATGGTGCTTTGTTTGTAAAACTGATCGTGGTCATGGCCTTGAGTTGAATGAAGGAACTATTGATGGAGGAGGATTGCACATTCGATTTCCCACAGCACACTTTCAAGTCCAATGTGATGACAGCTCATGTTAGGAGCCAACATTTCATCTGATAACAGGCATTTGGTATTTCAACCCTCAAGCTCTTCTGGAAGACACGTATTATTCTTTAGGTTAATACAGTGTTTCCCAGGAAGGAATTGGTCAAAACCCATTGAGTTTTAAGCCATCCAGCATGTACTACCTCTGGACATTCCTTCCTTTCCTTCTGGATTTTTTGCTATCAAACAGAGGGGTGAAAATGGAAAGCCCATATTGCAAGAGATCGTGTCTGTTCCAGTGGAGGGCTTTAGAAATGCTTTGTTTAGAATTTGAATGCCATTGGCAATGCCAGGTTAATTTTATGGAAAGGATTTTGCACTGAAGAGAGCAGAGAAGCAATGGACTATAACATCCTTTGGCCAGTGCAGAGAAACGGGGAGATTGGAGCTAGACAGAAATAAATCCAGAGGAGAAAACAATCTTTGGAATATTTAGAGTTTATAATTTTTCAAATTGTTTCATTGACATGTACTTAACTTTTCAACACTTGGCTTTGAGTTGTGCGGTTTGGTATCATCTTTCCCCTTTCTGTCAGACAGTCTTAAACCTTTTTGCCTCATGGACTTATGCTGTGTGACAGAACCTTTAGATAATTTTGTGTTCTATTTTGCTCAGTGGACCTACTATTGATTTTTATATACCAAAGTAGAGCATGGATTGTGCCATTTTACTTTATTATTGATTTATTTATTTTAACGTGGGCATTATTAAGTCTTAAATGGGACAAGGACAAGAGAATCATCCGAATGAGGGAGACCATTTTCCTGAGTTCATACTGCATCTTAGGGTTTGCTGAGACACAACTTTCAAAAGGACATGAGAGGTCAAGCAGAAACAGCCTCAAAGCATGGTGGGCGACAGGGACCCACACTGCTGTCGATGAATTATGTTCCTTCCAATCATCTTTTTCCAGTCCATGGTAAAGGCAAGCCCTATGGTATGTAGGGGTTGCACAATAATTTAAACCGCAATTCAATTTGAACATTGGAATTTGACATTAATTTCAGTTTCACCTCGGCCTCTGCCAGCACTTCTGGAGGCCCTGTGCCTTGAGAGTAGATGCCGTGGGGCCGGCAGTCACTCGTGCTGAGAATGAAGCGGAGCACACGGCAGTGGGAAGGCTGCTGGCAGCCACTGCTGAGCTGCACCACTTCCCTTTGCTTGGGTTTCTTGCCCTGTCCAGCCTGGGTGGGATGCCAAGAGGGACTTCCCTAAGCATGTGGCTCATGGGTGTGCTTCTTGATGAAGTAGCACCTCCTGTATCTTGAAGATTTGAGGTGAACCAATTATTCTTTCACTGAATTTTGAAATTGCTTGAATATTTTCAAAATAGCCACTTGTTGGAAAAAGTAGTAAACTTATATATTGATTTGAAGGGGACAGTACCACCTGGGGCTGGGTTTTTCTGAAATGAGTCTCTTAAAATACTTTTGTGTGTGTGTGAGAGAGAGAGAGAGATTAATTCTCACAGGAGGGAGATCTCAAAGGTCCAATTGGCTTAGCAAATGCTGCTTTTGCCACCTCTGTCATAAAGAGTCAAAATGGGTTTGGGCAGACTACAGGTCCTCAGATGTTCCTCCCAGGGCAGAAATCCAGCTGCCCATTTAGCCACCTCACTCATGTTAACATCGAGAAGATATCCTGGGCACGGGCATGGAAATGCTGTGCAAGGCAGAGAGCGTGGACTGCAAAGTGGGAGACTAAGCTGTAGCCTTGCCCGTGCACTTGCTGCTTTGACTTCAGTAAAATCTCTTTACCTTGGAGAGCCTTTGAATCCTTACTGTGAAATGAAGCAGCTGGTGTCTGTTTCCCTGTTAGAAATGAGACTTTTTGAGGGCAGAAAGAACCAAGCCCTTCCTTTACTGTAGGCAGCAAGGCTCGAAGGATGTCTCGTTTGTCCATGTTCCCTCTGGAAGTATATTTATTACCAGATTCCCCAGTGAAATCATTTCATCTTGACTTTTGGAAAGGCATCAAGTTTCAGTAGCATCTGGGAGGGGCTCCTAACCCATCCTCAGGTCAATAGTATCAATTCAAAAGGAGGCCAAGCATCATGAATTCCATCTCCCCAAGCCCTGTTCTATGTGTTGAGGGTGATTTAAAAAATACATTGCATTCATATTATTTGTGCTTGTACTTTCTATAATGTTTCCATGAACAGAGTTAGCAAATACCCAACCATCATACACATGTGTGTACCTATAAAGGAAAGCATGGAAAAGACTGATTTGGGATTACCAACCCATTTAAGCAAGTAGGCAGATTTGCAAATCTGTTATATGGAATCCAGACAAATTGAGATTGCCTTAATCAACGCATTCTCTGTTTCCCTTGGTGGCCACATGAATTGGCTGGTAGTAGGGGAAAGCAATGGCAGGGGCTAGGATGATCAATAGTGTCAGCAATTATAGTTATGATGGTGATCCAAGAGCACTGGCACAATTTCATTTAAGGAATATCCACTGGCCACCTGCCTGCGTGAAGCACATTCGAAAGAACAAACCACAGAAGAGTGAAACCAGCTCCCTTCATTGGACTCAACTCCACTGTTCAGTGATGGACGTCCGGGACGTGCCTTTCCTCCCGAGGGATCTCATGACACTTGGGGTCAAGACTGCCACTCGCTTTACGAAACAGTGTGTCATTTTAAAAATGCATCAAAGACTTATTCTTTAGGGTGCAATATTATGTTTTCTCTTCATTGAGTATTGATCTCCATTTGGCAGTGTCTTGTACTTTTCTCTGGCTTCTTACAGGCCATTTTAAAAAAACTGGCACATCTTCACTTGGGAATTGCCGATCCCAGCAGGCGGGGAGATTGCAGGATGTGACCGAGAGGTTAGAACAGAACATTTCTTTGGGTGGCAAACTGCCCTCTCAAAGTTTGTGTGCCATGATTTGGGAAGGGCTATTATCTGAAGCCCTGGAGAAGTACATCGTGCTGGATAAAGGAGAGGGTCAGTAAAGAGAGGAAGCCTTTCAGCAAGATGGGCTGACATGGTGGCTGCAACGATGGGCTCAAACCCAGGAGGCATTGTAAGGATGGTGCAGGACCGGGAAGGGTTTCTTCTGTTACACAGAGATTACAGTGAGTGGAATTTGCTTGCTGGCACCGAAGAACAACAGGCTGAAGCACCTTCCTGTTACAGGCACAGCTGGGCTTAGAAAGCTGCCCATTGTCACTTGGGAAGAAGAAACTTGGAGACACAATTGAAGTCAAGACTATCTCCTGTGAAAATAGTTTTTCTGGTTTGTGTTTTAATCTCCAAAGTCTACCTTTCAGATCTTTCCTCAGGGAGCAGCAACAGTAACTTAAAATGGTGGCTTTGTATCTGTTTTTTTTAACTTATCTACAATCTTATCTACAATGAATCTCATCTACAATGAAATATTTTATTCTTTTTTTTAAATCGCTTTATTAGGGGCTCATACAACTCTTATCACAATCCATACACACATCAATTGTGTAAAGCATATTTGTACATTCATTGCCTTCATCATTCTCAAAACATTTGCTGTCCACTTAAGCCCCCGGCATCAGGTCCTCATTTTTTCCCCCTCCCTTCCTGCTCCCCCCTCCCTCATGAGCGCTTGATAATTTTTATATTATTATTTTGTCATTTCTTGCCCTGTCCGACGTCTCCCTTCACTTTTCTGTTGTCTGTCCCCCAGGGAGGAGGTCACATATAGATCCTTGTAATCGGTTCCCTCTTTCCAACCCACTCTCCCTCTACCTTCCCAATATCGCCACTCACACCACTGGTCCTGAAGGGATCATCCGCCCTGGATTCCCTCTGTTTCCAGTTCCTATCTGTACCAGTGTACATCCTCTGGTCTAGCCAGACTTGCGAGGTAGAATTCGTGTCATGATAGTGTGTGTAGGCGGGGGAGTGGGGGGAGGGAGGAAGCATTTAAGAACTAGAGGAAAGTTGTATTTCTCATCGTTGTTACATCGCCCCCTGACTGGCTCATCTCCTCCCTGAGACCCCACTGCAAGGGGATCTCCAGTGGCCTACAAATGGGCTTTGGGTCTCCACTCCGCACTCCCCCATCATTCACTATGGTAAGATTTTTTGTTCTGATGACGCCTTATACCTGATCCCTTGGACACCTCGTGATCGCACAGGCTGGTGTGCTTCTTCCATGTGGGCTTTGTTGCTTCTGAGCTAGATGGCCGCTTGTTTACCTTCAAGCCTTTAAGACCCCAGACGCTATACTTTTTGATAGCTGGGCACCATCAGTGTTCTTCGCCAAAATATTTTATTCTTAAGAGCTCATTTGTCAATGGAGAAAACAACCCTTATATATTTCCTAACCAATTTTAATTGATAACTTTTCTTTTAAAAAATCATTTTATTGGCATATACATCACATATCATATAACTTAATCATATTAAGACTTGTGCAATCATCACCACAATTTCAGAACATATTATTCTTATACAGTTCCCTGTATCCCCTCCTCCCATTCCTCGACTAGTTTATAAACCAAGAGAAGGCTGTGCAGCCCTGTTTCATGCACCAGGACAACCCCCCAGACTTCCAAAGCCCAAATTCAAACTTTATATTTTAGCAGACAGAAATCCATTTTATTGAATTTCAGTGTGAAGGGAAAGCCACAATTCGCGATGTTAAAGAATTGGAATGGGGATTGAACAGACATGTGTATGCTGAGGGAGAAGCACTGATTCGTGGCCTTTGGACGATGAGATAGGGCTCAGCAATGGGCTGCAGAAGCTCGCAGTAGTGGAGGAAAGGGGCTGGGCTGCTGTCCGTTCTTGATGGACCTCAAACCAGACCCTCTTTCCCCCGGTGGATTCTGGCTCAGTGACCCAACTCTCACATGCTTCTCCTCTCTCCAGCAGAGTGATGGCCCCTGAAGTCTTAGGTTGTGCTTTCTGCAGCAAGGGAACAAACAAGTGTCTTCCCGGGGTTGGTGGTGGGGCACACGATGAACTCTGGGGCTGATCTTTGTTTGTGAGTTTTCATCATGTTCCTTCAGTCAGCAAAAGCAAGCAGCTCTGGATAGACAGCTGAAGTTTCTGGGCTTCTTACAACCCGTTTTTTCCTCCTAGGGATGAAATGGGAGCCTGATGAAAATGGAGTCATCGCCTTTGACTGCAGGAACCGAAAATGGTAGGCCATGCCAGCATGCCGGCTTTTGTTTTTCCCGAACACTAGAAGAAATCTTTATAGAGTTCAATGTTTCTTCACTTTCTCCTGATCTAGGTATATCCAGGCAGCCACCTCTCCAAAAGATGTGGTCATTTTAGTGGATGTCAGTGGCAGCATGAAAGGACTCCGTCTGACCATTGCGAAGCAAACGGTCTCCTCCATCTTGGATACGCTGGGGGACGATGACTTCTTCAACATCATTGCAGTGAGTTGGCTGTTGTGTACTTTGTTTGCATTGAGGGTTCACTTGACGCTTTAGTCAGCACTAATGAACATTTTTATCACGATTGCACACTCGGCATCTAGAGGCTAGAAGATGGCCATTGTGAGTTCATGGGGCCCTGGGCATTCGAAAAGCTGTGGGAAACAGGAAGTGCCGTTGAACTCGCTTCCTCTCCTAAGTGGGCACACAGGCACTCTCATCCGGAAGATGCATGTGCGTTTGACATTCCTCTGGGGCTGATCTTTTTAGAGCCTTGGAGAATAGACCAAGCAAGATTTCCCTTAAGTGATAAACTGTCTCTGATCAAAATTAATGTTGAGCTAAACAAGTCTGATAATGATAGTAATAATAAGCATGTTTTAAAATATTTAAAATGTGAAGGGCAGGGTTAAGGCTCACAGAATACATTGTCTTGTCTTTTGAAGTGAAAAGAACCTACTGTGTGTCATCGGCCGGTCCGTGTGTGACACTCCGGTAGCTTTCATGCCACGCTGTCACGGGCATGTCAATGCCAGTAGAGCACCCCCCCCCCCC
>NW_022103928.1:63986188-63999663 GCF_000313985.2 Echinops telfairi | reverse complement strand
TGGGCAGCACTGGGTTGGGATGTTTTCTTGATGTGCACTTAACCTTTATATAAAACTCTCTCTTATACATGAGTTTCTGTGGATTTGTTTCTTTCAAGTACCTAGACTAACACAGGTACTGTTTGGTTTGGGGCTAATTTGGATTCCTTTGATTTCCTTTTGCTCTACCTCAGACTTCCACTGTAATTTTGAATGAAAGTGGTATAAAGGGGGGATTTTTGGTTTCCATTCACAAAGGGAAGGCTTTCAGTTTCTCTCATTGACACTAATATTGGCTGTTGACTTTTTATATGTGCCTTTAATTACGTTGAGAAATTTCTCTTCTATTCCTACTGTGCTGAGTGGTTTTTATTAGGGATACATGTTAGATTTCGTCAAACGATTTTCTGTGTTACTGGATATAATTGGGTGGGTCTTCTCATTAGTATTGTTTATGTCATGGATGATGTTGATTGATTTGCTAGTGTTGAACCAATCTTGCATACTTTCCTTGAATCCCACTTGACCAGGTTGTATTACACACACACACACACACACACACACACACATGCGCGCGTGCGCGCAGTGAGAGTTGTTAGTGTCTATTAACTAAGATTTAAGGGGAAAAAAATCTGTTTGTGTTAGGCTGGGTTGACTAGAGAAACAAATCCAGAGACACTCATGTATGTATAAGAAAGAGACTTTATATCAAAGAGTAATTGTATATTAAGAAAACATCCCAGCCCAGTCCAGATCAAGTCCAGAGTCCTATATGAGCCCATATGTCCAATACCAGTCCGTAAATCCCTCTTCCTACTCATGCAGTCACATGCAATGATGCAACATGCAGGAAGATCATAAGCAGGTGGGTGCAAAGTCTTGTGGATCCAGTGGTGGTGAAAGCATCTCAGCGCTGGTGCGGGTCTCCACAGGGCTCCTCCAGCGCCAGGTGTGGCTCTTCAACAGGAAAGGGAAGTAGAGAGAGAGGCCCTTGCAAATCTCAGTGTAGCTTCCCGACAGGAAGGCGAAGACGAGAGAGAGAGAGAGAGAGAGAGAGAGAGAGAGAGAGAGAGAGAGAGAGAGAGAAACGTCTCAGAATCCCATGAGAAGGCCATGCCTACAAAGGGGCAGGATCAGGCTGTGACCTGATTGGCAGGCTTGACTCCACCCTCCACTTATTTATCAAGTTGACATGAAATCATATAACTACCACACTGTTCGTGAGGACTGTTCTATAATTTTCTTTTATAGTGATGTCTTTCCTTGGTTTGGGTATTACACTTATGCTGGCTTCAGAAAATAAATATGGGGATTTTTCCATCCCTTTAAATAGTCTGGAAGAGTTTGAGTAGACTTCATATCGGCTGTTCCCTGAATGTTTGGAGTATATAATTACCAGTGAAACCATAGGGGCCAGGGCATCTTGTTGTTAGTTTTCCAATGACTCGATCAGTTTCTTATTTTGTTAGGGGTCTGTTCAAATCTTCTGCTTCAGTCCATGTCAGTTTAGGCAGCTGTTCCTCGAAATGTGTCCGTTTCATCTCTGTTTCCAGATGTGCTCGATTGCAGTTCTTCATAGTGCTGTTAGGATCCTTTGTATTTTAGTCGGTCCCGTTGTGATGCCCACTTAATTTCTTATTCGTGGTATTTGCATCTTCTTTTCTATTAGATTTTTTTTAGAAATCTTTTCAAAAAACAAATTTACAGCCTTATTGGTGTTTTCTATTATTTTCCCTGTGTCATTTATTTCTGCTCTAATCTTTATTCTAACGTAATCTTTTTTGCTTCTGGTGGATGCAGCGTATTTTGCTGCTCTTTTTTATAACAGGAATGTTAGCTTAAAGTGTTGACTTTGGCTATTTTTGGATGTGTTTATGTTTACTGTAAACTGTGCTCTAAGTATTGCTTTTGCCCTAAAGGTTTTGGTATGTTGTATTTTTGTTCTCATTGGATTTAGGATGGTTCTTATTGCATTCAAAATATTGTAGAATTATCAGTAATTTATAAGGAAAGATTTTTCAGGTACTATTTATTTGACTTTTCCCCTTGCTCTTCCTATTACAATTTTCTAATTTTATAGCTTTGTGAACCAAGAAGATAATGTGTAGTATTTCACAGTATTAAAATTTACTGTGTGGTCTTGTCTGGAGAATTTTCTATTAGGGGAAAGAATATATATGGTGCTGCATTTCCTGTACATCTCTGAAGTCAAGTTAGTTGATATAGTTTTTAATGGATCTTTGTTGAACGCCTTTAAAATGTTCTCCCCTTCATGAAAAGTGATGTGTTAGTCTTCTGTTATTATAGAGTTATCCAGTTCCCTGTTCAATTCTGTTAGAGTTTGATTTATGTCCATTGAGGTTGTTTTCATTTGCACATGGGTATTTGTTATATTTATGTCCTATTGTTCAGTTGACCCTTAAATCATTCTAAAATATCATTCCTTGTCCCTGATGCTGTTTTTTTCCTTAAAACCTATTTTATCAGAAATTAAATTGCTACTCCTGCTGTTATTTTGATTGCCATTTATTTGATGTGTATTTTTCCATTTTTAGAATGTTAGCATATTTTTTCTCTTTGGATCTAAGATGTGTCTCTTACAGACCAACTACTGATGGCCCTTTTCCCTACCCGTTCTGCCGGCTTCTATTGTGGGACAGGTGCATTTAGTCCATTCCCAGCGAATGGACTTCTCAGGAGGTGTGTGTCTGTTGCTGCCAGGTTGCTGTGGGTTTTTCCGTGGTGCTGTGGGTTTGTTCCACATAATATTCTGTGGCGAATTAATTTGGTTTATGGGCTTTTAATCATTTCCTTCACTGTTGTTGTTTTAGCATTTACTAAATTTTTATTGTATTCTCTAAAATTTTATGAGTCATTTTATCAATTTTCTTTTAGATTACTCTGAAACTTACTTTCTCCCCAAGTTTGAGGCAGTCTCTTCTATCTTGAAATTGGTTTGATTTTCATCTTCATTTGGTAATTTGATGACTGTACTAATTATTCTCTTGTAATTATCTTCATTTACAAATTTATTTCACTGGTTTTATTTTTAGTCTTGTTGATTTGTTCATTTTGAATACATCTAAATCTGGGCTGATTTCTGGGTGTTGGCTGCTTTTGTTGATCTTTCATTTATAGAACTCCCTTTATTATTTCTTGTGAGATTAGTTTTGTTTTTTACAAATTAGCTTAATTTCTGTTTATCTGGAAATGTCTCAATTTAACCATTGAATTTGAGGAAGAATTTTGCTGGGCTTATACTTCTTGGTTGGCAGTTTTATCTTTCAGAATTTTATATATGCTGTCCACTTGCCTTCTTGCTTGCACGGTTTCTGCCATGAAATTAGAGTTTAGTCTTACTGATTCTCCTGCTTAGGTAACTTTTCTTTTCTTTTCTTTTTTAAGAACCGTTTTCAGCATTCTTTCCTCATCTTGGAGTTAAGAAGCTTTATTCTCATACATCATGTTGGTTTTCTTTTGAGCTGTATCCTCATTGGGATTTGTTTGAATACTTGCATGCATATCTGTTCCTTCTTCACAATAGCGGGGAGTTTTCTTCCAACAAGTCTTTGATGATTTTGTCTATGTTCTTATAATGAATTGTTTTGCCCCTTCCTGTTCAAAGGTTCCAATCACATATGTTACTCCTTTTGGTGGTGCCCCACATAATTCCCGAGACATCTTTGTTTTTATAAAATATCCCTTTTTTGATTACACGTATATTGGTTATTTGTTCTCATACCGCCCCTTTTTGGGGAAAACAAATTACTGAGTTCACCATATATGTATGGATTCTATTCCTTTGAATCAACAATGTATTATTTACTTCTGAAATCTTAGTATTAATCTTTTGGATTTTGACTTATTGCTTGTATATAATTTCTCATTTATTTTTACAGTTCATTCTTTTAGTATTTTCCTGGTTCTTTGAGAGTTTTTTTTTTCTGGTTTAACTTGATTTTGTCTTCAGATTCCTCGAACTTTTTTCTCACTTTGTTGAAGGTACCTGAATAGCATTTTTTTCAAGTTCCTCATCAGATAGTTCCAGTTCTCTCTCCTACTCAGGAAAGTTTTCAGGCTCTGTGTTTTGTTTTTGGATGGTTCGCTAGAGGGTGGGAGTGTGCACTCTGTTTATTGTTCACTGTTTGTGTAGAGCAGTTGAGGGTATTTGGGGCTGATGTGGACTGGCTGTCACTGATCAGGTGATGGTAGTAGTAGTGGCCCTGGTTCAGCAGATAGCAGACTTCTGGAAGTGCAGATGTGACTGGTCATTGTGCGTGAGGTTGCTATCTGCTTTTGGGTCTGAAATGAATCGTGTGGGTGCTCGTGTTTTTGTGGACAAGGAGAGCCAATGATCAGGTTGCTGTCTTGATTGAGGTAAGCCCTGATGGTGTAGTGGGTTACCTGTTGGGCTATTAACTGCAAGGTGAGTAGTTTAAAACCACATGCTACTCTGAGGGAGAAAGATGAAGATTTATATTCCCATATTAATTACAGAGTGCCCCACAGGGGCAGTTCTACTCTGTCCTGTAGGGTCACTATGAGTCACAAACACCTTGATGGCATTGAGTTTTGAGTCCTGAGTGAATGCTGCTGCAAATTTCAGTTATCAAGCCATGTGAGTCCAGTTGAAAATTCACCCATTCTATTTGTCTTCCTTCTTAACACTTTAGTTCAATTTCTTCTCCTAACCACTGTGTAATCCATTTCTTTACCCTTTCTTCTGAAACTAAAGGTTCCAGGATTATCATTCAGATCTGTTCCTTTTGGTCTTTTCAGTCTTGTGTGGGTCTGGATATTCTGCTTAGTCTACCATCTTGCTAAAATTCACACACACACATGCTTATTCATTTATTTAAGTTATGTTTGTTTTATCTATCTATATCTATCTATCTATCTATCTATTTATTTATTTTTTCATTCTACCTGGGGCCATCGATGGCCTTTGTCAGCATAGGCAACAGTGGTAGCTGGGCATCATCTAGTTCTTCTGCCCTAGGTTCTAGGAAGCTATGCCTTATGTGGGCTACTCGTTCTTTGGACTCAATGCTTCCTTGAATCCTCAGTTTTCTTCATTTTTCTTTGCTCCAGCATGGGGGACCAGCCTCCACAACCGAATGGCCCCAAAGGGCAGTTGTGTAATTGAAGCATCAATCGTAGAAACATCAGACAGACATGCAAAGGGTCCCCTCTTCTGTGGCATCAGGAACCAGGTCTGAGAGAGAGAGTAATGTAGCCTCTTAACAGTTTTACATCATCTTGGGCTAGCAAGCCACGTCATACACATACGTAACAGGAAGGGGTTGTATTAGAGGCATACATGTAACAGGAAAAGGAAGTACTAGGGGCATACCCATGACAGGAAGGCATATATGTAGCAAGATGGGCAAGTTCTAGAGATAAGATGGCAGCTTAACCTTGATTGTCTCTGTGCTGACTTGCCTTAAGGGTCCCTAAGCTCTTCTCCAGGGGAACAATCTATAATCCTTATCAGAGGGGAGTGGGCCTTACTTAGGGTGGGGTGGCCTAATCACTTTTGATGGCAGATCACCTTCAACAAGCAGTTAACCTTCAGCCATATGCTTGCAAGCAGCACCTTAAAATAGGCATTATTACGGGCGACATGGTGGGGGAATAACTGTCATTAGGAGAATGTGACTGGGATTCACCTCCAACCCACGGACATGAAGGCCTCCCTCCACACTCTCTTCCCGCTCTCGGTTCCCTGCCCTCCCCGTAGGGAGGCAGTTGGTGAATTGTCAGTATTTAGACCAGTGGTTGCAGCCCCATGGACCCCTATTTGCACCTTTGACTGAGACCGCAAACTCACTGTGGTCAAGTCAATTCCAACTCATGGCAAACCTATAGGGCAGGTAGAACTGACTGGGGTGGTGGCGGGAGGGTTTCCAAGACTATACATCTTTATGGGAATAGAGAGTCATCTTTCTCTGGAGGACTGGCTAATGATTTTGAGCTGCTGACATTGTGGTTAAGCAGCTGAAGGCATAATCCACTAGGACAGTGTTTGGTAGATGTGAGGAGTTTAAATATCTGTTGAATGAATAAGAGTAGCTGATGCCTTCTATATAGTGACCATTGCATGGGATTAGCTATGTGGATGAGCTCATTGTATCTTTACTGTAGTTCTGTGAAATAGACCTTGACAGTGATGTACCAAGAGCTAGAAGCAATAAGTTTCAGGATCACAAAGGCTCTGTTTCAGGCTCCTGAGGACATAACTCTTCACTGGTTTTGACCGCCTCATTATCTTTCTCCCTTACAGCACTCCTTGGTTTCGAATCCCCAGCCTTGCAGTTAGGTGGTCCAAAGCTTACCTGACAGCACTACCATGGTTCCTTGCTTACCTGTAGTTATCTTTTATTGTTATGTGAACTTGCTCTTGTTTTGAAACAATTGAACCAATTCCTAGGCAAAACTAATTTTTTTTTACCATAATTACCTTCACTTGTTTTACATGCAGTTTTTAGTTCACTGAAAAGACTTTGAACCTTTTCTTGAAGGAAAGTAAGGCTAATAAAAATCTGTATGTACCTCCTAAAAATGTGACTTAAAGGCAAACTTAAGGAAAGGATGGATTGTGTACATAAGTACAAAAGCCAACCATTTTACTGTGAAATTATCTGGCCCCAGGGGGCCAGAGAGTTAGAATTTTGCCATTTTGAAATAAAGAAAAGTTACTGTAATTGCCAGGCTCCTTGTGAATATGCAAATGAGCTTGATTGCTCCATATCCTGAAGCGTTTAAAGATAAGCAGCTAATTTAAAACTATCTTTCTTATTAATCTTTAATTACTCATTACAGAAGTATCGGAACTCCGAATACTAAGAAGAGCTAACTAATTACATGGTGGATCCTTTATCAGTCAGGATTTATTATTCTGTTAACAAAACCAATCAATTGAAATAATCTATGTAAGTTCATTAAGATATACAAACTGTCAACTCAATAATGCAGAGAGGGTGATTACAATATTAAAAATAGACTTAACAGTAATAGAATAGTTAAGAAAAGAATGTTTACCCAAATATTGTTCGCTTATAACGAAGAAACTTATTAGAAACTCCATCCACCTTGGCCACCCATTTTGTTTGCTTATTGGTTTTCAATGTACTTTAGCTTTAAACTATTTACATCATTATTTCAGCCACTGTAAAGACATTCAGACTTTTTTTTTTTGAAAGCTTTATACTAAAATCATGAATGCTAGCCCAAGATTGAGTGGGAATGAAACAGAAATGTTAGTTAATTTATTTGAAAAGACCTAGGTCATAAAGGGCCATGAATGAATAGTAGCTTTTACTTATTGATTGCTTTATAATAAAGGCAACATATGTGAAAAAAACTAAACAATTCAAAAAGTGTCTCTCTCCCTCAATTAGGGACATGGTTTTCCAAATTCTTTTGTGTATATGAACACCTACTTTTGCTTTTCCCCCCACAAATATTCACATTCTATAGAATATTCAACTACTTGCTTCTATACTCAAATGGCAATCAACTTGTAACCCAAGTTTCTGTGTATTTTAACATGAGGCTATCACACTATATATAGTTGACATAAGTTTTCTAACCCAGGCCTTCTTTGCTGGGAATGATGGTGTGACCAGTGTTTCCTATTCAAGAGTGTTGCCTGGAGTGGACATGTGCATATATTTTTTCATAGTCGAGCATATATGTCTATTGCATATACCCTAAACACGTAACTGCTGCAGTAGGGAATGTGTTTCCACCAGAATGCCAAGCAGGAGTATGGTCAACACACTTACCAACAGTTTCGGTCACTTGTTCTTCAGCTGACGCTCAGATTCGAACTCTGCTCCACAGGCTTGCCACTGCTCGTCGGGGTGAGGAGGTGGCCAGGTCCTACCCTGAGCCGTCTGTAAGTAAATGTGAACCACTAGCCTTGTATTCAGCATCTGAGCTATTGACTATTTGCATCACCCAGAGACTCCCCCAACGATTTACAGGCTGTAACTATTAGATACATAAAGGTATCTCACCCTTTTCAAAAGTTTTTTTTTTTTTTGCCACTTAGCTTTTATGACAGATCTACATTAGTATCCCTCTCATAAACGTGAGGAATATTGAAAGTATCATGGACTGCCAAAAGGACAAACAAATTTGTCTCAAATGGAGTACAGCCAGAGTGCTCCTAGAGGCCAGGATTGTGAGGCAGATTTTGGACCCGTTGTGAGGAGAGATCGGTCGGTCCCTGGAGAAGGAGCTCACCTTTGGTCCGTCGAGGGGCAGCGGAGAGAGGCAGGTCCATAGCAAGATGGCTTCACACCATGGCTGCAGCAATGGGCTCCAGTGTGGGGACCGGTGCGAAGGGGTGCAGGGCTGGGCAGTGTTGCACTCTGTTGTGCATAAGGGTGCTGTGGATTGGAACTGGAGCGGAAGTAGCACCCAGCATTTGTTTCGCAGAGCCCGTTCCAGAAGCAGCACGCGCCCCGAGTAGCACGGATGGAGCACCACGCTCCCTCCCTGGGAGCTGCACTGTAGGGCACGATTTCCACCTTTGTAGGTTGTATGTTTATCCCGTCAGCCCTATTTTCACTGTAACTGTGGTTCCAGGTGTTATTTGGCATGGGTTGAGGAGCCCTGGGGTCATCAAGGTTACCTGTGGGGGGCTGACCACAAGGCCAGCAGTTCGACACCATCCGCAACTCTGGGAGTAGCTTTCTACTCCCATGGAGATGCCCAGTCTCAGAAGCCCACGGGGCAGCTGCACCCTGTGCTCTGAGGTCGCTCTGTCTGCATGAACTCCATGGCAGGGAGAAGGACCGGAGGGGACTGCTCAGAACTCTTCTCTTTCAAAGTCAGGGTCATGGGGTGGGGGGTGGGGAGACCTTGGGTAATGGGCAGATCTTCATTTTGCTTTCCTTGGCCCATCTCTCCCAGTCCTGACTGTTTCCTCAATTTCGCTCACCCCGACCCGAGGGCTTCCTTCTCTGTTCACCTGGACATAAGTGCTCCCGTGAAACGGTATGTTTCCTTCAGCTCATTGTAAATAGCTGCTTACCTCTTGTCGAGAAGGAAATCTGACTGCAGAGGCTCATACCTGCAGGAGGACGGGCTGTGGAGAACCGCCTCCAGACGCCCTGTAGGCTGCTTGTGAGTCTTGTTCTTGTTCTTGTCGCCTGGATCCCATTTACGGGGAGGACGTTATCTTTTCTCCCTCCATTACCCTGTCAGGCATCACTTGCTTGCTAGGGAGATATTTGAGGAGACATCTCCGTGTCTTCCAGAGAAAGGAAGGTGTACCAGATCCATTTTCATTGCTAGCGCCCTTGTGCGCACATCAAGTTTATCATTTCCATTTGATTTGAGGTGCCGCAGTAGGGTGGGGGTGAGGACAGAGGGACGTGTGAATTGTGAGGAAGGCTTTCATTCGAGAGGTGAGTTGGTTCTGTATGTTTTAGTAAATTCATTGCCAAGTTCATCTTATTATATATTACACTGAAAGCCTTCGGAGCCCAGCCTTCCCAGAGAATAAACGTAAAAAGATAAAGTTAAAAATGATCTTAGCTTTCATGAGCGGTATTGCAAGATCTATCAACCACGGATGAACGAAATGATTGAAATATGAGAGTGGTTTTGTGCAGTTGGAGTTAGAATTTAAGGTCAAACCACCAGTGCGTGAAGCGAGATGTCTCTCACAAGAGCAAAAGGCATATTTTTCTGATTTACTTTGAAGTCTAACTCCAAGCCATGCATTAAATGAACAATATTATCATAAAAATGAGGGTGCTAATTCTGTCCAACGCTGAAATTTGAAAAATGATTTTACAGAAGCCTAAGCCATGCATTAAATGAACACAGCGTTAGCTGGGCTGATATTGTTCAATCACTTTAAGCGCCTCCTCGGGCAGCCCGTGCTGGCAGAGCTGAATCGCGAAGAACGTCGTTTGTTGATTCATACAGAGCATTCTGGGCGCCCTGGTTTTAATTTGCAGAATTTTCTTTAGAACCGCTTCCCCTAGTGCTCGGCGGTCGTGGGTTTGCTTTTGTCAAGTAACCGATTCCATATTAAGAGGATGAGGATGGTCGTTTCTTTCAGAGCTCATTTGTTCTGTACCACTAATTATGTCCAGCCACGTTTCACATTACATAAGGCGTTTGTAATGCAGAAGATCCCTGCGCTGTCTCGTGTTGGCGAGAATATTGTGGCTTCATCTGCTTCATTATATAATCTGTACACAGTTTCATTCGAAAGGTTATGTAATCAAAAAGTGTACCAATAAAAACCATACGGATATTTATTTAATGGTGCTAGCAGCCTTTCTGCATCTGTATCTGGAAGTGCATGAGGAAGCCAGGTTTTTTATTTGATGAGTTTTTTTGAAACTTTGCATTCGCTTTAACATACCACTTCCTTCCTTCACTTGTTACTGTTTTCTGAAGGGGAAAGGATCCTCATCTTATTTTAAAAACTTTTTTTGCCCGTATCATAATTGTTATCAATGTTTTTCTCTTCTGGCTTGTTCACAGTTGTTTCCATCAATCATCTTCACACCGGTGTCATCTTTCCACGCTGGGACTGCCCTTGCAACCCAGGAAGCCAGAGCCTCTGCTCTCCCGGGTGTGCGGCAGGGAGTGCAGGGTGTGGGGACCACCAGGAAGCAGGGGCTGAGTGCCAGCGGGGTCAGTGCAGGCTGTGATCAGGAGAGAGGCTGGGGGAGGACACAGCAAAGACAAGTGCTGCAGTTAGGGACCTTTAGGGTTTCAGAACTCTCTTGGAAGATGTGGTGATGGAGTGAGCACCTGAAGAGGCTAGGCCCAGGGCAGGCAATCCCAACTGGGTAGCGCAGGGAGGCACGAGGGCAGGACAGAGCATAACTGAGGAAGAGGCTTCCAGTATCGGGTCACAGTGCCCACCTCCAGCTCCCTCCGCTCTGTGAGTCCAGCTGATGGCTTGACTGCAAAACGTCCATTGCAACTGGAGGGTGTCAGAGAGGGGTGACGGTGGAAGATGGGTTACAGGGGGGCGGGGGGTGGGGGATGGATTGAATTTTAAGAGATCAGTTCTTGCACACTTTATCAGCTACTTGGAGGAAATTGTACTATTTCTGGAAGCGGTGGGGGCCACGGAAGGGGGCTCATCTCCAAGTTGGCCTGCTGCGGTATTCCTTTCTACCTCTCCATTCACAGGTTGGCCAGTCTTCATTCTCTTCTTTGAGCTGACTGGTGGCTTCCTTTTTTTTTTCTTTTTTTTGACTGGTGACTTTCTTCTGTGAGGTCTGATGGCTGCATTACATTCATCAGCCAAGGCCCGCTGACAGCACCATACAGGCTTAGAACCCTCAATGTCATCCAGAACCCAGAGTCTCTGGTCTTCCGCTTGCCTGCCTCTGGGCCAGGTTTTACTTCTGACAGCCTGGCCCATGCGGACTATAGTGCTGAAGCGTACCGTTTCTTGCCGGACACCTCTAGCCCCTTTGCTCTCTGTTTGTAGATCCTTCTCAAGAGTGTTCTGCTGACTTATTTAATGAAAGTTCAAACTTGCCTTTTCTTTTCAAAATTATCAGCAAACTCCCCAGTGCATATTTTGCTGAGATTTTAAAGGGGTGTGTGTGCAGTGAATGCCTACACAGAGATTGGGAGGAAAAGGCAGATGGTGATGTGGCCCTTGTTTTCGGAGACTGGAAGGTTGGGGGTTGGCAGTAAGGAGAGAGGGAGGGACCATGCTTTCAAAAGGAATAGAGTGAGGTGCAGTCTAACATCCGAGGGAGATTGTGGGCTTAATCTCAAGACTGTTTTTTTCTGTTTTGATGGACCATACAAGCATGTTTTAGCATGAAAAGGATGGGTGCACATTATCTTTGGGGATGAAGAGCATATTACTTTACTAATAAAAGCAAAAATACCCAAACCCAAACCAAAAACGGAACTCCGGACCCTGCCACAGTGGTGAGTGTAATCAGGATGTGCTGATTTAGCCGGTGTTTCAGTCTCCGTAGGGCGCTTTGTTACCCCTCAGTGAGCAACACAGGACTTGGGCTTCCATGGCAGGTCCCTCCTGAGAGGGGATGCAGCACTCCCAAGACGCTGGCTGCAGGGTCTTGTCTCCCCAGGTTCTGCCACCCTCTAAATCCTGAGGAGGTTCGAGTACAGGAGGGGGTGGCAGAAAGCTGCCAGGCACCTCAGGCTCTTGGCCTGGACTGTCAGACAATGCCTGTGCCTCATGGTGCATCACCTTGGGAGTCCACGCTGCCTTGAGGGCAAGGGCATGTGCCTCCTTTTCCCCTGGGTGCCTTGCTTTGTCACTGCCCACTCCAGCTTTGCAGGCACAGACAGACCCCGACAGCTCTGATGTCAACCAAACAGCTCTTTTTTTCAGTTTTCATTACTTCTGTCTTTTGTTAGCATCTTTGTAAACCCCGTATCCAAACATCTGTGAGTGAACATCTGCGAATGATGACGTCAGCAAAGTATGCTCTGCCAGGCGGTCTGTACTACCTGTTGCCAGCAGTCGGCTGCACCAGAAAGAGACCTCCAGAGGGAGGGCCACTGGAGGGTGCCGCGTGCCGGGGACTGCCTGTGTGAGTTCTGGGGAGAAGGTGTTACCTGCCGGTCTCAGTCACGGTTTCACACCCCTCATTTTCACACCTTTCTTCTTTTTGCCCTTGGACAGGAGCGCGCGGAGGTCTTCCTCTGTCTCATAGGTTGGGTTCCGCATGGACTGAGGGACCATCTCGTTTCATCTGAGTCCCTGAGGGAGGTGCAGCTATAGCTTCCATGTCCGTAACAAGCATGCAGGCTCCGTGAGCAGCATGCTTTGGCCAGGGTCACCCCCCTAGCCTGAAGGACAGCCTGAATAGGGCCTCTGGGCCTCAGGGGCTTCGGCTCCATTCTGGACACCTTGTCTGGGTGAAAGCAGATGAGGACGCCAGCCCAAAAGACAAGGGGAGGAGGACTCTCAGAGTTGCTGCACAGTGCGTAGTGGTTTTTAAGCTCTTCAAACTCAAGAGTCACTGCTTTTGAGTTGATTCCAACTCACAGCACCCCTTTAAGACAGGGCAGAACTGCCCCCCATGGGTCTCTGAGGCAGTCACTCTTTACAGGAGTAGAAGTTTTGTCTTTCTCCTGCGGAGCAGCTGGTGGTTTTGAACTGCTGACCTTGTGGTCTCAGTAACCACAATACCCATCTCCTCGCGTTTTGGTTAATGGTCTGGGCTGTCTTGTATCTTGCTCATCTAGACTCTTCCTGCTCTTCAAAAAGCTACAGGAAGCTGATCACTTCAGGGTTGGGCTACTTAAGTCTCTCCTTTTAAAACTTTTTATTGTGAATTAGGAGGGGTTTACATAGCAAATCACCAGTTACATCCAATACCTCAAACAACTGACCTCACTGCCCCACGGCCTGGGCTGTCCCTGCTTTTCCATCGCCTATCTCTTTCTCATAGGAGATTGTCCTTCCTCTCACCCAAGGGAACACCTGTCTACCTCCTTCGAGCCTACGGCTCCCCGCACTG